>NC_060269.1:44597372-44920360 GCF_021613505.1 Equus quagga | reverse complement strand
TGTGTGTGTGTGTGTGTGTGTGTGTGTGTGTGTGTGTGTGTGTGTGTTTGCAGCTACAAGCAAGAAGACTAGAAAAATTCTATTGGCAACATAAATGGTATTCTGGCTGGCTTTAATTCTCTTCAGCACCACATAGTGCTCCTCCACAGTGTGCCTCAGGGAACAGAGTCTGACTCGATTCTGTTGGATAGTCAATTTTGATTGCATCTAGGGTTCAAGAGAGTGAGAGAGAAAGAGATTGAGAGAGAGAGGAGAAAGAAAGTTAGACAAGGAGTTTGGAGGTAGAATTTTACAGACCTCATTACATTTTTAAAGAATATTTTAAATTTTTCTCAAAAACAAAGCATGTACATGGTTGATAATCAAAGAGTAGCTAAAGATTCAAAATGAAAATCTCTTAGCCATACCTCTTTCCATTCTCTACTTCTTCCTCCCTAGAGGAAGCTACTTTTAAACTGTTTCTTCTTGCAGTTTCAACATATTGCATATTGTATACATGTATCATTATTACTTGATTTATTAATTTTAGACATGATTTATTGGCTTTCTGCTATGATAGATAAAATTTAGCCAACTTACATAACTTGCTCAATTTCTTTTTACCTCATACCAATATAGTTATTATTCTACTTTTATTCTTCATGGTAAACTTAAACAATAAACTTATTTTTAATTCTTGTTCCATACTATAGGTAATGAATCTCGACTTCTCACATAGTAATGTGAATTTCTTTCACCTTTTGTCCCCCCTTTCATAAAATTTCTGGCATTTCACTTTCCCTTGAAATTACTAAGGTTGACAAGAAATTTTGTTTAGTAATCATAATTATTTCTTCTGGGTTTTGTTTAGTGATTAATTCTGAAATTTGAAAATCAGTAAATACCATCTACTATGTCATAGCTATGTAACTATGTTTGCTCTAGTTACCATTATGGTATGATTATATTTTCCTTTTTAGGCATCTTTTTGTTTTTTTCTGAAGATTTTACTCATGTTTCTAATTTGTTGCATTGTCTGTTTCTACAACATTTTGAAGTTCTTACTAACTTCTCAAGAAAAATATCAAGTCTATAAATATTTTCGCCAGATAGCTTCCTCCTGGAAACCTGTATTTTCCTGCCATAAGTTTTGCACTCAGTTTATACCTATTTTAGTCCTTATAACAATTTAAGGGATCTTGAAGAATAGTAAAGATAAGGACTTGTGTGACATTTATTGAAGCAGGAAGATGCTTGCTGGAGGGTACTTCTAACCTACCTTTTACTTTGGTTTTTCAGTCTCCTAAAACTGTATGTATGAAACAGAACTCATTTTCTACCCAATTCCCTACCAATCCCATGCAAATGTTTCCAAATGAGTTAAATCTCTCTCACTCTCAAGGTGCTTTGCTAGGCCTATTCACATCTTATTTTTAGAGTCTCAGGGAAATCTCATCATATCCTAGTTTCAGTTACCATCTATTTGCTGATAAGTCCCACATCAGCATCTCCAGCTGAGATCTCCTTTAAGCTTCTTTCTTGCCTATTAGACGTGTCCTCAGTATGTACAAAGTCCCATCATCATCTTTCCTCCTGAATCTGCTTCTCTTCATGTGGTCTTGACCTCATCAAGTAGAACCATCATTTATTTACAAAATTGACAAGGCTTTAGCCAGACTTATCAAGGAAAAAGGAGAGAGGGTTCAAATAAAATCAGAAATGAAAGACAAGATGTTACAACTGATAGCACAGAAATTCAAAAACTCATAAGAGACTACTATGAACAATTGTACGTCAACAAACTGGACAACCTAGAAGAAATGGATAAATTCCTAGAAATGTACAACCTACCAAGACTGAATCATGATGAAATAGAAAATCTGAACAGACCGATGACTGGTAAGGACATTAAATCAATAGCTAAAAATTTCCCAGGAAACAAAAGCTCGGGATCAAATGGCTTCATCGGTGAATTCTACTAAACATTCAAAGAAGAATTAATATCAATATTTCTCAGACTTTTCAAAAAAATAGAAGAAAAAGGAACTTTTTCTAACTCATTTTATAAGGCCAGCATTGCCTTGATACCAATGCCAGACAAAGACAGCACAAGAAAAAAAATTACAAGCCAATATCTCTGATGAACATAGATGCAAATATCCTTAACAAAATATTAACAAATCAAATCCAACAATACATCAAAAAGATCATACACCATGATCAAGTGGGGTTTATTCCAAGGATGCAGGGATGGTTCAATATCTGCCAATCAGTCAAAGTGATACACCACATTAACAAAACAAAGGATAAAAGTCATATGGTCATCTCAATAGGTGCAGAAAATGCATTTGACGAAATTCAACAGCCATTTATGATAAAAACTCTCAACAAAGTGGGTATAGAAGAAGGTACCTCAATATAATAAAGGCCATATGTGACAAGCCACAGTTAACATCATACTCAATGATGAAAGGGTGAAAGCCTTTCCTTTAAGATCAGGACAAGACAAGAATGTCTACCCTCGCCACTTCTATTCAATGTAGTATTAGAAGTCCTAATCAGTAATTAGGCAAGAAAAGATATAGAAGTCATCCAATTGGAGAGGAAGAAGTAAAACTGTCACTATTTGCAGATGACATGATGTTATATATAGAAAACCCTAAAGACTCCATCAAAAAACTGTTAGAACTAATAAACAAATTGAATAAAGTTATAGAATACAAAATCAGTACACAAAAATCTGTTGTGTTTCTATACACTAATTCTATACAAAAGAGAAATAAAGAAAAAATCCTATTTACAATTATACCAAAAAGAATAAATTACTTAGAAATAAATTTAACCAAGGAAGTGAAATACTTGACTATTGAAAACTACAAGATATTAATGAAAAAAATTGAAGATGGCACAAATAAACGGAAAGATATTCTGTGTTCATAGATGGGAAGAATCAATATTGTTAAAATGTCCATACTACCCAAAGCAATCTGCAGACTCAATGCAATCTCTATTAAAATTCCAATGGCATTTTTCAAAGAAAAGAACAACTAATGCTAAAATTTGTATAGAACCAGAAAGATCCTAAAAAGCCAAAGTAATCTTGAGGAAGAAAAACAAAGCTGAAAGCGTCACGTTCCCTGTTTTCAAACTGTATTACAAAGCTATAGTAATTAAAGCAGTGTGATATTAGCTTAAAAACAGACACATAGATCAATGGAACAGAAGAGAGAGCCCAGAAACACAGGTGTATCTTGGAGATATTGTGGGTTCAGTTCCAAACCACTGCAACAAAGTGAATATCACCATAAAGTGAGTTAACACAAATTTTTCAGCTTCCCAGTGCATATAAAAGTTATGTTTACACTGTACTGTAATCTATTAAGTGTGCAATAGCATTGTGCCTAAAAAGACCACATATATACCTTAGTTGAAAAATCCTTTATTGTTAAAAATTGCTAAATCTGTTATTTAGTGTAGCCATCTTCATGAATTATCTTTGCTAGATCTTCTGGATAACTTGCTGCAGCTTCTACATCAGCACTTGTTTCTTCACCTTGCATTTTTATGTTATGGAGATGGCTTCTTTCCTTAAACCTCATGAGCCAGCCTGTGCTAGCTTCAAACTTTTCTTCTGCAGCTTCCTCACCTCTCTCAGCCTTCAGAGAACTGAAGAGGGTTAGGACCTGCTCTGCATTAGGCTTTAGTTTAAGGGAATGTTGTGGCTGGTTTGGTCTTCTATCCAGACCCCTAAAACTTTCTCCATATCAGCAATAGACTATTTTGCTTCCTTATCATTCATATGTTCACTGGAGTAGCACTTTTAATTTCCTTTAAGAACTTTTCCTTTGCATTCACAACTTGGCTAACTGGCACAAGAAATAAGAAATGTTGGAGAGGATGTGGAGAAAAGGGAACACTCACACACTGCTGGTGGGAATGTAAACTGGTGCAGCCACTATCAAAAACAGTATTGAGATTCCTCAAAAATTTAAAAATAGAAATATCATATTATCCAGCTATCCTAGTTCGGGGTATTTAACCAAAGAACATGAAATCAACAATTTAAAGAGATTTATGCACCCATGTGTTCAGTGCAGAATTATTCACAATAGCCAAGACATGGAAGCAACCCAAGTACCCATCAACAGATGAATGCATAAAGAAGATGTAGTATATATACACAACGGAATAGTATTCAACCATCAAAAAAGACAGAATTGTGCCATTTGCAACAACATGGATGGACCTTGAGGATGTTATGCTAAGTGAAATAAGCCAGACAGAGAAAGGCAAACACCATATGATTTCACTTATATGTGAAAGATAAATAAACATAGGGATAAGGAGAAAAGATTAGTGGTTACCAGAGGGGACAGGGATGGGGGAGGGTGAAAGGGGTAACAGGACAATCATGGCGACAGATAAAATCTAGACTATTGTGGTAAACATGATACGCTCTCTACAGAAATTGATATATAATAATGTACATCTGGAGTTTGCACAATGTTATAAGCCAATATGACCTCAATTAAATAAATAAAAAATAAATTGTGTTGGGAAAACAGGACAGCCACATGCAAAAGAACAAATCTCTACTACTATCTTACACCATACACAAAATTAACTCAAAATGGATTAAAGACTTGAATGTAAGACCTGAAGTCGTACGACTCCTAGAAGAATACATAGATGGTAAGGTCCTTAAAATAGGTCTTGACAATGATTTTTTGAATCTGACACCAAAAGAAAAAGCAACAAAAGCAAAAATAAATAAGTGGGACTACATCATACTGAAAAGCACTGCACAGCAAAGGAAACCATCAACAAAATGAAAAGGCCACTTATTCAATGGGAGAAAATATTTGCAATCATATATCTGATAAGGGGCTAATATCCAAAATATATAAAGAACTCATACAATTCAATATCAAAAAAGCAATCTGATTAAAAAATGGGCAGAAGATCAGAATAGACATTTTTCCAAAGGAGGTACACAGATAGCCAACATGTACATGAAAAGATGCTCAACATTATTGACCATCAGGGAAATGCAAACCAAAACCACGATGAGACATCACCTCACGCCTGTTATATAGCTATTATCAAAGCTAACAAGTGTCAGAAAGCATGTGGAGAAAAGGAAACTCTTACGTACTGTTGGTGGAAATGTAAATTGGTGTAGTCACTATGGAAAACAGTATGGAGGTTACTCAAAAAATTAAAAATAGAACTCTCATATAATCCAGCAATTCTACTTTTGGGTATTTATCCAAAGAAAATGAAGACACTAACTCGAAAAGAGACATTCACCCCCATGTTCACTGCAGCATTATTTATGATAGCCAAGATATTGAAACAATCCAAGCGTCCATCAATAAATGAATGGGTAAAGAGACTGTGGTATATATATACATGGAATTCATCCATAAAAAAGAATGAAATCTTGCCATTTGCTACAACATTGATGGACCTCGAGGACATTATGCGAAGTGAAATAAGTCAGACAGAGAAAGAGAAATACTGTAAAAAATCTCTCTTATATGTGGACTCTAAAAACAAACAAACAAACGAAAACAAACCAAGCTCATAGATAAAGAGAAGAGATTGGTGGTTGCCAGAGGTGGGGAGTGGGAGGCGGGAGAAATGGTTGAACGGGTTATAAAGTAAAAACAAAAACAAAAAACATTGTTTATTTCCTCAAGCCAGGGATCTGGGAGTCACTCTTGACTCCTTCCATTTCTTCACTCTGCTGGATCTCAACAACCATTAATTGCTGTCAAATTTATCCCATAAATCTTTCTCAAATTCATTGCATTTCTTAATCCCCATTGCCACCACTTTAACTGATGCCACCATCTGAATTATTCCAATAGCTTCCTCACAGGTTTCTTTGACTTTCATTACTTCTGCCTGGGATGCATTTCCCCCTCCATTTTCTCTGACTAATCCCTATTCATCTGTCTGGCAGTTTACTTTTAGGAAGATGGAAGAGAACCCTATATATGAGGTTAGGTGTTCTTGCTAAGTATTTCCACATCACCTCAAGCCTCTCCTATCTGTAGCAGTATCTCGCTTTGTAGAATAATTTTCCTCTGCTTGTCTGTTCTGTTGATAATTAAAATTGCATCTATCTCACTCAGTATTGTGTTCTTGGTGCCTAGCACAATGTCTAGGACATAGCAGAGGCTTAATATTTTTGAGTATTGAACAAATGAATGAATGTTATGTTTAGTATTTCTTTGGAAGCTCTTTTCCCATTTTGATCTTTTCAGTGTCTGAATATCAAATTAGGTTAATCATGTACCAAGAGACAGCCCTTGACTAATACATGTCTCATTTGGTTATTAAACACCCATTAACTTGAATTTCACTCATGAATGGAGTTTTTCTTTCATGGCCTGCAAAAGCATCTCTCACTTTCAAATTTATTTTACTTCCTACTTATCAGGGTTGTGAATGTGTATCATTTGCTGTTCTCTGGGGCCTCCTCATTTCTCAGTACTCTTTTGTAATAATTGTCATTTTTTTTAAATTCATGAAGATAAATTTTCAATTTGAAGTATAGTAAAGGGTTCATCTACACAGGCAAAGTATAATTGAATAGAGATTAAAAACCTTGGAAGTACACCTGACAAATTCGGATATATTCTATGGTAAACCTTTGAATCTTTGAATGATTATCTTAATCAAGCATATTCTAAATATTTAATATTTAATTTCTAAAATTAGAAATTTTTCTGTCATGAATTTAATACACAGAATGATAAACATGTGATGGCATGATAGATGCATAACGTAACAACACTTAACATAGGTTAGAAAAGTTATATCCTGGTGCACACTGAAAACTATTTCATTCAGAGTAGGAAATATCAACAAAACAACACAGTATATAAAGTCACTTTTAGAAATGACTTTAAAATATATCAGATATGTGGCGGTCAGCCCCTTGGCCTAGTGGTTAAGTTCAGCACACCGTGTTTCAGCAGCCTGGGTTCGGTACCCAGGTACAGACCTACACCACTTGTGGGTGGCCATGCTCTACTGGCAACTCACATACAAAACAGAGGAAGATTTGCACAGATGTTAGCTCAGGGTGAATCTTCCTAAGGAAAAAAAAAATCAAATATGTGGAAACTGAAGGGATCAGGACATACCACTCCAACATATGCTACTCTGTCATAAGGATTATTTTGAGCTGAAGGCAATTGACAATCAACAGACGAGGGAAGAGTTCTTTTCCCTCCTCTTTTCTGCCTAAAAGCAGAGCATAAATTTTCCTTTGTGAAGATGTCCCCTTCTCCTATTTTAGGAAGAGGAGAGCAACTCTTATCACCAGAGATGGAGAGTTGGCAACAAGATGAGTCTGCATAAACAAGCCTTGCTACAATAATCCTTATCTTCCATTAGCTCCCCATGTATTTCCTAGACATTTTATTAACCCTTTTGCCCAAACCCCTTCTCCTTTGCTAAAATGGTGTATAAAACCTTGAGTTAAGTGCTTGAGTTTCACTCATTTTCTGTGAAATCCTGTGCATGTAAAATATTAATAAAATTTGTGCTCTTTTTTTCCTGTTAATCCATCTTTTGTCAGTTAAATTTGCAGGCCTCCAGGAAATTAACATAACAGGGTGGAGGACAAAACAAAAAATGTGAACATTGCCTGAGAAAAAAAAATGATGGGATCACTGTCAAAACCATTTGGAAGCCACTACTTAGTGAGGTTTATTTCTGGGTAGTTTCTGGTGTACCTAGAGAGCCCCCAAAATGGATTTTTCAGGATGGAAAAATCTTTGCTTCTTTACAAGCATAGGGAGATGAATCAATGGAGAGGTGAAAATGCTAGAGAGAGAAGATTTAAGTGGGTTTTCAGGTCTCTTAATAGCTGGGGAAGTTTGGAATCTAAGACATAGGAGGGATTCACTTTAGAGAAGATGGAAGGACAAAGAATACATAAGGAATTGTACACAATAAAGAAGAGAAGAAGATGATAGTTGATGGAACTTCCATGGAATGAGCCTTGTTTTTACAACAAAGTAGGAGGCAAAGGCCTTTGGTTAGACTGCAGGAAGGAGGTGCTACACAGGATCTTTTCTGCTCTGTGTTTAGAACTGCACCTGCCTATTATGGGTTAAACTGTCTCCTTCTGCCCTCACCCAAATTCATATGTTGAAATTCTGATCCCCAGCACCTCAGAATGTGACTTTATTTGGAAATAGGGTCCTTGCAGATGTACTTAGTTAAGATGAAGTCATGCTGGAGTAGGGTGGGCCCCTAATCCAATATGACTGACGTCCTTACAAAAAGGGAAAATTTGGACACAGTCACACTTAGAAGAAAAATGATGTGAAGAGAGATAGGGAAAAGATGGTCATCTACAAGCCAAGGAGAGATGAGTAGAACAGATCTTTCCTTTATAGCCCTCAGAGAGAATCAACCCTCCTGACATCTGGATTTTGGACTTCTAGCCTTCACAACTATGAGCAATAAATTTCTGTGACTTAAACCACTCAGTCTGTGATACTTTATCATGGCAACCCTAGCAAGCAAACAAACTGGTCATGGTAGTAGGAAGTCAATACATGGTGAATCAAATGGATGAACGAACAAATAAATGCATGGATAAGTGGGTAAATGCCTCTCAGGGTAGAGCAGAAGAAGAGAAATTTCAATCATTTGTTAGGTTATCCCAGAGGGTCTAAATAGTGTGCAGAGTTCAGTTGATGATTTGGAGAAAATAGTAAATTTGAAATTCAAAGGAAGATAGAAGGAAGGTGATAAATTAATGGTTTGGAAGTGATGAGATGGAGCAAGCTAAGGATAAACCATTTTTCCTATCCAACTGAATTAAAGGGGAATTGGAAAAAGTGAACCTTTAACAAAGTGAGCAGCTGGGGATGTTTTATAAAAAATGCTCATTATCTTTGCTGTGCTAGGTCTCATATTCATTGACAAGTTCTTGAAGTACTCAAGCAGATCTCTTTTAACCTACCAGCATCCACAAAGTAGTTGGGTGTCAAGCCAGGAGCCCAAAGATGTGTACGTATACTAATATTCCTACTTTGATAATTTTGGCATTCTTTTTGGATAGATCCTTTGTATGTTTTCCTTTTGTCTAACTTGATAACATTGTGAATGATTTCCAATGTCCTTCTTCACATCTTCTTAAGTGCTTTGCAGAGGTGGTGATAGATTGTAGAAGCCAAGAGAAAAGTACAAATGCCTTCTAGGTAATAAATGTCAGAATGTAGTCATTAAGTTTCAAAGATGTGTTTTATAGGCAATATCTGTAAAAGTGAATAACAAGTGATAAGTGCCTTACCTTGCCATTGAAAATAACAACATATTAAGAAATAAGATACTAGGTTATAAATGTAGCTTATGTTATATTTACATTTTGGTCCCATAGGAAAATATTTGCAAGGTGAGGTCGGACTTATGGAAGAGTGGACGCTATGGTTATAACTTTGAATAACGGATCTTTTGTGTGTCATTACAGCCTCAGGGACACCAGTGGACCCTGCAGCATGGTGCTCATTGAGCTTTGGAAAGTCCCCATGCTAGATTCTCAATGACCTGGAGGTGCTGCCCTTTATTGGGCTTGGGTTCTTCTTATTGGAAAAGGCTTCCTATTTCTCGTTTCTGTTCTTCCACTGCAATTATGTTTCTAGTATTATAGAGCTAACTTAAAAAAATTGTCTCTTGAAGTCACACAACTGACTCCCATCCAGAGGGAGCATACAGAAAACATGTGTTAACCTGTTTACTCCTATGGCAGGCTCATTAGCCTGGGAGGTAGGTAATCTATGAGAAAATTTTAGAGCTAGTGTCAACTTCTCATGTTGGTGCAGATAATTAACATGGTTTGCCTGCTCTGGGAAGTCATCGAAACCTGTTTCTTCTTTGGTAGATCTTGGAGAGCTACCAAAACCCATCCTTTAACATGGAATATAAGGGAAAATATGCTACACTACTCTTAGTCCCAGTATATTTATCTATTTCCTGCAATCTGCCATTTGCAAGTTGGAGACCCGGGAATGCCGATGGTATACTTCGAAGGCCTGAGAGCTCGAGGTCTGATGGTGCAGATTCCTATCTGAGTTAGAAGCCCTGAGAACCAGGAGTGCCAAGGGCAGGAGAAGATTGATGTCCCAACTTAATTGTCAGGCAGAGAGCAAATTCAACGTTCCTCTTCCTTTTTGTCTTTCCAGGCCCTCAATAGATTGGACCATGTCCACCTACACTGGGGAGGGCCATCTGCTTTACTTAGTCTATCAATTCTGGTGATAATCTCTTCTGGAAATGCCTTCACAGACACATCAAGAAATAATGTTTAACCAGCTATCTGGTCATCTCTTGGCCCAGTCAAGTTGACTCATAAAATTAACCATCACAACTACTCAACCTATGAAGCTTCCTTCTCTCTAGAACTTTTTGCTATTCAACAAGTCACTAAGTAATGTTACATAGTTAACCAGTTACAGCTTTCCTAACTAAACCATGATCTTCTGGTTTGTAGTCTCTTGACCTGGAGTAGACTTATGCCTATTTTTCACCTGTATCTCCCTTTCTTATTTGGATAATAATACCACTTGCCTTAGCCTGTTTGGTGAATTCAGCCTACAATCTCTGAGGCAAGGTCTTTTTGTCACCCCCAAAAGATCTACCAAATTGCTAGACATACAGCAGACAATGCAGATGTTGCAGAAATATAGAATGATGTTTGTGTAATTAACTGCCTGAACATAGGCTGTGTTCAAACAGTTAAAGAGTTTGGCAACTAGACTGAGGTTGCTTAGGGAGCTTGCAGTTCAATGGGTCTCTCCCACCTGACTCACAAATATGGGGGCAGTCAGGTGATTTGAGAACCAAAGGAAACCTGATGAGAAACAAATGGAATGCTTCTTAATATGAGGTTATGAATGTTATTCATGTTTATTATTTTAGCTAATATTTGTTGAACACTTACTTTGTGCCAAACACCAGAGCCAAGGGCTTTACATTTAACAGTAATTATGGGGAAGGTATTATTATCTCTATTTTCAGGTGAAGAAGTTAAGGCTTAAAGAATTAAGCAACTTGGTCAAAGTCACAGAGCTTAAATGGCATTGAAATGGTCAGTATTTGAACCTGGGTCCCTCTAAATTTATAGCATGCGGTCACAACCAGGGAGATACTCTTTGTTATTGTTATGTTTGAGAAGTGGTGCATTCATCTTCTGTCAGCGAGGAAATATCTCAGCAGCATTGCTCAGACAACTGTCAGTAATCGCCTCTAAAGACTCAGTTTCCTTCTCCAGCTTGGTCTTGGGTATTTATTTAACTCTGCCTCACATTCTTAGGCATTTCCTATAAGTGTTTCCAGTTTTAGGTTGACTGTCCTTGTCCTCTGTTCCCTTCAAAGGTTATAACACCGGTTTGACCTGAGGGAGTGATTTCTGCCTTAGCATCCCTGCTACGTAAGGATAAAAGGACATCCGAGGTTTCCTTACGCAATTGCTGCGTAACCTACCCTGGCCCCACCCCCACAAAAGATATAAACTTACGTGACCCTGGTTATTATTCCCAGGGTGATTTTAGAGTTTATGTGTGCATACCTGTGTGTGCATACACATTGGGGGAGCAAAGACAAAACATGATAAATTGTTGTTAACCTTAAGATTGCTTCATTTTCTTTAGTAATTGATCAAGAGTCACTTGTGAAACTAATTACAGAAGGTCACACTGAGTAGTGCATCCATTAAAATGTTTTGGGTTTACATTATTCATTAAAAGATTGAGTATGAGGAAAAAATATGATTTTTGTAAAAGTTATTTCCACAAGGAGTCAAATAATTCTATTTAAAATCACTGCAGGTTGAGTGTACTTCTATTTCAATGAAATGATTTTCTGACAAATGCACATCTCTTCTTGTTTGCAAAGATCTCTAGTACATTTTATTTGGCCTTTTCTACCCACTCAACTCAGCAAATTAGTTTTTAGCCAAAAGTTTTATACATACTGTATTATTTGACCATCTGTTGTCTTTAACACATTGTTTTTCTCTCTAGGTTTTATTTATTTATTACTTTTAAAGTCGTCTTTCAGTGAGTTGCCCATTTAATTATGTATAGAGATAATCATGTTTGCATGTGAAATAAAGACTACTGTCTTTTAAAGGATCACCATCATCCCACTTGGTAAATACGCACAATTCCCAGCTTGTATATGACATGGCTTTTCACGTACAGCTGTCAGTCCTGGGTGGTGGATTGCAGGGAAGGTCTGTCAGGACAAAATGGCACAAATACCCAGAGAATTTGGTAGATGAGGCACAGAGAGGGAAGCACGAGGTTACAAGCTGGAGAAAGCAAAGTGGGTTAACACTGTATATGAGAAAAGCAGGTACCATAAATTCAGAGGACGAAACTGACATCGGACTTAAGTGGTGGTAACAGCAGAGTCAAATGTGTCATGAGAAGGCTATTGAAGAGTTGGAGCAGAGATCTGGAGGTGGTGGTACAATTAGCACAAGAGACCAGGAAATAGGATTTAACAGAACAAGAATGCAGAGACCAGGATGAGTCTTGGAGTCCAATAACAACTGGTGGGTCCATGCAGTTGTCTTACATAGATATAATTCCTCATTTCTGGAAAAGGGAAGGATAATGTCTGGAAGTTGAGTGGTACTTCCAGCCTAGACAAAGGCATGACAGTAAATCATTTCAGTAAGAGGAAGGCTAATTCCTCCTGGGATATTGGCTTCTTGACTGGTATATTCTGGGGAATAGTGATATAATATTGATAATAGGTAAGGCTTTCTTGGGAATTATGCCACAAAATAAGCATCATGCTAATCTTTTTGATGCCACATACCAGCTAAATTGTCCATGATCGGAAGTCTCGGCTATAAATATTTGCCCATCTTTTAAATAGCAATATTGGATTTTGCTTTTAAATAATCTTAAAGTGTATCTCTGTAGTAAGCAAAGAGGAAATCATAAAATTACTATAGAAATTCCAGTTTGAGGCTAGTATTTTCATGAAAATAAGTAGTCTATTTTCCCTGTACAACCCATTTCTAATCAGCACTCATCACCCTTGCTGTGTCAGAAAACTCCAATTCTGATGGTGAGATTAGAGTTACCAACCACTTGATGAGGTCAGCAATATGATTCATGGATGCAAAACAGGCAATTTTTGGAAAGGCCAGGTGCTGGTTTATGCAACTGGTCTGATGACAGATACAGCAGATGGCTCAGAAAGGCAGACTTTGGAACACTACATGTGGATCTTTTCATAAACATGAATCGTTCTTGAAAAATTTATTTGGTTTATTGGCTATGGTAGTCTTCTCCTTCAAGGATGAATGTTTCCATTTGCCAGTGTCAGAAAACTAAATCTTCCCATTAGTTTTGGAAATGTTAAAGAGCAGAACTTTAAAAGAGGTACAAGGGCTTTCTTTTTTTTTAAAAGATATTTGAAACTCTGGCAAGGGTCTTGAACTATAATTTCTATAAGTTGGGATACATTCACGGAAAAAGAGGGTATTGTACAAACTACTGGGATTCTGGACTACTGAGTTAATGTCAGTATCATAATACTAAATTAGTAAACTGATACATTATTTCTCTTTCTCCTACTGATTGAATTTACTGGATGACCTTAAGTGAGTCATTTAATGTCTTTGTACCTCAATTCCTCTTTCTGAAAATGTAAATTAAGTTGACACACAGTACAAATAAGAGCTTATTTCTAATCCCTGCATCTTCAGGTATTTTGTATTTACTTATAACATTGTCTGTCTTCCAAATGAATTCATAAATCAATCAGATTTCAGAAGAATTAGACACAGAAATGACAAGTCCTGTTTATTTCTTCTTTGAAACTGATCCATGGCAGGTAAATGAAGTTTGGTACCCATTGCCTTTGTTTCCTTCAAAATACCAAGTTTTCTTGCGCAAAACAGAAACTGCTTCTTCTTTCAATTTATTTTTCAAGAATTATTTGAATTTGCTCATTGTGTTTTTATTCTAAACAAATTATGTGTTTTTAAATAGGTCCTCCCTCTTAATATTTTATAAGCAAATTTTGCCTTTTTGATTGAGATTGTTGTCCTTCCTTTATTTTAGAATAATGATTTGACTCTGAGATCCTTCTCTAAAATTTAAACTGAGTATAATATTTCTCAAAAATCATCCTGCATAAAATTAGTAATAAAATATCTTATAGAATTTGCTTCATATTTTACCATTAAAACACTGATTCATGTTCTCTGGGTAACTTCAGGACAAAGAGAAATCAGTAGAACAAGAGGACACATTACCAAGAGTGATCTCTAAATTAAATCGTTGAGTCTTTGTTTTATTTTACCAATTACATAGTGAGATTCTTGATTCTAATTACATATAACTTAAAAATAATTTAATTAATTGGTTTTATGTGAAGGTGGACATCAAGTTTGGCTGCTTAATGGAATCATCTGGGGAGCTTAAAGTTTGATGCATAATTCTTTCTTCCAGATACTCTGATCCAATTAGTCTGTATTTGGCTTTGGTATAGGAAGTTTTAAGAGCTCACCAGGTGATTCTAATATGCAGCCATGGGTCTAGAGACAAGACATGGTTGGAAATCAAAAGACATGAGCTCTTGACATCATAACCTATGAGTTTTAGGACCAGAGAAATGCAACTTAACTCTGATGGTGATTGAGAGTGGCACCAATACCAAAGTTTTGGTCAATCTCCCTTGTATGAGAGGACAACCAAAAGGCGGGAATTATTAAATTAATTAAACAAGGAGACCATTAGACTGATGTGGCTCTAATGCCATGGCGGCCTACATAAACATACCAAAATCTGAGCCTGTAAACATCTCCAGGTTATAAAATTGAAACCTAAGGACAACCAATCACCACTAACTAACCAGGCTTTAAGCTACAGTCAATGAATAATTTTCTTTCTTTGTGCCCATCTTTTCTCTATAAAAATCCTTCCCGTACTTCCTGCTTGTTGAGTGCTCCTAACCACTTGCAGCTTGGTGCTGCCCAATTAGAACTGTTTTTTGCTCAAATAAACTCTTAAAATTAAAAAAATAAAAAAGACATCAGCCCCAACAATAACCTTCATTAAATAGGGTAGGTACCTAAGGATAAGGAACAAAAGAGTGGGTAAACATTACATTTTCCACACCACTTCCAGCTAAGATGAAGCTTCAAGATGGCAGATTATACTTTATTCTTCTCATCCAGAAGATTTGACCTTGTAAAATATAGCCTTGAATTGGCTGTGATGAAATCGTCCTAGGCTTCTGGAGGGTTTATCTAATTCCTGGTGTGTACGTTTTCCGTGTTTTTGTAAAATGGGTGGGAATAAACTTTTGGTCTTTTCTAATCACAGTCTTCTGGCAATAGCATCACAAAATAATGGGAGAATAAAAGCATTTTCTAAGACTTCAGTGTGATTTCTCTTTAGAAATCTTTGAGAACAGTTTTTCTTTTAGGTATAATGAAAAAACTTGCTTTCTTTGTCGTAAATTTTTAATATTTATAAGAGTCTGAGAGAATTTTGTTCTAGAAAGATTTTGAAAAATTTCTGAACAAAGCTGGAGTGGCTTTCACATAGCATAATTATTCATAAAATACACCAGGTTCATTCCTAGCCAGTGATAAGTCAAATCATTGCATCCTTTAATAAAAATAAGAGCTGCTACTCTAGAAAATAAAAATAGGAAAGCTGGCATAAATCAGTGTTTATAAATCACATGCAATTACAAATGTGATCTGGGTGCTTTGTGCTCTGTATACCTGAGTGACTGACTGTCATCTCATCTCCCAGCCTCTTGCTTGTAACCCAGTAAGATGATTGCTACCAGTTCCCAATTTGAAGAAATTTGAGTTTAGAGTGACCTGCAACTGAAGTTAGCTGTGAAGGTGATGCTGACGCCTTCTGATTGCAGAATTTACCTCTAAATTGCTTTAGTTTTGAAGAGACTCAGGAAGGCTCATTATGATGACCTTTCAGTATTTCTTTGGCTGAGAATTAAAACATTTTGCTAATTATGTAGCAGTATTTAGGAATGATTCCAATAACATCAAACACTTTCCATATTGAGCCAACTCAATGGAAAATTAAATTAATTCATGTAATAAAATGAAAAATCTTTAAATAAAATCTGAATGAGGGAAAATATAAAATAACACAAGACGAGGAAGAAAGCATGAGGTCATGGTGTTCTACATAGCTACTGAAGTTGAACAGCAAATTTGGCTCTAGTCTCCCTGGTTTTCAAAGAAAACAAGAAAATATTACAAATGTCATCTACAAAGAGAAAACACACTAGTTCTCAGGGAATTATTCACATTATTCTCAGAAAAGAGAGACAAGCACACTCTCCAGAAATCATTGTCTGAGGGAGGAGAGCTTAATTTACTCTGTGTCCTCCTTGGTCGGTCAGTAAATTCCTTAAATCTTTAGAGAATGCCACTTTTGTCAAGAACTTTGAGAAGGCTGGCTATCAGTCTATACTGGCTCAGTAGACGCAAAGTGTGCTATCAAATCTCTTCACTGAGACCTCATCATCAATCAGATCTGAGGATTTGTGAGGAGTTGTATTTATGTGAACCCACCGATTCTCAAATACTGTCACTACTACCGTTATATACATCTCAGTTGATCCATTCCTGGGACTAAAATGATATTCACATAAACCATTTGGATATCTGTTCCTCTCAATTTATGTAGTACCTGCAGATTGTTCAAGGTGAAAATTAAGACAGGAGTTTTTATCCTAGTTTGCCACAGACTCTCCTATGGAAAAATGTATCAATATTCCACAGAATCAGAATATCTGGCAGTAAAGGTCCAGAATCAATATTTAAAAAAAGTTTTGCAAGTAATTTTGATGCAAAGCCAGGGTTGAAAAATCACTGCAGTAGTAGTTGCTACTGTTTGCCGAGGAAAAGAGATTATACATATAAGAAGCAGGGAGAGGAGGAGGAAGAGGAGGTGAAGGAATTGGAGAAGGAGCAGGAGGAGGAGGAGCAGGAGGAGCGGGAGGAGCAACTACCTTGAAAGATTGATTGGTACCAACTTCTGTATTTTCTAATTGCCTCAGAATATTGCCAGTTCTCACAAAAATTTCTTCATGCGCTGTTTATAATGAACATGGTGTTTAGAAACTACAACAGCACAGTTCTTAATTATTTCTGTAGAACATTTAATTTTACTTTCCCACTTTCATCATTGTTACTCCTGATATTCTGATAACTTCTATAATAATAACTTGATCCAAAATAGAGGTAACCTCTGGTCACCTCTGTTCCATGCACTGATCTCACGTATTGTCATTTCCTATCTCCACTTACATTAAGATAGTTTGCTTAAGAGGCTCTGAACGATGTGGAATGGGGATTTTGTAAAGCTGAGTGAAGTCAAAATGACCTTCAGAAGTTTCCTATTCATTATGTCTTATTTCTGTAGTTACTACGGCCAAGAATAGACGGTCTGTGAACACAAAGGCTGCACACAATGTTACCTTAAATATCTCTGATGGTTGAGTGGTACAGATAGTTATTGATACTGAAATTCTATTTTCCAAGTTTGATGTCTGGCTTATGCTTATCATGAACTTTATTAGTGCCTTTTTTTATATTCAAGCCTCACACAACATGTTAATGTGATTCATCCCAAATTGGAATGTGTTTTAAATAAGAAAAATTATTGTGTAGTTTAAACTAGAAGAACAGAAAACTTATTCTTGTTTGTGGCGTGAGTGTGATACTCTACCATTTAATTGAACTGTCTTTGAGTCTTGGTCATAGTATGGCTCATGGTCAGAACCCAGCTCAAGATCCCCAATTCACAGGGTTTAAAAATCCATGCTATTTACCCAAAACTCTATCTGTTTGCCTGGAAACCACACTTTTATGATAAACAGGTGCCAGAGATGCTTTCTACCTGCTGTGTTTTCTTTCCTCGATGTGTTAATACCCTACTCTTTCTCTCTCCTTTGAGTTTCTTTTGTCCAGTCTCTGGGTCTCTCTACCCATCCATCTGGGTCTCTTACTTCCTCCATTTTGTCATGGGCTACAGGAATTAGTATTCTTCCTCTACCTGATACCCATTCTGCCTGGCATATTTACCGGGGCCTGGGTAACTACTATTATGTATTTGGGAAGGAGTTCAGAGAGTAGTTTTTGACTCTTTATACATCTGAGGTGTTTATTGTTAGATGAATTTTATTCTGTTTGGAGTTGAAAACTTTGACTACAATATATGCAAATAGATGAGGAAGATAGTTCATATGACGGGAATGAACATATGAACTTCCTGTGACATTAGACATTTTCAAAGCTAGTGTAGTGTGCACTTAAAGAAATAGGATAGAAATATCAGTATCATATTTATTAATATTTACATATTAAGCACTCATTTGTACCTAGCACTGAACAAGGAGATATAAGCATTAGAAGTTGTCTAATACAGGTCCCAATTCTCAAGGAGCTTACAGTCTGGTTGGTTAGAAAAGACAAAAAAACTTCACAATAGTTAGAGAATTCATTCCGTTTTAACTTGGAATTTACTTTCCCACTTTCTTCATTGTTCCTCCTGATATTCTGAATGTTGGTAGAGAACATTGCAAAACTGTAATGATTGACTCCATTGCACATCTATGAATTCCTACTTCATCTGTCTTCAACACACTCTGACTTAATTCTCTTCAATTTCTTTTCATATTTCTCACAACTGTCTCACTTCCTTCCCACCCCCTCCCATCCCTACATTAGTTCTTTTTTTTTAAAATCACTTTATTGAGATACGATTGACATTAAAAAAAAGCTGTTACTATTTAATGTATACAGCTTGATGAGTTTGGAGGTAAGTATACATCTGTGAAACCCCACAATGTATGCCATAAACATATTCGTCACCTCCAAAAATTTCCTCCTGTTCTATTTACTTACTGATTTATTATTATTTTTGCTACTAATTCGTGGGTACATGTTTCTTGTTACAGTCATTTCCTGAGGTTGGATTTGTCCATTTCTGTCCTAATGACCTGGGATCCTCTCCATGTCTGAATTCAGTCATAATTAGCTTGATTCACTTGGGTCATCCTAAGTCTTTATTGGCCTCCATGCCTCTGTTTCTTCATTCTGACTTCATCTTTTGTTACTTTGTTCCAGTCTCTGTAGTCCTCTTGTAGTTTTGTTTGTATCCCTGTGATTTGGGTTTTGTTTGATATGGTTTTTGTTTTTGTTATTGGATATGGTTCCCTTAAAAAAGTCTCAGTCTCTCTCAGTGTTGTAATAACTACTTACTGACTTGTTTTCTTCATTCCAGTCTTGCCCATCCCTTCAGCTTTCACGTTGGTACTCTCTCAGGCAATTTCCTTACATGCAATATATGATTTTTCATTTATTGATTTCTATCTGCATCTCCATCTGCTCTCCAAACGCACAATTTTTCTGCCATAATGTACTATTTACTGTAACCCAACAAGTTTGAATTCTGGCACCATTTGAGAGAGTCCAGGAGAGGTCTGGGCATTCTCAATCTGAGGTAAAAGGGAAAAAATGCAAAAGCATAATACAATAATGGACAAAGAACATTAAAAGAATTTTGTAATAAAGAAATATGAAAACCCAAAAATATAGAGAAAACTGTAAAATACCTGGTAATCAAGTCCTGCTAATTATAACAATAACATATCAATTTCAAATATCATATTGATATAAAATTTTAAAATAAGAAATTCTAGCATTGATGATGTGCCATTGTTTTAATGGTACCTGGGATTTGTTTTAATCAGCTGTGGTAAGGCATGCAGACCCAGAAATGATTGTCATGAAGGAAGAAGTTTTTCTTATACTCACAATTGCTTACAAGCAGGAGGTACGGCATGCCATGCAGGGCCACACAGGAAAGCAGCGAGGCAAGATGGGCAGGCAGAGAGAGGGAGGAGCCGTGGGGTGGGAGCCTTTATTATGTTCTTCGTGGGAAGGACTGGGTGAGACAAGGTAAGCAAGCTCAGTAGGTTTAGGATTGGACAGCTTGAATACTTTTGGTGAACTCTAGGCTGTTAGGGGTGGTTCCTAGTTGTTCAGAAACTGGCCTTGGGGTGATCAGGGTAGGGGGACAGTGTTTCTAGACTGAAAGAGCCTGATAAAATGAGGCAGATGGGGGTATGAACTCAGATTGATTGGTTTGCATACCAAAGATAAGCTCCCAGGCAAGTCCTTTACTATCTCTAGGATTTAGCTAACCCTGGGAGGGGCAATTCCTCCCCACCAGCAGGTACCCAGATACCAGAACATCAAGAATACAGAAAATAAGAAAGTATAGTCAATATAGTGATTATGGGTAATCTCATATACATACCATGGACAATTGTTTCCTGTCTTGAATCATCAATTTTTTCTCCATATAGAGAACTTAAAATTCTTTAAAAGAACTTAAAATAGTTAAAGGAGTATTGCAAGAGAACAAAGGTAGAGGACTTTCACCATCTGATTTCAAGAATTACTATAAAGCTACATCATCAAGACAGAGTGGTATTGACATAAGGATAGGTAAATAGATTAATGGAACAGAATACAAAGACCACAAGTAGACACACAGACATCAATTGATTTTTGGAAACGTTCCCAATTCAATTCAATGGGTAAAGAAAAGTCTTCTCAACAAATGAGGCTGGTAATAACTGGTAAATATATGGAGAAAAAGGTAACCTTGACTCTCATCTCACACTGCACTCAAAATTAGTGTGAAGCATGAATCTAACATAAAAACTAAAATTGTAAAGTTTCTAGGGGAAAAAGCTTCTTTCATAAGAATAAAATCTTCTACAATATCTTCACGATCTTGAGGTAGGCAAAAATTTCTTAGAGAGGACAATAAATCCAACAACTGTAATAGAAATAAAATTAAGAAATTTGTCTTATTGAAATTAATATAGAAAGAATAACAACTCAATAGTAAAAAGATAAACAGCCTAAAGAAAATGAGCAAAGCTCTTGAATAGACACCTCACTGAAGAGGTTATTCAAATGGCTAATCAACAAAAGAAGAGGTATTCAACATCATTAGTGATCAGGGAAATGCGAATTACGGCCACAAGAATTACCACTTAACTCCCACTGGAATGGTTAAAATTGAAAAGACCAATAACACCAAATATTAATGACGAAGAAGTACAATAGGAACTCTCACCTTGGAAATTTGTTAGTGTTGGTTTTCAACCTTGGGAGTTCCTCAGGTGAAATTTGAAAGTGGTTCCTGCACACGGAGTTCAAGGAAAGACTGAAGAAAGAGGCAGACCACTCCAGACTGGAAGGTGGCAGGTTTAATAGGCTTGTCTTGGGCGGCCATAAGACTAGCAGAGCTCCACATCCACCCACCAGAATCTTAAAAGTTTATATAGAGAGGTTAATGGAGTTCAGTCACGTATTCAGTCCAGATGGTCTCAATAACACATTACTGTCTCAAGGTTATGCCCTTGAAATGGTTCTGAGAATGGTGGGCTGAACGTACATTCCAAGGACAGGGGAGGGGATAAGGAACCTCTGATTGCCTGAGTCTAGCTTGAAGATCAACCAAGGTCATGTCCTCCTGATGACCTCCTCCAATAGTTAGGTAGTTTCATATAAAATTAAACATAAATTTATCTTATGACCTGGTAATTCTACTCCTAAGTATTTACCCGAGAGAACTGAGACACATGTCCACAAAAAGACTTGCATAAGAATGTCCAAAGCAGCATTATTCATAACAGCCTAAACCAGAAACAATCCAAATGTTCATCAACTGGAAAACAGACTCATACATTGTGGCATACTCATACAGTGGAATACTAATTAGCAACGAAAAGGAACAAACTACTGATATATGTAACAACATGAGCAAATCTCAAAAATCTTGTGTCCAGCAAAAGAAGTCAAACAAAAAAGAGAACATATTGCATGGAAGTGACACATGTCAATTCTGCCCATATTCCACTGGTCAAAGCAAAGGTGGCTCCACCTACATTCAACAGGGCAGGGATGCCTAATTGTCCCATAGGAGGAGAATTGAATATTTTGAAAATGAATTCAATTTATCACACTTAGATTATGGTATAGGAGAAATCTCCATATTACATAGAAATTATTGCTTTGTGTTTTGAATTGATATTTTTTGCCAGGTTTTAATTTACCTTTTGGCTAGGTCTTGGGAATGTAGACTAAAAATATAGTTTTTGTTTTTGATCCTATAATTAAGTGGAGTCAACATTCAATGCCAATCCTTTTGCAGTAATTTATCCATTCATTTCTTGTTTGGTGAAAGTTTATCTTCTAGTAGTTCCTTAAACAAAGACTTATGTAAATTATGTTCTCTGAGTTTTAACATATAGTAGCTTTTGGTTGACTTTATGCTCGAATGACAGTTTGACTAGATATAGAATTCTCAGCTTGTACTTTCTTTGTTTGAGGACTTTGTTGGTGTTAGTCTACTGTTTTTTCCAGGGAAGTCAGAGCTAGTTAGAATTTTTACTATAGAGGTTAGTTGAGCATTTGCTTAGTTACCTTTCTCTAACTCTGTCTCATTACAATTGTAAAATGCAGATAATAATAGTGACTATCTCAGGGTTGTGAGGATTAAGTGAGGTGTCACATATAAAACAAACGTGAATGATTACTGTTATTATTATCATAATTTATTAATCTGGTCCCATTTTCTTATGGAAATGTTCTTTTCCATCTGTGATTTAATTCTCTTATTTCTGAGACATTTCCTTAATTTACATCTTATTTTTTTTCTTTTCTAGTCCTTTGATTTTCTTCTTTGTTAACACTATTTATGCAAATGTTGGATCTCCTTTCTCTATCTTCCTAAACTCCCACTTCTTTTCTAATGTTTTAAAATCTTTGCTTCTTTCATTTTACTCAATTTTTGTATAGCTGGGTTCTGTTTCCTTCTGTGCTTTCTTTCAGTGAGTTTATTTTTCTCTGTGCTGCTTCCAGTTTGATTCTCATTTCTGTGATGGCTTTTTTTTTTTTTTATCTTCTACTTCTTTCTTGAGCTGATCTTGCTTATCTTCCACCTTCTATTATTGTTTTACCATGGCTGCTCTGACTCTAGTATCTCTGATTTGTGTTTTTGTTTTAAAGAGGCACTTGCTTCATTATGCTTTTTATATGTAGTACACTATATCTGACTGCAATTTTTATTTGCTCTATGTCATTATTTCTTGGGTAATTGGTCTACACACCTTTTATTTTCCTTGCTGGTTTTCTCCTTTTTAAAAAATAGATCTTATGCAGTTTCCTTTTTCTTCTTCTTCTTTTTTGAATGAGGATAATCTACTTGCAGAAGAGTTTGATAAAGAGAGGGCAGTGTTATGATCCAGACTAATAGGAATTCTATTTATGACATGGGCTGTATAAATTCTTTTGGCTTTTATTCCTCTCTAGTCCATTAAAAATGGCACTATAGGCTGTTTTAATCTTCTTCTTTGTCTCCCACTCAGATCATTGCCAAAATACAGCTTGTCTATGTGTTTCCTAAATTAGCTCCACTCCCTCAGCTATTTTAGACTTGATGGCAATAGGATCCAAAGAGGCTTCCACTATTAGCTTATACACCTCATTTATCTTGTTTTAAGTATGAAATAATTCTTTAAAATACCTTACGGCATGGCACTTGCTTTAGAGACGTATGCTCTGCTGGCCTTTTGGCCTTTTCAGCTGTGATTGTCCTCTCTTCATATCTTCCTGTACTTTCTCTTTGACCGTCACAACTTTTTCTATCCCTTCTTTTGTTTTATGATTCGGAGCTTCAGATTTCTCTAGTTTAATTAAAGACAGATTTTTGTTTCTATCTCATATTACTTATAGAGGGGGCAACATTTAACTTATTTCACTATGATTAAATCTGAAGTTCTTTCAGCCTCAAATTTATATATCCCAATCGATTAAGGTGCTTAGCAGAACAAAAGTGTCTTAATTTTCCCATGGTCTGCCCAGGTTGAAGGGTAGTGTGTTTTTTTTTTTTTTTTTTTTTAAGGGTAGTGTGTTTTTAAGCAGCAAACTTCTTTTCTCCTCATCATATATGTGTATACATATCTAAATCTATCTATCTATATATGTAATTTTATTTAAAAAATAAACTGGAAGGGAAAATTCTAAAACATTGATTGTGATTATCTATGCATGCAAGGAACCAATGATGTCCAAAATTTTGTAGGTGTACCAGATTCTAAGAATTTGCTAATCATCTATCAGGTGACAGGTACCAAACTTGGAAAGATGTAGATACAACAGTCAGGATGTGGAACAGAAGTCCACGGATAAGCAAGTCAGGAAGGAATTAGTATTGGTGTGGGAGGAGAGATGAAGTCGAGAAGCTCCGTTCATCTTTAAACTTGCATTTCTGAGCCATCTGGGAAAATTGTGTGTGGGTGTTTGGTCTGGTTTAAAGGACGGTGTGTCAGGAGGAAAGAAGCATGCCATGTACTTTCATTTCTCTGTGCCATATTTATCCTACAGCCTGGAAAATACAGCCTGGAAAATTCTGTCTCATTCTTTAAGGTACAGTTCAAAGATGATCAGTTTTCTCTAGCTTTCTAGGTTCATACCATCTCCTCATTCCACTTTGATTCCTCCTGTCTCTCTTTTTGCTTACCTTAGGTGTTTAAGCATGTCTTTATTATAGGACTTAAAAAGGTCTATTTAAATTATTATTTGTTTGTCTATTGCCTTTTTTTAGACTGTGAATTCTGTGAAGACTAGGATTCAATCTTATGATTTTCACTTTCCAGCCCACAACTTGAGATACATTGAATTCTTATTAGGGTTTGTACACTTCATGGAATCATGTTCTTCCTTTTTTATAGCACTAAATATCCTGGCTTGATGGATGCCTTAGGAGTATGACAATGGCTAGTGCAAAAGTTTTCAATGCATTAGTTTAAATTTTTGTAGTGATATTTAAAATATCTGTGTACGTTTATAGTTTCCATGATTTAAATACCTAGAATATTTAATATTGTTACAAATATTGTAGTTATAAAACCAGGTTGCATTTATTGCAAGACTTTTTGCCCATTCTGTGCAAAAATTATATTTTAAGAAAAGTTATAGAGAGTAAAATCACAATGTGTAAAACTTTCATTGCTTGCCCTTCATGAATTTTTCAATCAATCTGAGGAATTTTAGTTTTATTCAGCTTGGACTACAATATATTTCCCCAGGCTGTGTCTAACTCATGGCAAATGATCACTTGCAGAATAATTCTAGGAGTTACTTTCCAATGTTTTGATGACTATAATCTGATCATACTGTGTATATTAGCAAAGACTGTAAGTGTGATTTGCTTTGTTATTTTAACAAATAAAATTTGTTGAATGCTTACTATTGACAGGCATTGTGTTAAATGCTTTACACAAATGATCAACTCTGATTCCCTATTTTATTGATAAAACTAAAACTTGGGGAGCTTAAGTAACATGCTTAACCTCACTCAACTGGCCAGTGGCTGAACGACAGTGTAACCTGAGAGCTTGTGTTCTTAGCCACTATACTATTGCAGCTCCATAAAAGATAAATGAAAAATAGCTACTGAATTTGACTCAAACAGGTAAACAATTGTTTGATAATACTCTGGTTCTGCTTATGCAGACTCAAAGTCAAATCTAGCGAGACTCAGAGGTTTCTTGGCAAGTGATACAACTTAACAGAATTTTTCAATTACTATGCAGAGCATCATGGAGCCAGTCTCAAACTCATCTGACTTGTGTGCTTAAAATTCCAATCCCTTGTGAAATGGCTGAGGATGTTTAAAATTGGAAGAAGCTTCAGTAGTATGGCCTTCCATGACCTCTTTTTCTGCCTCATCTGACATCTGTCGGAATGATGATGTGAGGCTGGAGAGAGCAACAAGGTGGAGAACATCTCACAGCAACAAAGTTATTTTACTGGGCATAGTTTTTGTATATGTGTGTGTATTTTGTGAAAGTCTCTAGTTTTAATAAAAACACTAAAAATTGCTTAGTTCAAAACTGAAAGGCAAGGCATAATATTAAATTTTTTTTAATCTCTTTTGTTTTGTAAGTGCCAATAAATAGAGAGATTCAGAGTTATAAATGGTGCAGTTGTTTGTGGGAGGGAAGATATTGGTTTATATGTTTATATTTGTAACAAGGAATGTAAAATTATTTGTTTATGTTTTTGAGGAAAATTAGTTCTGAGCTAACATCCGTTGCCAATCCTCCCCTCTTTGCAGAGGAAGATTGGCCCTGAGCTAACATCTGTGCCCATCTTCCTCTACTTTATATGTGGGACACCTGCCACAGTATGGCTTGATGAGTGGTACGTAGGTCTGTGCCCGGGATCTGAACCTGCAAACCCAGGCTGTCGAAGAAGCGGAGCACGTGAACTTAACCATTACTTCACCAGGTCAGGCCTATAATACATTTTCTTAAAAAAAAATAAACAAACACATGAGCTATAATGAATGACTCTGTGTGTACTGCTTCTTCTTCTTTGTACTCTACAAATTTATGTTATGCCTAAACAGAAAAGAAAGGGAGAGAAACTGAAGGAGGTGGAGGGAGCAGAGCATAGGCTATTGCAGCACATCTTGCCTTCAGATCAATACTTCACAATACTTTGGGTTCGTGGTAAGCCACTGTGAGAAAGATAGGTGATTTCCTGTCTCCCAGGAGTCATCCTTGGGGCAGAGAATAAACAGCAACTCTTGCTGCTGACGGTAAAGCAGGTACTTCATTTCAAAGAACACCAATGAAATGAACAAGATAGTATAAAACCTACTAAAATTAGACCAGAAGATATTTCTACATATAAGTATGTGGAATAAATTGGAGTACCAATTTACAGGAGAATTATTAAGCTCTCTTTCAGATCTGCTGTAATGATTGAATTTCGCTCTTGGATCTACAATAATATTACTGGATTAGTTTTCCAAGCCGGGTAAAACTATTGACTGTGATGAATGCTCCCTCTGCATTCAGAATGTACAGAGGCAATCCATGCAGGGTTTTCGCCTATCCTAACTAACTATTATAAACAAGATCCTTAGGGACCTTAATAGACATTTTTTCAAAGAAGACAGATAAATAACCAACAGGTACATGAAAAGGTGCTCAACATCACTAATCATCAGGGAAATGCAAATCAAAACCACAATGAGATATCATCTCACACCTGTTAGGATGGCTACTTTCAAAGAGACAAAAGATAACAAATGCTAGTTGGGGAGGTGGGGAAAAGGGAAAACTTCTGCACTGCCGGTGGGAATATAAATTGGTGTAGCCACCATGGGAAATAGTATGGAGATTCCTCAGGAAATTAAAAATAGAACTACCATATGATGCAGCACTCCCATTTTGGGGTGTACAGTGAGGTGTTGCATAATGACGTTTTGGTCAATGACAGACTGCGTATACAACAGTGGTCTCATAAGGTTAGTACCATACAGCCTAGGTGTGTAGTAGGCCGTACCATCTAGGTTTCTGTAAGTATGCTCTGTGATGTTCATAGAACAACAACATCGCCTAACGACACATCTATCAGAGCACATCCTCTTGTTAAGTGACATGTGAGTGTATATCCAAAAGAAATGAAATCACTATCTTGAAGAGATATTTGTACTCCCATGTTCATTGCAGCATTATTCACAATAGCTAAGGTAAGAAAACAACCTAAGGGTCTGTCAGAGGATGAATGAATAAAGAAAATGTGGTGTATAAATACAATGGAATATTATTCAGCCTTAAAAAAGAAAGGAAATCCTGTCATTTGCAACATGGGTGAAATTGGAGGGCATTAAGCTAAATAAAATAAGCCAGATAGAGAAAGACAAATACTGCATGGTGTCACTTGTATGTGGAATCTAAAAAAAAAGTCAAACCGTAGAAACAAAAAGTAGAAAAATGGTTGCCGGGGGGCTAAGGAAATAGAGATAGGTTGGTAAAAGGTACAAACTCTCCATTATAAGATGAATAAGGCCTGAGGATCTAGTGTACTATATGGTGACTATAGTTGATAATGCTGTACGGTAAAATTCAAATTGCCAAGAGAGTAGAAGGTAAATGTTCTCGCCAAAATAAAAGGTAAATCTGTGAGGTCATGGATGTGTTAATTAACTCCATGGGGGGAAATCTTCTAACATTGTACACGGATATCAAATCATCATTGTGTACACTTCAAATATCTTACAGTTATATTTGTCAATTATACCTCAATAAAGCTGAAGAAAAGAAGTCAATGGAAAAATTCATAAAAAAACAAAAAAAACCCCTCCAAAGCCCTTAGGAGTTACTGTAGTACATTATTATAGTGATGGACCCGGAGGTAGAAAGGGAAATGTATATCCCTTCAGCATATGAAAAATTTCAATGACTCAATCAATTACTATTTACTGAGTACCTATTGCCTTCTTTGATATAAGGGACGGTTTTGTTCTTGAAATCATTTATGAAATCTGAAAGGGGCAGTTTAGCAAAGTGATTAAGAGTTTGGGTTCGCCTGCATTGGGTTGGCCTAGTGATTAAGGCGTTGGACCTAACAGTTTAGGTTCAAATTTTGTTTCCAGTACTTACTGGTTGTTAATCTTAGGTAAGTTTCTCAACCTTTCTATACCTCAGTTTCCTCATTTGCAAAATGAGGATAATACCTTTGTTCTGCTACAACATGAGTTTATGTAATGCAGTTGATTCATAAATGAGAGAATAGCGTCAGTATAATGCAGAGTTGGCTCACACGAGATTTTTCCCTGCACGTTCATGTTTTGCATCACTAACTATCAGCAGCTGAACACGAAGTGTATGAAGACCCCGGATGCAGTGAGCTGTGGAGGAATGTAGGGCTGTGAATGGTGCAGACTGGTGACCCATCTTCCTCTTGGGTCAGTTTGACCACACGATCAGGCGGGCCATCGTTGTTTGAATGCCTCTTCGTGCCTGTGGTGCATACCAGCTCTGTAGGCAGCCTCCATCCTTTCTTATACTCCTGTCAGTCCAGCAAACGCCACACTTTTAGAAAGGCAGACTCCTGTGTTTTCTATAGCATTTCTTCTACGTTATTGAGAAGGAGGCAAGCTATACATAAACTATCATTTCTTTAATTATTAGATATTTATCATCTTTTTTTTTTGAGGAAGCTTAGCCCTGAGCTAACTACTGCCAGTCCTCTTCTTTTTTGCTGAGGAAGTCTGGTCCTGAGCTAACATCCGTGCCCATCTTCCTCTACTTTATATGTGGGACGCCTACCACGGCATGGTGTGCCAAGCGGCGCCATGTCTGCACCCGGGATCCGAACCAGTGAACCCTGGGCCGCCGAGAGGTGGAACATGCACATTTAACTGCTGTGCCACTGGACCAGCCCCTATTTATCACCTTTTAAAAATGTATTTTGTTTTATTTTTTTGCTGGGAAAGATTCACCCTGAGCTAACATCTGTAACCAATCTTCCTCTCTCTCTTTTTTTTCCTCCCCAAAGCCTCAGTACATAGTTGTATGTTCTAGTTGTACGTCATTCTAGTTCTTCTATGTGAGCCACAACCACAGCGTGGCTACTGACAAGGCAAGTGGTGTGGTTCCTCGGCTGGGAATGGAACCCTGGTTGCCAAAGCAGAGCGCACCGAACTCTACCCACTAGGCAATCAGGGCTGGTTCTAAAAATGTGCTATTTTAAATTAATTTTTATTAATGTTGTGCTTAGAAAGTTGCATATATTTTGAATGGTCTTCTTTTAACTCTGTCTCCACCATAAGCCCTGCTAGGTCTAGTGAAAAATTTTATAGAACGGGATGTTTTCAGGAACATATGTATCACATTTTCGTATCTATTTAGTATTTAGTACATCTATCTCATAGAATTTGCTTGTGGATCAAATGTGTTAATACTGTAATAATCTCTGATATCACCACCACTTACTGTGTTCTTGGCAATGGTCTGAGCACTTTACATGTAAATCTTAGATGAAACTGGTACTCGGTAAATATTCACTTTTATCAGAGGAAACATTTACCTAATTTACATGCTCCTGGTGCCCTGAGTCAGGGGCACAGGTTATGCCATTGAGTAAGTCAGGAGAGAGGAGGGATGCGCACCAAAGGCATTGCAAATTTGTATGTGTGTGTGACAGTTCCCTGGTGGATGGCAGTACAGTGTCTTGTTTTAACAAAATTATATTTTACGATGGTAGTAAATTGTCTTGAAGAATAGGAGTCTTTGCTAAATAGTACAGAGGTGTTGTTAGGGTCAGAAAAGGACCTGCCAAGAATAGTCTTTTCAGCTCATATAAGCCTCCTTTTTTTTTTTTTTAATTGAGTTATTGATAGGTTACAATCTTGTGAAATTTCAGCTGTACGTTAATGTTTGTCAGTCATGTTGTAGGTGCACCACTTCACCCTTTGTGCCCACCCCCCACCCCACCTCTCCCATGGCATCCACTAAGCTGTTCTTAGTCCATAATTTTAAATTCCTCATATGAGTGGAGTCATACACAGATTATCCTTCTCTCGCTGGCTTATTTCACTCAACATAATTCTCTCAAGGTCCATCCATGTTATTGCAAATGGAATGATTTTGTTCTGTTTTGCAGCTGAGTAGTATTCCATTGTATATATGTACCACATCTTCTTTATCCATTCGTCTGTTGCTGGACACTTAGGTTACTTCCATGTCTTGGCTATTGTAAACAGTGCTGCAATAAACATTGGGGTGCATAGGACTTTTGGGATTGCTGACTTCAAGCTCTTTGGATAAATACCCAGTAGTGGGATGGCTGGATCGTATGGTAGTTCTATTTTTAATTTTTTGAGGAATCTCCATACTGTTTTCCATAGTGGCTGCACCAGTTTGCATTCCCACCAGCAGTGTATGAGGATTCCTTTTTCTCCGCAACCTCTCCAACATTTGTTATTATTAGTTTTAGATATTTTTGTCATTCTAACGGGTGTAAGGTGATATCTTAGTGTGGTTTTGATTTGCATTTCCCTGATGATCAGTGATGATGAGCATCTTTTCATGTGCCTATTGGCCATATTCATATCTTCTTTGGAGAAATGTCTGTTCATGTCTCCAGCCCATTTTTTGATTGGGTTGTTTGATGTTTTGTGGTTGAGTTGCGAGAGTTCTTTATATATTATGGATATTACGCCTTTGTCAGATATATGACTTGCAAATATTTTTTCCCAGTTAGTGGGTTGTTTTTTTGTTTCAATCCTGTTTTCATTTGCCTTGAAGAAGCTCTTTAATCTGATGAAGTCCCATTTGTTTATTCTTTCTACTGTTTCCCTTCTCTGAGAAGGCATGGTGTCCGAAAAGATCCTTTTAATACTGATGTCAAAGAGTGTACTGCCTACGTTTTCTTCCAGAAGCCTTATGGTTTCAGGTCTCACCTTTAGGTCTTTGATCCATTTTGAGTTTATTTTGGTGAATGGTGAAAAAGAATGGTCAATTTTCATTCTTTTACATGTGGCTTTCCAGTTTTCCCAGCACCATGTGTTGAAAAGACTTCCTTTTCTCCATTGTATGCCCTCAGCTCCTTTGTCAAAGATAAGCTGTCCATAGATGTGTGGTTTTATTTCTGGGCTTTCAATTCTGTTCCATTGATCTGTGCACCTGTTTTTGTACGAGTACCATGTTGTTTTGATTACTGTAGCTTTGTAGTATGTTTTGAAGTCAGGGATTGTGATGCCTCCCGTTTTGTTCTTTTTTCTCAGGATTGCTTTAGAAATTTGGGGTCTTTTGTTGCCCCATATGAATTTTAGGATTCTTTGTTCTAATTCTGTAAAGAATGTCATTGGGATTCTGATTGGGATGGCGTTGAATCTGTAGATTGCTTTAGGTAGAATGGACATTTTAACTATGTTTATTCTTCCAATCCATGTACATGGAATGTCTTTCCATCTCCTTATGTCATCATCCAATTCTCTCAGAAAGGCCTTGTAATTTTCATTATATAGGTCCTTCACTTCCTTAGTTAAATTTACCCCAAGGTATTTTATTCTTTTTGTTGCGATTGTGAATGGTATTGTATTCTTGAGTTCTTTTTCTGTTGGTTCATTACTGGAGTATAGAAATGCTACTGATTTATGCAAATTGATTTTATACCCAGCAACTTTGCTTTTGTTGTTGATTACTTCTAACAGTTTTCCAATGGATTCTTTGGGGTTTTCTATATATAAGATCATGTCATCTGCAAACAGCGAGAGTTTCACTTCTTCCCTCCCTATTTGGATTCCTTTTATTCCTTTTTCTTGCCTGATTGCTCTGCCCAGGATCTCCAGTACTATGTTAAATAAGAGTGGTGATAGAGGGCATCCTTGTCTCGTTCCTGTTTTCAGGGGGATGGGGTTCACTTTTTGCCCATTGAGTATGATGTTGGCTATGGGTTTGTCGTATATGGCCTTTATTATGTTGAGGTAGTTTCCTTCTATGCCCATTTTGTTCAGAGTTTTTATCATAAATCGCTGTTGGTCTTGTCAAATGCCTTCTCTGCATCTATTGAGATGATCATGTGGTTTTTATTCCTCATTTTGTTGATGTGGTGTATCACGTTGATTGATTTGCAGATGTTGAACCATCCCTGTGTCCCTGGTATGAATCCCACCTGATCCTGATGTATGATTCTTTTGATGAATTGCTGAATTCTGGTTGCCAAAATTTTGTTTAGAATTTTTGCATCTATGTTCATCAGTGATATTGGCCTGTAGTTCTCTTTTTTTGTGGTGTCCTTGTCAGGTTTTGGGATCAGCCTGATGTTGGCCTCATAGAATGTGTTAGGAAGTGTTCCATCTTCCCTAATTTTTTGGAATAGCTTGAAAAGGATAGGTATTAAATCCTCTCTGAAAGTTTGGTAGAATTCCCCAGGAAAGCCGTCTGGTCCTGGGCTTTTATTCTTTGGGATATTTTTGATTGCTGTTTCAATCTCTTTCCTTGTGATTGGTCTGTTCAAATTGTCTGCCTCTTCTTGAGTGAGCTTTGGGAGATTGTAGGAGTCCAAGAATTTATCCATTTCCTCTAGGTTGTCCATTCTGTTGGCATATAGTTTTTTGTAGTATTCTCTTATAATCTGTTGTATTTCTGCAGTCTGTTGTTATTTCTCCTTGCTCATTTCTGATTTTGTTTATTTTAGCTTTCTCCCTTTTTTTTCTTTGTAAGTCTGGCTAGTGGTTTGTCAATTTTATTTATCTTCTCAAAAAACCAGCTCTTTGTCTCATTGATCCTTTCTACTGCCTTTTTCGTTTCAAGAGTATTTATTTCTGCTCTGATTTTTATTATTTCTCTCCTTCTGCTGACTTTGGGCTTCATTTGTTCTTTTTTCTCTAGTTCAGTTAGGTGTGCTTTAAGGTTGCTTATTTGGGATTTTTCTTGTTTGTTAAGATGTGCCTGTATTGCGATGAATTTTCCTCTTAATACAGCTTTTGCTGTATCCCATATGAGTTGGTATGGCATGCTATCATTTTCATTTGTTTCCAGGTATTTTTTTATTTCTTCTTTAATTTCTTCAATGATCCATTGTCATATAAGCCTCCTTTTACAGTCAGACCTCAAATTATAGGAGTATAATGTTTATTTATATATATTTAAAAAGTGTAATTAGTGATAACTCACACATACTCATGGCATTGTAGGTGGAGACAAGCTATAACATTACGGCAAAGGGGGCCCCAGTGCTTTTAAGCTTGCATAAGTGATTTCTGTCTGGCCAAGGCTCAAGGTCAATTTGGTAAAGAGTATCTTTGAAGCCCCTTTTTTTTCCCTTTCTTTTTCCCCTTGGACTTTGGGATCAGAGAGTCTGGGCTTGAATCCCAGCTTCACCAGCTCACAGCTGTGAGATGGTGATTACATTAATTGACGTCTTTGACACTCGAGTTTTCTTGTCTGAAAAATGGAGACAATACTATCCATTTCACAGGAGTATTTTGAGAATTAAAAGATGAGTGTAAACCAGCAGTTCTCATATCTCTTCTGCTGGTGGAATGCCTGAAAGTATTTTTTTTTTTCCAGTACCATGAAAGCTGATACATCAAATAAAAACCAAACAAATAATTTTGTGGTAAAATAACCCACAGACACCTGGTAGTGTCCAGTGACAGCAGGCACAATTGGTTAAGAAAAACTTACAGAAGAAAAACCTAAATTGAGAAAGTGCAGTCTATTAACTCATCTTCTTGGGAGGAAAAAAACCCATAGCTCTGCGTTCATAGTTTTACAACTTCAGTCATTTCTTAGAAACTCAGGGATTAGTCTGATGTGTAGAATGCTCTAGTCCTGAACTTGCAATGTAGTGCTGACTCATTTACTCAATAACTATTGAGCACCTACTGTATGCCAGGCTCTGGTCTAGACACTGGAGAGGCAGAGGCGAGCAGGACAAAATCCTTGCCTTTAAGGCTCTTCCATAATAGGAGGGAGGCGAACACCTCTGACTAGAGTGAGGTGAGAGGGAAGGAGTGGATAAGTTAGGAAGCCATTGAAGGGTTCATTAGAGAGGGCAACTGATGGTGGCCTCGACTGGTGTGGCAGCAGCAGTGGCTGTGAGAAGTAGTGAGATTGAGAAAATGCTTGGAAGGCAGAGTTTCCAGAAGTTGCAGTTGGATTGGATGGGGTGAAAGATGGATTGTAGGGGTAAAAGAAAGAGAGGAATAAGGAATGATTCCTAGATTTTTGGCCAAGCCATCTTGTAAATGATGGTATGTCAAGACCCAACATACTTATTTTCTGATCACATCTCTTCCTCCTTTTTGTGCCCCTCACTCAGGTTTTAAATAATCAGTGTCCTCATGCTGCCTTCTGGATATCCACAGTACCCACCTGTGATACTCTGTCTAGATTTCCTCTCTCCCAAAGGACCTCAGGCTCCCCGGTTATTTCTTCCATTTTGAGACGACCTCCAGTTGAGACTCTAATTCCTGCAGTTTTCAATTCAGTGTTGATCAGATGTCAGCTGTTCCTTCATTGCCTTCTGTGAAGTTCCCCCAAAAGAATTTGCTTCAGAAAACAACATTAGTGAGCTATACAGAATTTATTGGTTATTTCACATTTGATTTGGAAGAGCGGAGTCATATTGCATTATGACTATAGCCAAAAGTCTGAAGTACTCCTTAAACATTTATTTTCTCTGAAGTCCTTTTCTTTGCCACAAAACTATCAAGTGTCCTGTTGCTTGCCTCCTTCCCTGATTTAGCGCTCAAATTTATAACTTTAGTCTCATTCCTTCCATATTTTTTCAGGACCTTCAAATTTTATTTTATTGAGGAAGGAATCTAGCCTCTTCCTCGGTTCTTACCTATTCACTTGCATACTAATATGGAGATCCAGCAAAATAGTCTTCTAGTTACCAAGATGTAAACTCTCTGCCACTTGGGTGTTACAACAGAGTTTTTCCTATTGCATACTTATTTGTCATATGTAATTCACAATATGGGGCAAAATACCAAGAGATTTAGCTATCTCAAAAAATATTTACCTTTAAGAATGCATAATCAACCAACATACTAACTAAACGATGTTTACTTGGTGTAGGGCACCGTTGTGTGTTTGTGTGTGTGTGTTTGTGTGTGTGTTTGCTGGGTCCTTTACTCTTTCTAGGTCTCTGTTAGCTCTGTCAACCACTCTGAGTTTTCTGCTGTGAGAAATGGCCATGAGACTGGTTTATGGGCCAAATTTGTAAAGGAAAATGCTAATTCTGGTATAATCCCTGGTTGACAAAGAGGAATGAAGGATGGGTCCAATGGCCTTCACACCCATTATTTGCTATCAGTTCCTTCCTGATGTTTCTCTCCTTTGTACACAACAGGGATTCCTCAAGCTGTTTCAGCACACAGCTACCCACAAACAATTAACCACATATCTTAATGTCTTCTCTCAGTGTACAATTTTGGTCTCAGGGTGATTTTAGAAATCCATTTCCAGATCACCTGGTGCACAGTTGCACCAATTGATTAGCGTGTTCCATCTAGCATTTCCAAGCAGGTTCCGCAATTTGCGTTGTGGGTGACTGAACTATATATATAAAGGACCATTACAACCACCCTGGCCAGGTGTATTCCAAGAAAGAGAGAGCTAATAAATTTTAGGTTTCAATAAGTGATGCTTCAAATGAAAGCTAACCATGCTCCTTGGAAGAGCTTACATCATGTTGTCAGTCTCATCTTTTGTCCATATGCAGACTCATCATTTCTCCAAAGCTTGTTACAGGGCAAGGCGGCCTGGAGTAACTCTTGGTGAAGGCTGTTGTAGGTGATCTGAGGGAAGTCACTGGCTGAGATGTTTGTTCTTTCTCGACTCTGAGTCAAGAGAGTTTAGGTAAATGGTCAATCTTTTCAAAGCTTTTAACACCTCTGTGACTTGTCAGCATTATTCTGTCACTTTGGAATTCCCCTCTACCTTCTTTCACCTATTAATTGTTTGGGATTAACTCCAATGCCGTTTTCTGCACGAAGCCTTTTCTTTTTCTGTCTCAATGAAAGTGAGCTGTCCTTTCTTCTTGACTCTCACAGTCCTCTGCTTTTACCTCAGCCAAAGCACTTAATTCATCATGCCAGCATTATACTTAGTAATTCACATGTCAGTCCCCTTCTTTGGAACATAGATTTCCTGAGGAAAGGGCTGTGTCTTATATTCTATTGAATGGACACATTTATGTACCCATTCAATAAATATTTATCAAACTCCTTTTATATTTTTTTTCAGTGAACTCATGGAACTTGCAATCTTTAGGAGGCGAGAGAAAAGGAAACAGGTGGCTAGAGTGAACTGTACTAGAATTCAGCGTATTCACTGTGATGGAGGGGAAGCACAGGGTATGGTGGTGACATGCGTAGTGGCATCCAGCTCATACATGCATTCCACATGTATGAATTGTCACTAAGTCTTTTAAGGCTTAAGGCAGGCTCAAACGATCTGGTCCTGAGGGCAACATAAAGGGGATATGTTTTCAGAACTTATCCTTGACTCTTTCTAGTAAGGCTCCTTTCCAAGGATATATTGAAGAAATGCTGAGATTCAGAGACTGCTCTTCCTTCCTGAGCAGGGAATACGGAAGAAGGATGAATTGGTGAGTGGATTGTTGGCTATCACTAAATAGAAGTGGAAGTTCAAGCACTTGTGAAAGACTTGGGATTTTACGCAAGCAATAGTTTTTCTCCCTTTGCTGTAGTAACTAAACTGCTATTTGATTCAGGGAAAATGTGCCTCACTAAAAAAAAAAATTCTAGTTTTCTCAGATTCCCTTGCAGCTATGGATAGCAAAGTGATATAATTTTGGCCAATGAGAAATAAATAACAGTCTGCTGAGGGTTCCTGGAAAAGCTGTTGAGTCTCGGATCTGGTGCCAGCACTTCCTCCTCCCCACTTTTTTTCTTGCCTGGAACATGGATGTGAGGCTGGAGGTGGAGCTACCACCTTATGAGCATGAGGAAAGGATGAAAACCACATGCAAAGGAATGCAAAGTAGAAAGATGGAGAGACTGGGTCCACGATTGCATGAATGTGTATTGGGCTCCAAACTTCATGTGATGGGAAACAAACAGACCCCTATGTGTTTAAGCCACTTATACTCAGGCTTCTTGCTGCTTGCAGTTAACTTCATTTCTAACTGACCCAGCTATCAATTGTAACATGAGCCTTTCAGAATTAGTTCTACATCTTCATGTTTTTCTGCCCCCTTACCCCCACCCCCTGCTTTCTGGAAGTCTGAAGTAATGAAAATAGATGATTTCCTCTCCTTTACATTATTTCATCATGTATATGGAATTCCTGATTACATATTGGAAGGGATTTGAGTATGTTTTTGTAAGAATAAGATAAAAATGACACAGGCAGAGCTCACCCCATGAGTCTCAGTACAAAAGAATATATTTTCAAAGATGTCTATTGCTGCATTGCTTGTCATGGCAAAAATAAATGAATAAGCAAGTGAATAAAGGAATAAATGAATACATGAGTAAATAAATAAAGCAAAGTAAATATTCATCAATAGAAGAATGGCTGAATGAGTTACAATATAGACACACAATTAAAAATAGTTACAACTATACTATTAAACATACTGGAATATTTGTGAGATGTGTGAAAAAAGTAAGAAATGTGTGCGTGTGTGTATTGAGATAGTTATTATTTTACACAGGGGTTTTATATATATAGTCTATGTGCTAATGTATATATATATATGCTATGTGTGTATGTGTATATATTTGTATGTCTTGTATAAACCTGAAAAACTATAGATGATAAATTCTAACTAATGCTAGTACCTGGAGGTGTGCAGGTGGTTGAGGGGCAGGTGACATTGGTTGGAGCCTGGGGATAATAGAGGAGCACACCCAAAAGGAAAAGATTAAAGAAAAGAGTGTTTTAAATATGTGTGAATGATATCATCACATTCATGCATTTATGTAAAATTAGAAATACATAAAACTTAAAAAGTAACTTGAATGATGTGCCCAACATCATAAGGTAGATAATACCTAAATCAAGATTGGAACTCAGATTGTCTGATGTCACAGCTCTAGTTCTTTCCACTATTCCAGGCTTTCTTTGTTTACAAATATGGTCGGAGATATCAACAAATATGTTATTTTTTGGTCAGTCGAAAGATTGGGCACAGTAGTGGAATGCTCTGATTCTGGAGGAACTTAAAAAATAAAATTTAACCTTCATTTAACAATTTCACCTGCCTTTCCCCTATTAAGCAAGGTCACTATCAGTGGTAGGTATGAGAGAGTTCTTATTGATTGTATTTTTACACTTATCACCTTCTTCACCTTTTTTTCCTTAGGATCTGGGGTTTTAAGATCATATGAATTATTTTTGTTTATTTGAGAAAATATTAGCTGCTGCATTTGTGTCCAGAGTTCATCTCTTGGATGTATTCCAGTTGAGGGCTTTAAGTCTTTGGGAATTACAATTATAAAAATAATTCAGGGGCTTGCTGAGTGGCATAGTAGTTGGATTGGCACACTCTGCTTTGGTGGCCTAGGGTTCGTAGGTTTGGATCCTGGGCGTGGACCTATGCACCACTCATCAAGCCATGCTGTGGCAGCATCCCACATGCAAAATAGAGAAGATTGGCATAGATGTTAGCTCAGGCACAATCTTCCTCAAGCAAAGAGAGGAAGATTGGCAACAAACATTTGCTCAGGGCCAATCTTTCTCACACACACAAAAAATTCAAACGAAGTCTGCCTTAGAGAGGAAATAGCCACTGCAGACTAACAAATGAGGGAAAAATACAACATTGTTTGTTGTTGCCTCATGTTTTATAATGATAAAATATTAGGTGGGATCGGAGGATTTTTGGATAGCGAAACACGACACAAAGGCACAGGGATAAATGAAATGCGGAACTCGTTGTTACATACAGCTCCAAATGAGAGGAGCTGTAACACTGGGCCACACAGGGACATGGTCACAGCAAGATGGAGCCGTAGGAAGTGACTTAAGTAAGGTGAGGTTAGCTAGGTTTCATGGGCTCCGTGTGGCTTGGCTAATTTGAATAGTTTCCAGGGCTGCTGGCATAGGGGCTGCCCTAGCGGCCTGGCAGCTGGCCCTGGGAAGATTAGGGCAGGTTCATTTTGGCCCTGGAGTATGAAAGCTCTGGAAGGTAAGGGAAGTGTTTGGGATGTGGACTTAATCAGCTGTTCAAAAGGGGAAACTGATGGGCCTCTAACCAGGGCATCAAAACTGAGTCAAGACAACGTTTCAAAACAAAACAAAACTATATTGTACCTCATAAATGTCCAAAGTATGAGAATGATTCCCAAAGAAGAGTGTAGTTTAATCTTTCCTTACCTGTGGTTCCTCTGTTAGCATCATTGCTGGCTTATTGGGCTAACTAACAACAAATTTCATTTATATAATTTCTATGAGAGTAATCAATAGGAAAATATCTATATTACTTTCTTAATAACATACAATTCATTAGATCAAGATTATTAAAAAGTCTCTTTTCCTGAATTTGTATATACATGCTAAAAATCATACAATAAACCATGGGGCTTTAATTCACTTTCTTCTTCTAGCTTCTTTCCGAGAGTTTCCTTCTGTAGTCTACCCCAAAATTGTGCATTAAAATGAAGGATTATCTGCCATCTATGGAATTATCAGTGCAACTGAGAATTAAAATGGCATACAGCACCATAAAAATGGCCTAGCCATTGTTCCTCTGCTGAACAAATTAAGGAAATACATTTGGCTGCAACAATTGCTTCTGAATGCCATTACCGTAAATAAAACGCACTTCTGAAATAAAGCAAATTATACCTGTACTTGAGTACAATGCATTGAAAAAATATTTGATGTAATGTTAATACTTCTCCCTTTGTAAACCTGCCTTGAAAATTATTTTCTCTTTAAAATGTATAGCAAATAGACAAAATAGTAGATATGGCACCAAACAGATACTATAAAGACAAGATAGAGAACATGTGTGCACATGTATGTGCCTCAATACTTAATCCGCAACTGAAGGAACTAAGTGAGTGTGAAGGCAGAATGTAGCATTTGCTCGTGCTTACCACGTGCCCAGCATTGGGCCTGCGATTTTGTAATCATGTAAACATCAAGCAGCTTTGAACAGTCGGTGTTATCCCCATTTCACAGATGAGGAAACTGAAGCTTCGGAACATTAGGTAATCGGCACAGATCACATAACTAGTGAGTGGCAAGGCAAAGCTTTTCACTATAGATGGTTGTGTACCTCATACGTGATGCAAAGGATGGTAGTCCTTTTTATTTTTCTTGTTCTATATTTATTTTAATATGTTGCAAAAGCTATGACAAGTGCCTCTAGCTTGTGATTTCACATACATTATTGCCAAGTTTTAAACGTGAATCAATTTTAAAGATAAATATTACATAGTAGTACAAGTGGTATGTGGACATGACAATATATTAGGACTAAATTAGACTGCAACTTTTTGTTTCTTCATGATTTACTTCTTTTTCACCTATGACTTCATATCACACAGTTACTTACAGGGTAAACTTCAAAGTTTGGGATTATCCTGTACAGTCCAGCTCTAGTCAGCTGGCCTCTAAATTGGTCTTCTTGAGAAATACCCACTAGAGGCCAAGAAGTTTATTCATTTTACTTCAAGGACACTGTGGGCATGGCTCTCTTAAAATGCCCTCCATATTCCTTTCCATTTCAAGATCTTCATTGTCTCCCCTCCACTATGACACCACATAACACAGACTTGGAATGCTCTCATTTCTATTATTTATAGAGCTTATTTTTTAAAAATCAATAACTTAAGGGTTATGTCTATACAGCCACACCTCACTTCACAACTGAGATATATTCTGAGAAATGCATCATTAGGCAATTTCATTGTTGTGTGAGCATCATGGAGTGTACTTACACAAACCTGGATGGTGTAGCCTACAACACACCTAGGCCATATGGTACTAATCTTATGGGACCACCATCAGGTATGTGGTTCATCATTGACCAAAACATCATTATGCGGTGCATGACTATATGTTACGGGTAATTAATCCGCAAATGTTTATTATGTACATTTTATATGGAAGGCTCTGTATTAACTTCCTGGGCACTATCTTCTTGGCTTTATAATCTTATAATTGAGAGGCAAGAGATACACACATGAAAGTGAACTTATAAAAAGTGATAGCAAAGTCCATGATGGTCATTATAAAAGGACAATAGGATGCATCGGAAAGGTCATAATTTAGGATTAGACATGTGGACTTGCTGCTAATTAGCAGCAAATTAGTGTGAGCTTGGGCAATTTACTTAAGTGTTCTGGAGATTTCTCATTGTAAAATGGGGGAAAATCTATTTTGCAGACCTAATATAAATCTTAAGAAGATATTTTGAAAAATGCTTTGTAAAGTTTACAGTGACCTGCAAGTATATTTTTATTTGCTGCAATGTCTTCTATGACAGAAGAATACGTTACTAATGGGAATTCTGAGAATGAGTTATGAAAAACCGGTTTCCATGTGTAGGCCTGGGACAACAGTAAATTTAATATAGTCAAAAGAGAGTACTGAATAGTTACAAAATTCTCCCTTTGGAATAATTAATTAGAAACTATTCTAAACATGAAAGAACTTATAGAAAAGATTAATTTGTCTCACTAGATTTCAGGACTTCTCATAAAATAATGGTGACTAAATCAGTGTGCTTTTGATATCAGGAGATGCAGACAGACTCCACACATGCACACAGACACACATACACACATCACCACACACACAGAAATTGGAATATAACAGAGATAACATTGTAGACCATTGGGGGAAAAAGACTATTAAATGGGGTGGACAATTGTTAACCAAATGGGAAACAATACAATTAGATACCAACTTCACATTCTCTATAAAATAAATAATGTTCTAGTAGATTATCGACCTAGATTGTGAAAATCTAAACCTTAAAACTTTAAAAGAAAATATAGGAGAATATCTACATGACATTGAGATAGGAAAAGATTTCTTAAGACAAATGAAGCACAAGTTTGAGAAAAATTGGAAGTTTTTGACTACGCTAAAATGAAAAATTTCTGTATGACTCAAGAAATTATAAACAAAATTAAGAGCTAAACTCCTTACTGGAAGATTCTATTTTTAACACTCATAATGGACAAAAAATTTTGTGTCCAGAATAAATAAATAACAGATACAAATGAATTGGAAAAACACCAGAAATAGAAAAAAATAGGTATAGGATATGAATAGACAATTCACAAAAGAGGAAACGTATCTAGCCAATAACCATATGCAAAGATTTTCAAAATTCCAGTAATCTGGGAAGTGCACCCATAAATCAGCAAAAATTTAAAGTCCGATTATACCACCTGTTGGTGAGAATGTGGGGTGAATGAGAATTCTGACATTGCTTATGGGAATATAAATTAGCACAATGTTTTGGAGGATGATTTCATGATTCTCAATAAAGTCAAAGATGCACATACTCTGCAAATCAGGAATTTACTTCCATCTATTGAAGTTAAATAGACTCTCATACACGGACGATGTGATAGGTGCGAGGATGAGTATTTCAATGTTGTGTAATTGTGAAAATGATAAATGTGGGATCAGCCAAATTGTCAGTAGAGAAATGACTAAGAAAGCTCTGGTTTAGTCTTACAAGTAAAGATTTTGCTGAAGGAAAAGATGAAATAAAGAAGAAAGTTATCAAAATGGCTAAATCTCAATAACAATAGCTACAGAATGACATATGGAGGGATACCGTGCCTATGTGAATTCTACAACACTTCAGTGTATATGTAGTCTGCAGATGTCTACCAGCATAAAATATGCTTAAAATGACACAAACCAACTACAGTTTCATGTTACATCTGGGGAAGCTGGGAAACTAGCTTGAGGTGGAGTCTTAGTTGTATCAAATGTTTTATTCCTTGAAAGAAGGAATCCGAAGCAAAAAGGGGAAAATGTCAATGTTTTAAAAATCAGGATGGTAGGGATATGAGTATAAATAATCTTTTCTAGCATTTTATAGAATGCTTTCCTTCTGTATCTGTCATATATTTATTTTTTATACTCCAGAAGTTCTACTCCTAGGTATTTACCTAGGAGATTGAAGGACTTTTACAATGAGGTTGAAAGACGTTTACCATGAGAAATGAAAGACTTATACAAGCATGTTCATAGCAGCTGTATTCTTAATTCCGCTAAACTTGAAATAATACAAAATGTCCATCAACGGGGAAATGGTCTGCTCATACGATGGAGTGCTACTCAACAACAAAAAGAACTGAACTGCTGCTACACTTAACAACATGGACGAGTCTCGTAAAAGCTTTATGTTGAGCTAAAAACAAGACACAAAAGCAACACTGTAAGATTTTGTTTATATGCAGCAGGATTGCCTACACAATTTGTACAGCCCAATGCAAAATGGAAATGTGAGGCCAGAGCTCAAAAAGCAGGAGAAAAGTGCCATTAAAAGTACTAAGATATAAAGCTTTCTCTTCGACAGTCTGTTGTATTGTCATGGCATTTTATTTGGCATGTAATGTTATTCTAAGTAAAGAAAAACTAAAATGAAAATAGTTAAATTTAAATTCATACTAAATATTAAAATTTATTGTTCATCTTTATATCGTGTACTGCCAGTTTTAAATGCAAATATAAGAACATTTATCTCTTGTGCTGAGAAACTGAAATTATACAATTCATATTTTGTAATTCACACATGCGTATGTATTTTGTTCTACCCAACACTGGAAATGCTGGACAAAACTAATTTAACCATTTTTATTTCACTTCTTGATACATGAACATCCTATTAACACTCTGTACCTTCATCTTAACCATGAGTAAGGTCTGAGGGTCAAGGAACTATGGGTTTCACTCTGCCCTGTCTTTCCTTTCCTTTTATATCATCATTTTGGTTGGCCGATACAAGGAAGTGACGTGAAAGGAAAGGATATGATAGGGTTCCGTGGCCATTGGTGTTTCTTAGAACACCATTGCTTTCTTTCTGTGTTTGAAGCAAGCTCTGGTTGGAATGGAAAGCAGGGCCTCTGAGGCTGTGGGTGCCTGCACTTATTCATTCCTAGATGTACAAATGTGCTTACCTCTCTGAGTCTCACAGAAATCCCCTCATTTTTCTTGCCCCGGAATTCTGTCCTCTAGACACTGCACTAGACACTGCAGTGAGGCACTGCAAAGTCCTTTTGTGAATGGGTGACAGGAACGGCAGACACACCTATCCTCCCATTGTCTAATCAGACTCAATTTTTAAACACAAGTTCAAAGAGAAAATTATTGAGAATTCAAGAAAGCAATAATAGCAGAGCACAAGACTAAACATCAGGCTCTTTTGAGCGTAGTTACATGTGTATATGTTTCAGTTACATGAATGTACACATTTCTCAGAACTCAACAAACTTAAAACCTGTATAATTTATTATATGTAAATTGTAAGTAAATAAAAATAAAACAAAAAAAACACACCCCCAGTGTTAAGTGTAAAATTGCAAAAACTTTTTATGTTTTAGTGATTTAATTTTTCTCATGAATAATCCTATATCAAACAAAATAGATTACATTTACCAGTTGTCTGCTTCCTCCATTTCCTCCTAGTTCCATGACCTACTTCAACAGTTACTTAAAAGTGGCGAAACTATTACACAGTCACAGTGGGTAATTTTTTTCTTGTTCCATATTTTTTTTACAAAGAAAGTATAGTTATCCCTTTGAATACTACAATACATGAAAAGATGATAATGATCAGTCTACAATTTCAACTAAACAAAGAAATACTGCTTGCTTCTTTTATGTCTCATGGAATACAAGATATGTTTGTAATTCATGAGAAATGTACATTCATTTTTCTCTATGACAGCGTAAGCCCCTAGAGAAAAAAGACTTGGATAGGGGTCACGATATTTCGCCTCACTGTACTCATTTGTCCTGGTCAAGGATGCATCTTGAAGGACTTTTCCCCCAGTGCCATGATAATCACACCATTGAGAAGAAATGAAGTTCAGTAATGCTGGCACTTTTGTTCACACTTAGATCTCACATCTGCAGTGCAATAAAGAGCTTTCTCATACTTTCTTATGATTTTGCCATTTTCCCAACCACTAATCTTCATCAGGATGGTGAATTATTTTCACATTTGTCTGTAATACAGAAGCCAACATGCTGTTTAATGACTTCTCAGTTCATGAAGGCAATGTTTGATAGAGGTACTTTTTATAGAGACGTATGAATACATTTTTTCTATCTAGTGCCTTGTTATTTGTTCAGAGCTAATATCATTACTTTGAATATTTGCTATGTTTAAAAGAAAAAATAGCTTTAAGAAAATACTACAAATGGAAAAGATTTCAGGCATGAAAAAGTTTTTTTTAAGGCACACTGCATCCAACAAATTGCTCAATGTTTTTATCTGTTGCCTGCATGAAGCACCCTTCAAGCCTAGTCTAGGGGTACAGCCTGGGAAGACAAAGGCATTTACAAGCCTGTTCAGAGGAGGAGCACAAAACACGGAAACATCTTCCGAATTTCAAAAGCCATTACCTGAATTAGTATTACCCGAGTTCTTATTATCTGTGAACAATTCAATTTGTTCTTCTGTTTGAAAATTATACTATATAACTGAGTATGTTTCTCTTCATGTTCTGAATCAGTATTTTGATCGCTTGGCTGGAGAGTTTATACTGTTTATACTGGTTTATACTGGTCCCCCCGGGACCTAAATTCAGCATGTCCGGATCCAAATTATTCTCCTCCCTAAACCAGGTCTTCCTTATCTCTTCCTTAACTACACTTTTACCATCCTCTCAACAATCAAGATTTCAGTCATATTAGACTTCTTGGCTTTTCTTTCTCCCTCAAATCCACATTCTGAAGATTTTAGTCTGCAAGGTGCCCAAGAATTGGTTTTCTCTTTTCCATGCCTTCTCTTCAATCTGATGCTAGGGCTTCCTTCTTTTCCTCTGACTGTCACAATAGCACACAACTTTTCTTCCTTTTCTTAGTTTCTCCCCTTTCTACTGCATCGGGTATAGTCCCAGCCAGATGGATCTTCTTAAAGTGCAGTTTTGAATCTAAAACTTTTAAAAAACTCAGTTAAGAAAATTAGTTCAGAGGAAGACTGATAAACCGAGAGGACAAATTACTAGTTACTACTCACTGTTATTTGCACAGGATGAATTTGCCTCAGATGTGGAGCTGGAGAGCAGTCCTGCCTGCAGGGTCTCAGGGATCAGTATCCTTCATGGTATTGTCAGCCCGTTGGATACAATGTTGGGATATAAAGAATTAGAGCTGCAAGATTCCTCGTGTCTCTCTGACTCCAAAGAAATGTGCATTCCTAACCTTTACTCTCAAAAATAGTTCTTTGTGACCATTTTTATTTTTAACATTATGTAATACATAGAAAACTATAAAATTATAATGTACAATACACTGGAGTAAACAGGAGGGAATCTGGGGGTATCTATATGATGTTTAGTGAAAAGATCCACTACGTTTATTTAATGTAATATAAATATATACTTTGCAGATATTAAATATAGACTGTGCTTAAAATTTCCATATAAAATCTTCCAGGATTGGTAATGAGAAACTTGTACTTACTTCCCTAAACATATCTTTTTAATGGTAGGTTTTATGCTTTCAATGGCTATAATTTTGTTCACATAGGTACGTGATTTAAAAATTAAAACTATTTTTTCAGCCATTTAAGTAAAGTATTTGTAGCAGTTGAAACTGTATTTAAAGCAGCTCTTCCTTTATTCCCCCTCAGAGATGAAACATTGAAATTGTTTTGAATGTCAATAGATTTTGAATCTACTTGAACTTTTCTGTATCAGAATTTCAAAATAACGATGAGGCTCTAATTTTCAGAATGTGGATGTGTTTTTAGAGCCGTCGTCTACCTGAAGATAGTTTGAATCAGAAAAGAGGCAAATTAGCCACAAACCCACAGAAGAATAACAAATACATGAAGGCAGAGAGTCGGAGCCGCTGCGTGGGTGATGTCTGCCAAGAATTTGGTCTGTCTCCCCGCCCCCATTCCCACCCTGTGCCAGTCCACTTAGTGCTTCCTGCTGAGCTCCTTAGGCGTCCGGGACATGACCTCCAGTAGCTCTGTAGGCTCCGTTTCCATGATGGGCAGCAATGCATGCTGCAGCTGGCTCCTGCAAGAGACCCCAGCTAAGCGCATGGTGGGGAAGCAGCAAGGACTAAATGAAGCTCATCATGCTCACTGCCTGCCACTGAGGGCTTCCAGGTCAGTCCTTCCTCTGCTAGGGCCACTTCCTAGGAACCCTGGACAGAGATGCTCACTGCCTGAGACAACTGGTCTAGGAGCTCTCTGACTGCCACTGCACAGCCCTATAGGCTTGGGGGATCAATGTTTAGCACACCTAACCCCTTTCCAGTATACCAGTACTGACAGGCTTGTCTTGGCGCAGGGGTTGGAAGGCCCTGCTATAGAGCTCTCTCTCTCTCTCTCTCTCTTAGATAAGGCTGTTTCAAGGCAGAATGGATTAGGACTTCATGTCAAGGGATATTTTCCTAGGCCAGACTGGATAGTTTTGGATCTGTGTCTGGCTTTTCAACCTGAACTTGCATAAACAAACTTCCAATATCACTCTCTCTACAGTACTGATGATAATCCCCTTGATAACTAATTAAGAACAAATTTCGTACCATGCAGATCATGGCCTCTACCATGTCCATTGGTACCCTTAATGAAATTGATCTCCAGCACATTCATGTATACATCCCATCTCTGTTTAAACTAGACATCTTATGTGGTCAACCCTGTTAAGCTGGGGTCTATGTTGCCCGGAATAAGCTTCTCTGTGTGGCTCTTGAGGAACCTGTGTGAGAGTTGGAAGGCAGAAGTGAAGCAGTGGCTGTTACTCTCTGAAAGTGGTCTTAGGTGGATGCTGAGATGAACAAATGTAGGGGTGCCTGGTGGGTTCCTACCTGTCCTGGCTCTCCCCTGCTTCGTGTCCAGTCCCTGTCCCAGCCACTCACCTTCCTGACCAATATCGTTCCCTGAGCAACCTCCAGGTGCTTGGCTGTGGACTCACAAATGTGCTAGCTACACAAAGGTGACAGCTTCCTGTAGACCTCCCCATGAGCTCCCCTTCCGGGGCCCTTTTTTTTTTTTTTTAAGATTTTATTTTTTCCTTTTTCTCCCCAAAGCCCCCCGGTACATAGTTGTATATTCTTTGTTGTGGGTTCTTCTAGTTGTGGCATGTGGGACGCTGCCTCAGCGTGGTTCGACGAGCAGTGTCATGTCCGCGCCCAGGATTCGAACCAACGAAACACTGGGCCGCCTGCAGCGGAGCGCGCAAACTTAACCACTCTGCCACGGGGCCAGCCCCCCTTCCGGGGCCCTTTTGCTGCTGGATGAGCCTGGTTCTCAGATTGACAGGTGAGTATCTCCTCTGACCTCCACCTTCTGGATCCTCATTTTCCCAGCTCCTCTCACAATTGTGTGAGACCAAATTCCTACTGCAAATCCCCATTCCATAACATTCATAGTGACTCTGCTGCTCTGTTTGAATCCTGTCTTATACATCTTGTTTTCCTCATACCTCTGTTTCTCTAATTTTGTGGTCTCATCCCTTTCCTCAGCCTGTGTCTTCCACCAGAAATGCTTCCCCTCTCCATTTGTAATAGAAGAAATCTTAGTCACCCTTTGAAGATTCATTTCCAATACCAATTCTTTCTGGAAGTCCTCCTGGTCATCCCAAGTAAAGACAATTTTTCCCTTGAACTTCTGCACATTTGTACTTTTTATGATTCTCCTCTCTCTCTCGCTCTTTTTTGGTGAGGAAGATTTGGTCCTGAGCTAGCGTCTGTTGCCAATCCTCCTCTTTTTGCTGAGGAAGATTGGCCCTAAGCTAACATCTGTGCCCATTTTCCTCTATTTTATATGTGGGATGCCTGCCATAGCATGGATTGAAAAGTAGTGTGTAGGTCTGCGCTCAGGATCCAAATCTGTAAGCCCTGGGCCACTGAAGTGGAGTGTGCGAGCTTATTCACTACACCACTGGGCCGGCCCCTCTCTCTCATTTTCCTTTTTATTTGTTTATTTGAGGAAGGTTAGCCTTGACCTAACATCCTCTGCCAATCCTCCTCCTTTTGCTGAGGAAGACTGGCCCTGAGCTAACATCTGTGCCCATCTTCCTCTACTTTATATGTGGGTCGCCTGCCATAGCATGGCTTGCCAAGCGGTGCAGAGGTCTGTGCCTGGGATCTGAATTGGCGAACCCCAGGCCACTGAAACAGAGCACATGAACTTAACTGCTATGCCATTGGGCCAGACCCCTCTCTCTCATTTTTATAGTAAGTCATTTTAGTTCTTCTAATAGAAAGCAAATCTCTTCCAAGACAGGAACTATGACTTAATCCTCTTGTATCCTAAGGCATTGCATCTGTAACCTACTTAATACTCAATGAATATTTGGTGAATTGAATTGAATATAGATATAGAAATAAAATCCCTAAGAAGTTTAGTAATTAGCCCAAGGTTATAATGGGAAGTCGGTTAATCTATTGAAATATTTGAGGAAAATTTGGTATTACCCAACAGGCAAAGATCACTAATAAAATTATAAAAATTCATATGCTCTCAATGTCTGATTCCAGGGCTGTTTTTTATAATGCAATGCAGATAATGCAGAGTAGAGTTTTTATTTTCCTTTCTTCAAAAACAATGCCAAAATAATTTTGCAATTAGGTTCATGATCATTTGAATTCAAATGATTTTTAAGCTTTGCTGTTATTAAACCAGGGAATTCATGCATATTTTCCTGCAAATGAACTTTTATGTGAAATTCCAATATGTAAACAAATAGAAATGGAGCAGCCTAGGGTGACGCATAGGCCAAACCTGCCCTCTCCCTGCTAACCCGTGGCCTGTCAGGCACCTCTGGAGAATGGAGGTCTGAAGGGAACCCAGTTTAAAAGTTGCCACCACAGCATTTTCATTTGCGAGGGTTAAATCTCATAGTGTAAAGACATGGCATGATAGACATGCGGAATCTCAGGCCCTATCCTGGACCTGCTGAACTGGAATATGATGAATTGGAAGATTCCCAGGTGATTCTGATATGCACTAAAGTTTGTGAAGCACTAATTTAGAGGATTTGGGGGATGTTAGGATAGGAAAGGGACAAAATACAAATTTGTACATAGTAGACACGGGAACTCAGATTGAATAAATTGTATACCTAAGGGAAAACTGTGCAAATTCTCCTTTCCTATCTGATTCGGGCTAGGGTTGGCCACAGGAGAAATGTGTGCAACATTTGGAAGGTTGAGGACCCCACAGCAATGATTCAGGAGGTTCGGCGCCGGTTCCAGGTGCTGCTGCGCTCATGCATGCGGCCCCGGATCCGCAGGTTTACCTCTTTTCGGTGGGGCAGCAGCGGGGCCTGCAGCTACATCGGCAGCAGCTGCTTCATCACTTGCTGTCTCTCCTCCTTCAGCTTCTCTATGTCCTGGGCCAGCCACATGTGCAGCTCCATGGGGAAGGGCACCAGATACATCTGCAGGTCCCTGGAGTGGCCATGAGGACAGACGCATATTTCTGCTTGTCTTTTGGGAGCTCCGGTTGATCTTCATGGGTTCTAGGTTTTCCTTACTGCAATTTTGCAGGCTTTCCCCCTCCCCCTGGCCTGGCTGACCTACAGCAACTTCAGACTCACCACCAGATGCAGACACAGTAGCCTTGCATAGACATCTTCACCAGCTCTCCCTATAGTCCCTAATTAGTGATGTTTCTCTGATTCTCCAACCACTCCTTTCTGGAGTTTTCTTTCCCCAGCTTCTCTCACAATTGTTAAGTGTAATCCCCATAATGAATCCCTTCTTCCGTTTTAGTCACTGTGGTCCTGCCTATCCCATTAAACCGAACTGACACACGTACAGATTCCACTAATTATCGCCCACATCCTGCTTTCCGATATGATTTCTCATTTCACAAGTAGCTTTATAGGTCTTCTCTATCGTCTCAGCTGAAGGTTTTCTTGATGCCTTGAAAAGAAAAATTACTTTTTCCAGAAGAACTTTTAAAACTCACCATGCCTAAAATAGTGTTTTTCTTTTGGCTTCTTGATGAGGCACAGAGGAGAGCTAAGGTGCTACTTAATGCCTCTCTTTATAATTTCATAGAGATAAGTAAAAAAAAAAAAAAAAACACCCAACAAAAGAGCACTAAATCAGAGAAGAAAGATCAGGAAAAATGGGCTATTAGGAGGAAGAGGAAAAGGGCTATCGGAAAATATAATAGGATAATAAGAAATTAAAATTGTTTCGTACCAGGAGGCTAATCATCCTGTTGAATCAGCCTCTCATCTTTTCTGTTAGCTGTTTTTCGGTTAACGTTTTGAATCAAGCAAATGTGAGTTTAAAGTAACCAGAAGACATAGCATTCTCATTTTTCTTATCTTAATAAATGTAAAATTTGGCCAGAAAAATGAGGCCATTTTTACTCCTTCACATGAAATATTCTATTTTATATCTTAGGAGTTCTGTCGTGCCTTAAACTGAGTTATAAGATCAAAACAAAAGGAGATAACAGCTTCCCTTCTTCCTAATTTAATCCATTTACTCTGCACCCAACTATTAATTACCTCTGGAATTCATTCCAATTTCCAAATTTTCTTTTCCACCTTTGACCAGGGTGTTTAAAAACTCCCCTCTTCAGACGAAATTTATTTTATCTTTTACAATAAGTTCTAAAATTTTGGGGTGAGTTCTTGTCTATTTCATGCAGCTGCCTTGGAAGTCATAAATTTTAACATTTTCCGGCTCTTTATATTGAAGTAAAACATAATGTGTGAGCCTCCTTACTTTCCGATCAAGGCGTATATTGCTGGTGGTACTAAAAGAGTTCCTGCAACACTGTTTGCCCTCTGCTAGAATGAGAGCTCCATGAAGGTAGAGATTTTGATTTGCTCCTTGTTGCATCCCCAGCGCCCAAACAATTCACGCCACACGGTAGGTGCTCAGCCAAGATTTTCTTTGTTGTTTCCCACACATGCTTTTATACACACAGTCTGCCTTAAACACAAACGTGCGAAACCTGAAGAGGGTCAGGACAAGATTTATGGAAGATGAAGCGTTGGATTGGCCCATACTCTGTTGCTTCCTAATCTGATTTGCGTGATTCAATGTAGTGTTCTTTGTGTATTCCGTTGTCTGAATTATAAATTATAAACAATGTACCACATTATTAACTGTGGTAGGCTGAGTAATTGCCCCCTTTCTCATATCCATGTCCCAATCCTTGGAACTTTGTGGATGTTACCTTGGAAGGCAAAAGGATTTTGTAGATGTGATAAACTGAAGATCTTGAGATAAGATTATCCTGAATTTTTCGTATAATCACCAGGGTCCTTATAAGAGAGAGGCAGGAGAGGTGAGTAGTAGGAGATATGGCTCTGGAAGCAAGTGGCTGGAGTGACCCAACCACAAACTAAGTAATGTGGCAACCTCTTAAGGCTGGAAGAGGCTTGGAATGAGATTTTCTCAGAGCCTCCAAGAAAAACCAGCCCTGCCAACACCTGGATTTTAATCCTCTGAGTCTCTTTTCAGACTTTTGACCTCCAGAACTGTGTAAGGATAAATTTCTGCTGTTTTAAGCCACTAAGTTTGTGGTAATTTGTTAGAGCAGCTGCAGGTAAACTGGTACATGGACAGCAATTTTGTTCTTTGCATCAAGTGATTTCTTTATTTTGGGGTGATCTTTGTAACTTTTTGGCTTGTTTGTCATCCTTAAGTTCACAAGTGAAATGAAATTTTATAAAGTATACTCCATTGCTGATTTTCCCACTAGCGTCTTTGCTTCTTATTTTGAAATTCTTTGAAGTCTAATGATGGTAGTTTCACTGTAAATTGATTATAGTTTACTTAGAAAACTTAGAACATACTGGGTGATTTCTTCATTTAGGGGCACATCTCTTCATATATTTACTGATGGCTTCCATAATGACTGTCCATTTGTTATTTATTCCTCACAACAACTCGTTAAAAGTAGGTATTAATCTTCTCATTTTTTAGATGCTAAACAAGTTTAGAGAAAATTTATCTTGCTCAGGGTCAAATTGGGTGAAATTAGTAGATAAAAGAGAAGGAATTGGAATTCAAATCTGTCTCTGAAGGATAGGTTCTTATTTTATTACTTTATTCTGAGCCCACTGGTAAAGAATAACTTTAAATCAGTAAGGTGAACTTTTAATATGCTGTTTTTTGTTTGAGAAAAAGAAGAAAGCATTGGCAATTGGAATCTCAATTCTCTTTTGTAGGAGAGGGTGGTCAGTCTCCAAACTGGGCCCCTGATGTGTACGTGTTGTGGAGTGAGGTTTAGATCATATCTAGCAGACTGAGCTAGCTTCAGAGCTGTCAGTGAAACGTGGCAAGCGTCAGCAATTCACGGGAGTAGCTGAGTCATATTACAGAATTGATAAGGAACAAGTGAGGTAAGCCATGAAGATAAATATTGTACTCACCAGATTGACAAATAAGTAAATAAATCCCTAACGGCAACTCTGCGAAAGAAATGGATGACGTAAATTGATAGAGGCCGAATGGGTAGTGATATATCAAGCCATAAAATGTACTTACACTTTGCTCTAACAATTTTACTGCTAGGACATTTTTCTGGTCTTTCAGGAGCAGAAGGGCATAGTCTAAGGCTAATTTTTCCCCACAACAGAGGCAAATCCTATCTGAGTACTCTACCTGACACCCCATGAATTAGATCGTCCACTCTGACCAGAGGGAGCAGGCACTATTCCTGGCCCTGTGAGAGCACCGAGTAGTGTTTGTTTTAATCCTTTCGGGAGGTTCTCTCCTTGGCCTCAGATTGTTTCTTCCCACACAGGAGCTGATTAATGCTCAGAGGAACGCTCGAGAAGGAGCCTCTGCAGAGTCCCAGATTTCTCTCTCTGGGCAGCTTTTTTCTCCAATTCTCTACATTGCCAATTCTAGGCTTCTTAGTCTCCCCAGAGTCTCACTTTCATCTCCTCAATGCAATGAGACTTTGTCCTCAGGTTGGGCCTTACTGAGATCCCCCTTCCTGTACTAGGGCCTGGACATTCTTTCAGAGCAGTAAGCTGGGACAGTCATAGTGCCATTTGTTTCTTATCTCAGGGATTGCTGTCCTTCCTTGTCTGATGCCCAGTGTGTTTAACCACGGTTCCATATATTCTGTCTGGTATTCTTGATTGCTTCAGGCAAGAGGGAAAATCTGATCTGTTATTGATCTTGGCAAGAAGTGGAAGACTTGTTTGTGAAAGAATAATAAGTATATAGAGGACGATTATTAACCAGAATATACTGCAAATAGCTATTAATTGACAAAACTCATTTGTTTTGTAGCCATTTACTCTTGCAAGTTGCCTGAGTGGCTTTTTCCTGGGGCAGAACACAAATAGAACTTTGTTCTATTTGTGAAAGAGACATATCTTGGGGTGTCAGGATATGGGTGGGGGTGACATTTGTGGTCCAGATTCCTCCTTGGTGTGCTTTACGTTCCAAATGAGCAGTTCTGGATAAGAGTCCAGGTGCTGACATTGTAAGAAGGCCGCCACTAGAGTTGGTTCTATGATTTTAAAGGCATTGTGCATTTTGTCTCATTTCAGCATAACCAATGACAACTAAGACCTTTGAAGCAAATTCTAGCTCTTTAAAGTAATACACCTGATTCTTCTCCGAAGTGGTTTGACAGGATCTCTTGCCTTTGGGACTAACAGCTTTGCATCATCCTATCTCCGTACCAATAGACCTGATCATTAACGCATAACACTTTTTCAGTCCTATATCTTTTTGAATCTCAGAACAAGCTCAAATCCCTGGACAAGTCAAATACATAATACTTTATTCTAATGTCTCCATTTTTCCAATTTCCTGGTGAGATTCATATAAATTTCAGCGGGAATTAATGTCAGACATAAGCAATATGCACGTCCAGCTGGAGTTTAAAGATAATTTGCAATCGTTTTTCTCCTTGAAATTTCCTGCCTTCTCTCTCTTTCATCTTCGAAAGATGGGAAGTAAGTTCTCTGTGTAAAATATCAGTGTGTATTGCTGTTGTGTGACTTGAAGTCAAACCTAGTTTCTGTCTTTTACTGTCACTGTAATACCTCGCAAAAATGATATTACGCTTAAAAAATTTTTCAAGTTCTTTTCAGATACAACACTTTTCCCTTTGTCATGGGTTAATGATGCTAAACTTCCTGATTGGCTAGTGAATTTTATTTAAGAATGTAGTAAGAGAAACATGTAAACAAACCTTTTAGTTTTGTTACTGACCCAAGGCAATAAAAAGATCTTGTTAACTTATTAAAACCCTTTTTGGATTATTTCTCCAAAATAAGAAGCTCTGCCTGCTCAAAGAAATAATAAACTGCCTTTCAATCAACTGCGAATGTGTATAAACAAATCTAGACAAGAACTGTCTTGGCAGAGTGGGGTCCGATTTTTATCTGGAATATTTTCTTTTATTTCCACGTGATAAGCAGGGGCTAGTGAAGTCTGAACAAAGGCTTGAGGTGAAATGAATTGAAGGAAACCCTTGGCAGACAGCATTTCTTTCCTTTCCCATGACACCTTACAGTTGCATAAAGGCCTCCCTTAAGGGTTCACTTATATGTGAGGACATACAAGCCTAATCAGTGGAATTAAGGTTCTTGGAACCGATTCATTGCAGACAAATATAACTGTATCTCTTATAAACAAATGCTGTCTAGAATGGATTTCCAGCACTTTGTTTTTGAAGAAGGGCTTTATTTCATTCTAGTTCTTGCAATCTGCTCCCCAGATAATTCCTTGTTATTTTAGTCAGTGTTTTCCAGAAGGCCACTTGACCAGAAAGGGGAAAATTTTTCTGCTGAAGCCTTCAGATTTCTTGAGGTAAAAATTATTTGTTGTTACTAAATTTGTGAGTTTGTTTTTTCCAAGTAACTTACATCAGACTCAGAGAATCAGATTTCTCACCAGAAGCATTTCAATAGTTAAAAAATGCATTTAGATATGGTTCCTTAGTAAGAGTTTTACAATGCGGCAGCACCACCCTTAGACCTGGGTGACTAGAGCTCCTGCCCTGGGCACCCTGTCCTCCAGCTGCATCCCTCCTCACTGGGCGGGGGCACCTGCACACCTGGAGCTCTTGTCTCCCCCCTCCCCCATTTCTACACTGCCTTCAGGTTCTCCAGGACCACAGAGTTCCCTGAGCAAAGGCATGGGCTTGCTTTCAAGCCCCAAGCCTGCTTTTGATGACTGCACACCATCTTCCCCAGATGGATTGCCTGAGGCCCAACTGAACCCCAATTGTCCACCCCTGTGGCTGGATGGGTCACAGAGGTACTGTTGGGAGGGGCAGGAGTCAGAGCACGGAGATATGGACTGGCTTCTACACAGATATACGTTAAAGGCCAAATGGATCGGGTTGGTGGTGGGTGGAAGCTGTGGAGACATACGGACCTTGGATTGAATTGTTCCTGGGCTGTAAATGATGGGAGAGGGCCTTGGATGGGGAAGGAAGTCATGAAAAACTGAAGTACATACGGTTTTTCTCTGAGACAGTTTATATACAGTATGTCAAGGGTATCAATAGCATTGAGTTGAAATAAAAGTATAATGAGAAGATGACAATCAAATCAATTGTCAAGGGCAAGAGATCTTTAAATTATACGTGCTGGGTCTGTGCTGGTGTCCCCTCCTTTCACCTGTGCTCCTTCCTCCAAGGCCTTACCTTAGAGTGTTCCTACTCGGGGTGAGGAAGAGCAGGAGGCATGCTAAAGGGCCATTCCTGGGTGCAGGTCACTGTCCAACTGGGGCAGAAGTGAAACTGGCCATTAGTGGTATTGGGAGGCATCATGCAATTAGCTGAAGGCAATCGAGGGTTCCGTGTCCATCAACTGGGAGAGAACCAACAAGGCTTTACCAGTTCGGGTGCTCATGCTAATTATCCTGCTGGAAATCAAGATGGGAGGCCTTTTGTAGTAACAAGGAACTGGATTTCCCCTCTTGCTTGAACAACAACTGGACAAAGTATGTGAAACAATGGTTTATCAAGACACGGGTCATCACATAACAAAGGACAGGAATCCTTGGGAGAGGAGAAACATGAACTGAGCCCTATCATTGCCCCAGTTTACTGCCTGGAAGAGGCCGTGATGGAGAAAGAATCTAGGTAGTTGTCGGTAGTACGTCTGAGTTGAGAAGATGGAGTTGAGAAATTGGGTGGACAAAGGTGGCAGAAGTTTACAGGGCATTATGCTAAGTGATAATAGGCAGACAGAGAAAGACAAATACGGCATGATGTCACTTCTACGTGGAATATAAAAAAGCAGAACTCATAAAAACAGAGTAGAATGCTGGTCACTAGGGGCTGGAGTTGGGGGAATTGGGCAGATGCTGCTTAAGGAAACAAACGTGCAGCTAGTAGATAAATAAATCCTGGAGGTCAAATGCACAGCATAGTGGTTATAGTCAACAATACTGTATTATAGACTTCAAAGTTGTTAAGAGACTAGATCTTGTTGTCACCACAAAAAAGAAATAATAATTATGTGATGTGATAGAGGTGTTAGCTAACGCTACGGTGGTAATCATATTGCAATATATGAATGTCTTAAATCAACACCTTAAAATTATACAGTGTTTTATAACAATTATATCTTGATTAAAAAAAGTTTATAGGCAGAATGACTGGGAGGAGAGAGCTTCGGAGAATTTCAGAGATCTGCAGAGGGCCCGCTAGAGTCTTCATGTGAGTGTAGACCAGTGCTTGTGTGTGAGGAAATTACCTGAGGCCGAGGGGGAAAGGAACACTCAAAAGGTTCAGAAGGAATAACCCTAAATAGTTTAAGCACTCCAATTAAAAGGCAGACATTCTCAGGCCAGCCTGGTGGTGCAGTAGTTAAGTTTGCGCACTCTGCTTAGCCGGCCCTGGGTTTGCAGGTTTGGATCCAGGGTATGGACCTAGCACCACTCCTCAAGCCATGCTGTGGTGGCATCCCACATAAAGCAGAGGAAGATTGGCAAGGATGTTAGCTTAGCGACAGTCTTCCTCAAGCAAAAAGAGGAAGATTGGCAACAGATGTTAGCTCAGGGCCAACCTTTCTCACAGAAATTTTTTTTAAAAAGGCAGATATTCTCAGACAATAAAAAAGCAATGTGGTTAGAATCTAAAGTGGCACTGTGAAAGAATAATTAAACACTTTAATATTAAATCAAAGCTTATTTGCCTGAATTAAAAAAAATTTAAGTTTGTAATGAAAACTGATTCATGACCATTGGGAAGATTTGTATAATTTTATAAAACTTGTATCAAAATTAAGACATATTTGTTTCAATTATGTCTGTATTTTGAGGAAACTAATCACATTTGAGCATTTAACATTTTCCCCCTAAATTTCCTCAACTATCATGCAAAATTGTAGATGAATAAATGTATGTTACAAAAAAATTTTCCACATCATATGATGCCATGGAACTTACTATTTCAATGGTGGAGAGGTAATTTTTACTGGTAAAAGGCCTACTGAGTTTTCAGTAGGGTCTGAATAAAAAAATGATTTGTTAAAGTTTGCTGGAGTCTTTTGGAGTCTATGCTCAGTCTTCCAGACAAATGTGAGTCCATTAACTGAATTCAATATTCAGATAGGCCAGGGCATTAAATATCAGTGGAGAGTCTGCCAGAAGCCAGGCACTTTTCTAAAATACTCATGTCAACTCAGTGATGCAGGTACTATTATTACCATTCTCATTTTTACAAATGAGGACCCTGAAGTTTAGAGCAGTTAAAGAATTAATCCAAGGTATTCAGTAAGTGTTTCAGCATGAATCTCACATATTCTGGTTAAAGAGTCAACTAATCTGATTATTAATTTATATCAGGTCACTACGGCATTTTCACTTCAATCTTTCATGGCAAGGAGGAAAGTATAAACTTCTTTTTTTTAAGTTAATTTTATTTAAAATTTTTTTGGTGAGGAAGATTGGCCCTGAGCTAACATCTGTACCAATCTTCCTCTATTCTGTATGTGGGGTGCTGCCACAGCATGGCTTGATGAGTGGAGTGCAGGTCCGTGCCCGGGATCCGAACCTGTGAACCCTGGGCCATCAAAGCGGTCCACACAAACTTCACCACTACACCTCTGGGCCGTTCCCTAAAAGTCTTATATTAGAATTGAATTTACTTGACCACCAGTGTGGCAAGTGAATTCTGAATTAATCTCTTTAGATTAGGATTCTTCTTGCCCTCTTAGCTGTGTGCTCAGTTTGAGGAGGTTTCACTGGGTCAGTGCTAGACTCACATGCCTCAGCAAGGCAGCTGACAGAACATGACTGTTTCTTTTTATTTAGATCTGCATAAATCATTCCCGAATTCTTTTTCCCTCATTTTATGACATATTTCTAAATGTCCGTGGATTCCATTCAAAGTAATATATCTTTCCGTAACAAGGCACACATTTATTTCAAAATACTCAAAAACTTTTGTTGATAGTAAGTATGGAGAATGCTGTCTTAACCTGGGCTGCTTTAACAAAATACTATACACTGGGTAGTTTAAACAACAGAAATTTATTTCTCACAGTTCTGGAGGAGAGAAGTCTGAGATCAAGTTGCCAATATGATCATTTGTTGGTGAGGTTTCTCTTCTTGGCTTGTGGATAGCTGCCTTCTTTCTGTGTCCTCACAAGGCAGGGAGAGAGAGAGAGCCAGCAAGCAAGCTCTCTGGTGTCTCTTCTTGTCAGGGCACTAATCCCATCACGAGGGCTGAATTCTCGTGACTTTATCTAAACCTAATTATCTCCCCAAGGCCCATCTCTAAATAGCATCTCATTGGGGATTAGAGCTTCAACACATGAATTTGGGGGGATACAATTTAGTTCATAGCAAGCATCTACATTACTTTCTCAGAATTGCCTTCTCATATAAAAAAACCTTAATTCAGGGTGGGCCTGGTGGCGCAGCAGGGAAGTGAGCATGTTCTGCTTCCACGGCCCAGGGTTCACTGGTTCAGCACCACTTGGCATGCCATGCTGTGGTAGGCATGCCACGTATAAAGTAGAGGAAGATGGACATGGATGTTAGCACAGGGCCAGTCTTCCTCAGCAAAAAGAGGAGGATTGGCAGCAGATGTTAGCTCAGGGCTAATCTTCCTCAAAAAAAAAAAAAAACCTTAATTCAATTCAAAGATTTTTGCCACTTTAAAAAGAATTTGAAAAATAAACTCATCTTTTACTTAAATTTTTAAAAAGATGATTTTGCTTACCTTATGACCCAGCCATCCCACTATTGGATATCTATCCTAAGAACCTGAAATCAGTAATTCCAAGAGTCCCATGCACCCCTATGTTCATCACAGCATTATTTACAATAGCCAAGATGTGGAACCAACCTAAGTGCCCAGCAACTGATGATTGGATAAAGAAGATATGGTGTATATATATACAATGGAATACTACTTAGCCATAAAAAAGGACAAAATTGTCCCATTCACATCAACATGGAAGGACCTTGAGGGTATTATGTTAAGTGAAATAAGCCAGACAGAGAAAGACGAACTCTGTATGACTCCACTCATAGGTGGTAGTTAACACATAGACAAGGAGAACTGATCGGTGGTTACCAGGGGAAAAGGGGCGTGGGGGGAGGGCACAAAGGGTGAAGTGGTGTACCCACAACATGACTAACAATAATGTACAACTGAAATTTCACAAGGTTGTAAACTATCATGATCTTAATAAAAAAAATCACTAAGCACAATGAAATAAAATGTCCTATAAATACCTGTATTCAGATTAACTAAGTAATTAAAAACCTGACCTATAGTTCCCCTTTATTTGGATTAAAAACAGAGGCAAAAACCATGAATCAGGCTTACTATTTCTTTCTTAAATCTTCATGCACACTAAATTTTTCCAGACTTATTTCCATGACATTTTACAGATGTGGAAATCGAACGTGGGTCCTGATTCTGAACACATCCCCACAATTATTACATTAATGGTAATAACTTGTATTAAAAGACTGCAAGTTTTTGCACACACACACACACAAAAAGATGATTTTGCTTTCCAGGTTTTATTTCAGTGACAAGATTTCCCTTTACTCTATTGCTGTTACAAATAGTAGGTTGGAAGTAAAGATAGATATAGGAGGCCTTTCTTAGAATTAAATTTATTTTTATGTAAAATTTTTGATCTGAATCTTTGTGATTTCTCATTTACAGCACATCATAAAAATAGATATGCATTTCAAAAAGCAATTGGTCTCAGGGTTTCCTATGGACAAAGCAAACTGGACAAATGTCACATGGTAATATGACTTTTTTTAAAAAAGAACATTACACCAAAAATGATGTGGTGCCTCAAAAAAATTACATTGGAAAGCACAGTCCAGCAATGGAGAACAGTGCCATCCAGAGGATGGGCGGCGTGTGTGGTAAATGGGAACATTACTGATGGCAAGTTAGTCCGTCAAATATTTCTTAAAAAATTTCCTCCTTCTCCTCCCTCTGCTTCTAAAGCCTTTAAAATAATTCATGGATTCTAATTCTACTAGAATGTAATGTAAAATTTAATAATAACAACTCTTCGAGCATAACTCCAGCCCTACATTTGTATTATCGTATATTACCTTCATGCTACCCATGATGCACCATTGTAGGGTGTCACAGAGGCTCAGCAAGTTTTGCAACTATCTCAAGCTCACAGAGCTAATATGAGATGGATGATCACCTCAGGTGTTTGACCCTGAAGCCCACCCTTTTAACCACTATATTAGAATTGATTCATTAGAATTTTTTTTTTTCAGGAAGATTAGCCCTGAGCTAACTGCTGCCAATCCTCCTCTTTTTGCTGAGGAAGACTGGCCCTGAGCTAACATCCGTGCCCATCTTCCTCTACTTTATACGTGGGATGCCTACCACGGCATGGCTTTTGCCAAGCGATGCCATGTCTGCACCCGGAATCCGAACCGGCGAACCTGGGCCGCAGAGAATCGGAACATGAGAACTTAACTGCTGGCCACTGGGCCGACCCTCAGGTATAGATATTTATTATTCAGGGGCAACCCTCAGATATGCAGGTAGAGCTTGACCTGCATGGGGCCTCCTCTCGTGTGAACTGACTACCCTCATTCTTAGCCATTGGTTGGCTCCATCTCAAACAATCTGGTCGAAAAAGCCCACATAGTCTGTCCCTGTGAGAAACTGGTTGTTTACGCTGTTTCTCTATCCCAAGAATTAGAGTGAATTAGAGTTTTTCACCCCGGGGGTTGGCTGCAAACAGTGAATTTGAAACCATAAAATATCAAGTATCAAAAGGCAAGTGGCTTTACTTATTCTGACTTGGAAACTCTTCTAGAACATACTTCCAAATGTAACCTGTTTTACTATGGTGGGATGGAAAATTTAACGCATAAATTTAAGGCTGATTTCAATATCTATTGTATATGTAAGAGAATGTTGAGTTTGACTTTTTCTGTTTCTCAAAATTGTGGCTGAAACCCAAAGGTGAAGACACAAGGCATTAAGTATTCCTAAGCCATTAATAGATGCCAGGGCTTACTAAATGCCATTTGTCCTTACTGCTACCACTAGTTACCATCTCCATTTCACACCTGCCTCACTTCCCCCTGCTGTCCTGGAACTTGAGGGAGGGAGAACTCACAATTTACGGCTGGAGGTTCCTCCCTCCCCTGTCCTTGCAGGAGGAGACAAGGGTGCTTTGCGATCCACGGAGTGAGGCAAGTCAGCTTCAATAAAATCCTCATGAAGACTGGGGATGTCTTGAAAAAGGGGAGACTCACACCCTGTTCCTCTGGATATTTACTTAGCTAAAGAATCTGGAGACTAATTCTGTTGCTAAAAGTATGAATGCTTTTGAAGGATATCAGAATATGTCACCCCAAAATATGCCACTTTGGCATATGGATTATTTTGAGCTAAGGCTATTTAGAATCAACAGACGCAGGAAGAAGTCTCTGCCCTCCCCTTATCTGCCTAAAAGCAGGGCATAAATTTCCCTTTGAGGAAGTTGCCCCCCACCACTCCCTGCCACTGTGAGAAGAGCAAAGCTTATCACTGAAGCTAGGAAGTTGATGCCAAGATAAGTTTGAATAAACAATCTTACTAAAATATTTCTTATCTTTCATTAGTTCCCCCATACATTTCCTAGTCATTTCCCTACAATTTATCATCCCTTGAAGCCCAAATCCTCTTTCCTTTGTTAAGAGAACTCCCCTAGGGGCTGGCCTGGTGGTGCAGCTGTTCAATTTGCAGCCCGGGGTTCGCCGGTTCAGATCCCAGGTGCAGACCTATGCACTCCTTGTCAAGCCATGCTGTGGCAGGCGTCCCACATATAAAGTGGAAGAAGATGGGCACGGATGTTAGCTCAGGGCTAATCTTTCTCAAAAAAAAAAAAATACAAAAAACAAAAAGCAAACAAACAAAAGAACTTCCCTAGTCTAAGCACTTCTTTAAGTTTCACTTTTCTGTGAACTCCCGTGCACATAAATATTAATGAGAATTGTGCATCTTTTCTCCTGTTAAATCTGTCTTTTGTCAAGTTTAATTCACAGTTTAATTCACAGGTCCCCAGATACTTAACCTAAGTGGGTAGAGGAAAGATGTTTTCCTCCCTCACACTAGTCTTTTCAGTTTTCCTCCCTCACCGTGGGAATGAAGAGGAAAATGCTTGACTGTGTCTCCTGATGTTTAAAGACATGTCATGGTGAGTTTGAAGGAGATAAGTTGCCCCTTGGAGGGGCCCTTGGAGACTGGGAGGATTTCAGACACAGAGAGGTCCAGCATGAAACTTCACAGGTACACCACTTATGTAGAGGCTGTCACACAAGGAAACTAGAAGTAAAGCAGGGACCCTCCCAACCAACATTGCGGAGACAATCACACAAGAAGAATTTTGTTGGGGCTGGCCCCGTGGCTAAGTGGTTAAGTTTGCGTACTCCGCTTCGGTGGTCCAGGGTTTCACTGGTTTGGATCCTGGGTGCGGACATGGCACTGCGCATCAGGCCATGCTGAGGCAGCCTCCCACATCATACAACCAGAAGGATCTACAACCGGAATATACATCTATGTACTGGCGGTCTTTGGGAAGAAGAAGGGGGGAAAAAAGATTGGCAATAGATGTTAGCTCAGGTGCCAATCTTTGAAAGAAAAAAAAAAAGAATTTTGTTGCCTCCATTCCCATTCCCTTTTTGTCCCCAAATCAGAGTAGCAAATATCTGCGACAAGGAAGAAAAGAAGATGTCTCAGAGACAAACCACATCCGCTTTTCCACTTCGACATGAAAGTGTGCATGGAGTAGAGGAGACGGTAAGAGAAGACAAGAGCTTTGAGTCAAGTGTGAGAGTCAAGTTGAAAAACAATAAATAGCATCATGTCCTAATTACTAGAAAAAAGATTGTTCTAGTAACTGAAAATGACTGTGGAATCAATTTAAGACATTGTTAAGGCAGCAATCACTCAGCTGGAGAAGCAAATTTGATCCACTATTGCTTCAATACTGCTGGGCATAGTTGGAAGAAAAAAGTCATTTTGTAGTTAAACAACAAATTAACACTCCTCAAGCAGCAGGTATAAGCGAATTATTTCCCCCAGCAAGTTTCCATGTAATTTTCTTTATGGGCAACGCTTTGATTGCTTTTTACGTTATCTAGACCACGGCTGTAGAACAGAGCTTTCTGTGATGAAAATGTTGCATAGATGTGCAGTCCAATATGGCATCCGGTAGATGTATGTGGCCACTGAGCATTTGATACGTGGCTTATGAGGCTGAGGAACTGAACTTTAATTTTAGATAATTTTGATTTAAATTTAAATAGTATTGTATGGCTAATAGCTAAAGTATTAAACAGCGCTGGTCTAGACTCTTGAAAAAAATTGCGATAGAGGCAAAGCTGAAGATAAGGAAAGCTTTATGTTAATAAAATGTTTTTCTTTTCCTGTGAATTTATTTATTCTCTTTTAAAAGGGTGGGATAGAGGCATTAATGTGTACTAACTTGGCGATGACATATTTTAACTCAATTTAAAGAAAATCTTTACAGTTGTAAAAACAAGTCATATGTTTAATGGTTCATTTGTTAACTTAAGTGTTGAAAGAATGAAATACTTGGACTCAACTCTGCTAAAAACTGAGCCATAGAAATCTTTATTTAGAGATTATTTCCCCGTGGGTTATTTTTCCTGAAATATTCGCTTTGACCTTAAAGTAAGGTTAAAAGTCATCCTTTCTCCCTTAAATTTGTTCTCTTCCTCAATATTGCCATCTTTTAGTTTGACTGTTTATATCAAAGAATGGCTGAATTAAAGAGCTCAGAAAGCTGAGATGGAGCAGGGACATTTCCAGTGCATAGCAATTCTTCATGATACTCCTGCTAGAATCAAGATGGATAAGATGGTGTTGTAATCTATTTCGAATGGAGACAAACTATTGGTTTAATATTGATTAATATTATTATTTCAATGAATTCGATGCATAACCTTTTATTATAGCAAATAGCAAAGCAAACAAGCTTCTCGAGACTGACGATGTGGTGGTGCTATCCTGGATTAGGAGGAGTCCTTCTTCCTGATTGCCTACTACTGTTAAGAGCACTAAAGTAAGCTTTCCTGGCTGATGAAGTCCAGCACACAATGAGTGAGTATGTTTACCCAACAACTTGGCGGTACATTTTGTAGTGAACTCATTCTGGTTGGCTCGACGGGAAGCATTGCTGCTCCAAATCAGTTATTGTCAGCAGGGGTCCCAACTGGCTGCCTGCAGGCCAAATTCTGCTGGGAGACTGCCTGCCACGCTATTTTTATATTGTTGAATGCGACTACGTTTAGATGAGCATCTCTCGTTTGCCTCTGTTCACGCAGAGCACCATGATACATTTAGTGACACCCGACGGCTTTTGAGTTGGCAACTTTCATTCCAATCAAACTACCCTGAGATTCCTCTGTGGTCCATGCAGCTCACAGACAATAATAGCAGCCCAATTGTCTACGTCTTGCTCTATGGGGCTCAACTTAGTGGTGATGGCTTTGAATGAATTCAAAGATTTGAGGTAAATGTCCACCCTGCTGTCAGCAATTCTGGAGTCCCCAACTATTTAGCTCCTGCCAACTTGTGAGTAAAGTGAGAGATGTTGGAAAGAAGCTGTATTTGGGGCAATTATGATAAATTTCTCTGGGTTCCATCTTTGAAGCAAGTTAGCTCAAAAGCCATCTTCTTGGACTATGTTAGCCTTTCTCATAAAAATGTTTTTCCTGAAATCAAATGTAATATTGTGCCCTTGTCTTATAAAGAGGAAATGTTGGATGAAAAAATTTCATTAATCAATGTCTTTGTATAAAGATACATGGGAAATATTTCTTTATCCCTAGTGCCAGAAAAAAGTTTGACTCTCTTGAATTGGCGTACTTCTTGTTATCAGACAGTGAGAATTTCGTCACCTATAATGTTTCCTTTTTACCTTGGCTGTCAGAATATTAAAATTAACTGAAAATTAACTCATGGCTCTTTCCTTACACAGGTGCTCTCCTCTTTCGCCATGTGGTTTCTCATGTCTCTTTTACTCTTAACGCTTTTCCACATGTATGTATATAATATTGCTTGTAGCCAATTACAATGGCCTTTTGAAAGTATATGGCTTAAAAACTGCAAAGAAATCATTAATCATGAACCACAGCCATATTCAAATATGGCAAATGGCTTTTCACGATTCTATGACTCCATCTTACTCTTTCTCTCTTTTTCAAACAAAAAGGAAAAATAATGGAAAATTTAGTGTTCTAAAATATAGATTTTCTTAAGGAAATAAAGAGATGCATATCACAGTCTAAGAGAAGGAAACTGTAAATACTTAGCACCAGATATATTCCTTAAGTGCTGTTTGTAATAAGGAAACATGGGCATATGTATCTGTATTTATAAAAACAGTGGCAATTAGTTAAATTAATGTGTATCCATGCAGTGGAATACTATGCAGCCATTTGAAACGATGCTGCTGTACAAGTATATTCGTTAGATAAAAACAATATAGGCAGTGTTAGATTTTTTTTGGTTCACAAGGAAATATGGAACTATACATATCAAAGAGTTAATAGTAATTGCCTCGGAGGAGTTGGAATTATAAGTATTTAAAATGTAGTTTATTTTTGCTTATTTGTATTCTTTTTTACTTCTTCTATAATAATCATGCCTTACTTTACAATAAAAGATAATAGATCTCAAATAAAAAACCAGCCTGTGGTTTGGGATTTTATCGTCAGGAGTATTTGAAATAGTAGAGGAAAACCGGGCCCAGAGGGGGAACTTCAAAGGGAGTTTACAGATGAGCTCAGAGTGGGCCTTTGATCTTCAGTTTAGCATTCCCCTGAGCGCAATTTAACTCCTCTCACTTGGTGTCTGCTGATAAGAAGACAGGATTACAGACCCACTTGCTCAGTAGAGTAGCTTTGATTTAGCAGAGGTGGAAAGCAAGGGATTTTTATAGATTGGGTCCATAAGGGTTTATTATCAATGCTTACTGACATTTCTGAGAGGTTTTCAGAGAGACTATAGCATAAAATAGTTCAGCTAATGTCTGTAAGATCTACCCCTTTTTAAGATATAGGCATCTGTGGATTTAGAATGAGGGAACTTAACAGTATCTGAAAAAAAATCACTAGATGCCTAGCAGCATCGCAGGAGGAGCTGGTGTTGCCTGTTACAAGCTAGTTCAATCATAAGCTAGTCCTCCAAAGCTATATGGCAAAGTCTTTAATTCTTTTTTTCTTCCACCTGATTATTTTAAGGCATGGGAATTTTATAAACTCCCTGTTTCCGCTTCTCCATGTAACAATTTGCACTGAAACCTGAGGTTTTCACTTCTAGAGCAGAGTCATTTTAAAAAACAGGTCTTCTGTCCTTTTCCAGAAATGGCAGCTAATCCTGAGTCAATCTGCTGGAACTTAAAAGGTACAGTGTGCCTCGTGGTCTGCTGGGAAACAAGACATTGGGCTCATGCATGGTGTCTGACTGATGTGTAGGCGTGAAAATGCAGGTAGCCATTTGGAGAACTGCTCTGTTCATGGGCAGACTGGGAAAAAGGTTCTACTCAGACCTGTGGTGTACCATCTGTCTACAGGTTTATGTAGTCATCAGTCAGAAATTTAGGTGTAATGGTCTTTGCAGTAAAAACTTCACTTGGAATCAATCTCCAACTGCATCTGTTCCAACGTGACAGTTAAGTCTACCTTCTATGGCAGTTGGTATTACTGTGCCTGATCCTCTGCTCTGTAGTAAGAGAACTGAAGAGACTGTCTTAGATTTTTATTTCCTATAGTGCCTAGCACAGTGCTTTTCATCCTGTTCATATACAATAAGTGTTTATTATTTCCTATAGTGCCTAGCACAGTGCTTTTCATCCTGTTCATATACAATGTATTTATTAAATTGACTCTATTAATATTTTCTTCTCTTTATCCTAATGAATGACACCTGTCAGCTAAAAAAATCACTGTTTCAAAATCCTAAGGAAAAAAGACTATATAAATTTGATTGAATGATACTTCCTTGAGACAGCTCCTAAAGGTCCACACTGTAATCTGTGGTTGATGCCCTCCAATAAAAAGTCTAAACGAAGTACAGAAATCCCTTGTTAGTGATTAAGAGAAAGGCATATGACCCCATACTACTCAATGAGATATATAAGGATATAAGTCGGTTAGTGGTCTTGCAGAAGGAAAGTATTTCACATTTTTAAGAAGGAGGTGTACTAAGAGGGAGTTCATTTCATTCTTTGCATGTTATCTTATGTAGACGTGATGCTTGCAACTCCTGCAGCTACTTTGCTGCCCTGTGGAGCCAGCCTGAGGGCAAAGGCAAAACACTGAAGACAGCAGAGAGGTAAAAGTGAAGCCAGTCTAGATGACTTCACTGAGTCTCTACATCAAACAATGCCGTAGGCTCTGCTTCCTTGGGAATTCTCATCAAGTGACATCATATGTTTCCTTATTGTTTAAGCCAATTTGTATAAATTATTTTTTGTTAATTGTAGTTAAATGTACCCTCACTAATAGAACCTCCACTAAGCTCTCAAGAAATTTTAGAGAATATATATGTTCTAAGCATATACAGGGATGAATAACAGAAACTTCCGCCTTTGAGAGCTTATGGGTGAAAAAATTATACCCTTTAAAAGAAATGAGCCAGTTTATTAAAGAGGCCCAGATGTGGCTGAAAGCCATCAATTTATTATTTCAACCCAGATGCTTCTATTTGTTTCTCCACCCTAGATGCTGGAGTGTAGAAAGAAAAGATTTGGGGTTGAATCCAGAGTTTGGGACTAGGAAGTTAAGTTGAATGGAAGGGAAAGTGGACTAAGGAACTGACAACACCAGTGCAGAAATAGTTGAGGTAATTTATTGTACTGTCCAGGCTGGAAAAGAAAGTGAAGCCAGGAGAGGCCAGATGGGCGAAGAATTGGAAATGGCTAATCATTAGAGGATTTGGATGATGATATGAGCAGAAATAGTGGTAAAAAGGAATGAAATGATAGAAGCAGAGCAAGTCATCAACAGTCTTGAAACACAGGCTCAAAAATAATATGCTCTAGCATTTTATTTACTCATTGATACAAAACTATTTCTAGTGGATTACTCTTAGATCTTATAAGATCCACTCCCATAGTTTCAGTAGTTTTGAATACTTTTAGTGGTTATTGGAGACCATTGGCCAGCAAAATATTAGAAAATTTTATTTGTGCATTACAGTTGTGATTCTAAAAAAGAACTTTTCAGAAAGATATTTCAAGCCAAAAATTCCTTGGTTCCTCCTGATAGCTACCCTATTCAAAAAGGAAATGTCTCATATTATCCTGTCCAAGGTTCATATCTTAATGTTTAATGAAATAGAGTTCTGAGTGCCTCATACCAAAAATAAAAATCCTAAATTGGTTAGATTTTCATGTCAGCTATAGGAAACATATATTCACACCTTTCCATTCTTTTTTTTTTATTGAGTTAATGATAGATTACAATCTTGTGAAATTTCAGTTGTACATTAATGTTTGTCATTCGTGTTGTAGGTGCACCACTTCACCCTTTGTGCCCACCCCCCACTCCACCTTTCCCCTGGTAGCCACTAATCTGTTCTCTTTGTCCACATTTTTAAATTCCTCATGAGTGGAGTCATACAGAGATTACACACCTTTCCATTCTTAATATTTGCTCCCAGGGCACTCAAATTTATCTTAAGGTAAATTGAGTACCAACTACCTAGAAATGAAAACAAAGGGTTGGATATTCATACCTATTTGACCTTAAGAAATTGTCAGCTAATACTGGAGAGGGTAAGTTATAATTTTTTCCCCCTATGAGTTTATCTCTGTTTCCATTTTAATAATGGATCTATTTAATATTTACTCTGGTCAAGGCATTTCTGTTAAGTTGATGTAAAGATACAAAACAAGAATCAGGACTAACTCTTACACCCCAGAACTTACTGTCTGGTACATTCATTGATTATAATGAATCCATATCGCTTATGTAGAGTTTTGCAAAGCACTTCATCATCTTCAAATACAAGGTAGCAATGGCGATAGTTTTAAAGGCAAAAGGACATTTTTAAAAATGTGCAACTCAAGTTTTGGAAGTTCTTGTTAGAGTTATGTTGTTGATGCTGTTAATTAAACTTAACAACAACTAATAATATTTGAGTAGGTAGCTTTCCTACAAAAAATGATATTTTTGTTTTTACCAAGTCTCTTCTTATAAACTTCTGACAACGTGTGTGTTAATTCCACAGGAATTTAGAAATATTCTAAGTTACTGATGACAAGAAATGCATCAAGCATAAAAATATTTTTAAAGAGAAATAATATAAATCTCATACATTTTACATTTTCTGGTTGTAACTGTCTATTCTATGTGTCTCCAGAGTATTCTTTGACCTTTTGGTTTGATAAAATTTTCAAGCCAACTACTACATAGGCAGCAGTAAGGAAATGATGTGATTTCAAAGGTGTTAGCCAAACCTTTAACTTATGCAGGGTTTTTCTCTCCCAGCAATGTGATGCCAGAAATTCCCTTAACTTCACCTCTTTCTCTACATGAACAAATCATATCCGTGTTTCAAAACCAATTCAGATGTTACTCTCTCATAGACTTAATCTTAATCCCTTCAACTGAAAGTAATCTTTCTCTGCATTGTAGAGCCTACCTCTGCATTCTCAATGATATTGCTTTCAAGGGGGTGAATATTGGCTCTTGGGAAGGGCATGGTGAAAAAATCTTGGATATTACAGTGGTTTGTGGCCCTCCAAAGCCCAACTCTACCCCAAAAATCCTATTACTAAGTATTTAACTTCATGCGGGAGGAGGCAATTAAGAAAAAAGATGTCTAAAAAGGCTTAGAGATGTGATAATGAAAAGGTTGAGAAAGACTGCTCTACATTAAAAAGTATGCAACATTATCTATACTTTTTCCTCATTACTACAAGCTATATATCTCCAGTAGGCTAGAACTACTTTAGTGTGTGCGTAGAACTGTACTGTGCTCGTTGTTTACAATAAATAAAATGTATAAGCTCTTCCAAGGCAGGGTCTGTGGCTTATTCATGGTTATTATTTCCCATACGTGGCATATTTCCCATGTGCTCTTAAAAAACTCTTGACCTTGATTTCAACTTGAACTCCATGTCTTACAATCCTCAGTGTCTGGCTGTTCTTTTCCCTGTATAGTTACCAGAATAAATGGTTGTATGTTCCTTTGAGGAAGGATTGAAGGAATCATTACTACATATCTTTGCGAGGGTGTTGTAGGGTCCTTGCTTATGGGCTTCTAGCTTCTTCAGTCAGTGAGCTCCGGATATGAAAATTGGCTCATTGACTTTTTTTTTTTTTTTTAAAGATTTTATTTTTTCCTTTTTCTCCCCAAAGCTCCCCGGTACATAGTTGTGTATTCTTCGTTGTGGGTTCTTCTAGTTGTGGCATGTGGGACGCTGCCTCAGCGTGGTCTGATGAGCAGCGCCATGTCCGCGCCCAGGATTCAAACTAACGAAACACTGGGCCGCCTGCTGCGGAGCGCGCGAACTTAACCACTCGGCCACGGGGCCAGCCCCGGCTCATTGACTTTTAATTGGGACAGCTGCTCTCAGCTTTCTGATCATCCATCCTTAATTTTGATTGCGTAAATCTGTGCTGTCCAATAGGGTAGCCACAAATGGTTTTTAAATTTTGAGTGAATTTAAATTAAATAAACAACTACATTCTTCAGTTACACTAGCCACATTCGTAGAATTACTCATTTCCAGGATCTCTCATTTTGAGAATCTCGCCATTAAATTACTGGCAAAAAGTGAAAACTTGAACTTGCAAAACTGTGGGATTTCCCTGTTCATTCTCAAAGAAATTCATAACTTTCAGACGGCAAAGAAAAAATTTCTACCCTCTGCCCCAAATTGAGCCTGCCCTCTGGCAGCAAAGCTGCTGGTTATTAACTACCAATCTTGGGGAAGGAGCGAGCTGCTCTAGGCAAGGGTCTCCTGCCACAGGCTCCTGCTGTCCTAGCCGTTTGTCCAGCATAAATGTTTTTCAATTTGTTGTCTGCCTTTTGGCAATTTACAATGCCCTAAATTAATTGTTTCTGATGCTTTCCCTCAGTTTTATATTATTCTTTGGGGAAAGAAATCCCTGACCTCTGCATACCCGCCAGATCAGAAGTCCCTCCAAGGATACATTTCTGCTTGATGCAGTGATTAACATGGAGTTAATTCTCAGTAAGTATTGGTTAATAATGCCGTCCATACAATGCTATTAGGTATATAAAATGAAATCATGTCACTTTCCTGGCAAAACCTTTTAATCTTTACCTACTTATCTTTCCTAGAGTAGAATGCTATGTTTTTTCAATGGTCTTCCAGGCTCCATATCATCTGTGCCTGTCCCCACCCCCATTCGCCTCTGACCATATTTCCTGACTAAGTTTATTGCTCCCTCTGATCCAGGCACACTAGCCTCCATGGTGTTTCTCTAAATGCCAAACCCAGCTTCCCTGAGAGTCTTTTCACTTGCTGCTTCTCTGCCTGAAGACTTTTTCCCTGAGACATCTACACGGCTCCCTCTCTCCCTTCTCATCGGTGAGTCTTCTTGACTGCATAGTATGAAAGATAAATAACCCTGTTGCCCAGCGCTCCCTTCCTTTGTTTCTCCATAGCACTTGTTACATCTGGCAAAATAGATATTCTTGGGCTGTCTACCTCAATCTAATGTCAGCTTTTTGAAGGAACTTTACTCCTGCTATCTCCTGATACCTAAAACATGCCCGGTACATATTTGTTGAATTAACTGAATGAATGGATATACATTGTACTTAGCAAGATGAACATAAACACAACAGAATTGAAAGGCAGAGCCACACAGAAAATAAGACTGAGCCTCTACTCCCCTGCCCCATAATTCCTTTCCAAGTAAAAATGCTTATATGGGGGATACTGGTTATAGTTGAAGAATTTCTCCCCTTGTCTCTCACAATCCACTATGAATGTGGATTGTCACGTAACGGAGTGAGGGAGAAGTGAGCTTGGAAAGAATAGTGAAAGATTTTGTCATGAGGAAAATCGTCTTGTCTATGTAAACCTCAGGAAAATCTTACGCATGTACCTTGAACTTGAGACATCCTCATTGCTTACTGTCATGTGCTATGAAGTCAATAAATACTCCCAAGTTTCTGCAATCCATAGCAGCCTCTGCTTAATTACCTGAAGGACCCACAGAGGCCATGGTTCCTGAGGGGAAGGGTTTGATAAGAATAATAATGCTAATAATAATAGCTAACATTTATTTGAATGTGCCAGGCACTGTTAGAAGCATTTTACATGCGTTACCTTATTTGATCCTTCTAACAACTCTATGATGCTATTGTTATGCCCATTTTCTTGATGAAGAAACTGAAGCACAGAGAAATTATTTAATTGGTAGTAGACCATGAAAATTAAGATCCAAAATGAATGGCACAAGAATTTAGTGCTACTGCACACAGAAGAGATTGTTTGAACAATAATATCATTATCTTCTCTGTGCCCACCCCAGGAAAACTTGCATGGTACCATATACTACAGTCAACCAATGGTTCTCACAAGGGGCTGTTTTGCCTCCCATGGGATGTTTGGTTCCTTCTGGGGCTAAATTAATCTTTTAAAAAAGATAAATAGGGGGCTGACCTGGTGGCGCAGTGGTTAAGTGTGCACGTTCCGCTTCGGTGGCTGGCGTTTGCTGTTTCAGATCCTGGGTGCTGACATGGCACTGCTTGGCACGCCATGCTGTGGTAGGTGTCCCACATATAAAGTAGAGGAAGATGGCCATGGATGTGAGCTCAGGGCCAGTCTTCCTCATCAAAAAGAGGAGGACTGGCAGCAGTTAGCTCAGGGCTAATCTCCCTCAAAAAGAAAAAGATAAATGGTATACAAGGGTATATCTCAAAAAAATGTAAAAAAAGAAAAGGTAAAAATTACAAGGGTATATTCTTTAAGCATTATGATTTATACAGATAGATTGCTATCACCTACTTTGAAATTTTGAAAGGTGATAGACAAACCACACCTTCAGGTAAAGTCTTTAATTTTGTCACTTTCTCCGTGGAATAAACAGGCTGCAGTGAAGTTCCTGAGTATAGATAATGAATATATCTCACTCTGAGACGTGCCAATTGTGCAAAGAAGAATGTTCTTAGTTGTTATTATGTTAACCATAACTTTAGTCTTTCATGTGTTGATACGCATTTTTTACATATTACATGAAATAGAAACACACTGACAATGCAAAAAGGAGCAGAGTCAACAGTTTTTGTCTTTTCACTTTCTCTTGCATCATTATTCTTCATTTTATTCTACCCTTTATTGTTGTTACCTCAGAAAATGGGTGAAGTAAAGACAATGGGTTAAACAAAAATGAATCTCTTTTGTCTCTTTCTTGCAGCTCTGCTAAATTATATATTTTCCTGAGATGAGATAAATTGTGAAAAATGAAGTGTTGGGGTTTACTTTAGATTAGATCTTATTTTTTTCATTGTACTAAATCTGAGTTCTTAGCATTTGAAAGGTAGACATTGAACTGCCACAATTATGTAACTGTACATTTATGGCTACATTCACTAAGATTATTTGAAAAAAAATTCATGAGAAAGGCAAAATTAAACATCTACCTTAATTTTAACTTTTGTAAAAATAGTCAAATGATTATAGAAAAAAGTTTCTTTTTATATACCATGTATTAATAAATTAATGGGACATAATATATATTGTATACACACACACACAATTTGGTTTTCAGAAAACTAAGTGTTATGAATTGTAATTTTTCTAAAAATACAATAAAATAAAAAAAATCCCTTTAAGAGGAAAATTTGCAGAATAAACTAGAAGTCATTGTACTTTTAGCACAGGAGTTCCTGCTTCTAAAAAGACAAACTCAGAAGACTTTCTTAAAAATCATCTCATATAGCTTCCTGGCCGCTAGCTAAAATGGAGCCAAACCTTATGGATAGAGTTAGGTTACCGCCTCCAATACCAAAATAAATGAAAGAACTGAGACACTTTCCACAAGCTTTAATGAGGGAGATTTTTTTCTATTATCTGCATATATCAGGTGTACATTTTTATCATCCTCAATTATCCAGGTGATGCTCTCCATTCTGTTTTATTCAGGTCGGTCAAACATATTGGATGTACTGAAAACAAAAGCAAAGAAGGCGCAACAAAAGTCCGTGTAATAAAAGAGGTATAAAGATAGATTCCATTATTGGAGTAGGCATTGTCTTAGTCCGTTTGTATTGTTATAACAAAATACCATAGACTTAGATGACACATGCTTCTCACAGTTCTGGAGGCTGAGAAGTCCAAGATCAGGCACCAACAGATTTGCCCTCTGCTGAGAGCTCACTTCCTGGTGCATAGATGGCCCCTGTCTCACTGTGTCTCACATGGTGGAAGAGGTGAGGGAGCTCTCAGGCCTCTGTTAAAAGGCACTAATCTCCTTCATGAAGGCTCCACCCTCATGACCTAATCACCTCTCAGAGGCCCCATGCCCAAACACCACCACATTGGGTTGCAACACATTAATTTTGCAGGGACAAAAACGTTCAGCCTATAGCAGCATGTTTGAAGACCCTGGCACGGGGAAGGACTAGGAAAAGATAAAAATCTTCTTCTGAGCTCTCTGTCTTTTATCCTGACATAGTCACCAAACTGCATTTCAGACAACAGAATTGCAGCAGAAACAAACGTCTACAGCAGTGGTTAAGTAAACCTGGGGGCCTGATTGAATCATCTGGGAAGCTTTAAGAGATACCAGTGCCTGGGCCCTGTACCCAGTTATTTGAGTTTAATTTATCTGGGGTAGAGTCCAGGTATCAATATTTTTAAAAAGCGCCCTAGGTGATCCAAGGTTCAGTGATGTCCGAGTCTCCCTGGTCCACAGCTATGGAGATAATGAGATAGAATCCAAGCCAGGAATGACAGCTGCATGGGTCCAGACAAGTAGGCAGAGAGAAAACATGGATCAAAAACCAGGCAGATGTCCTGAGAGGCAGATACTTAATCATTTCTGACCAGCGCCCTTGATCCATCAGTCTCCTTTGCTTGGTTGTGAATCTGAGTCATGAAGGTCTGTGGATTTCTTTTTCCTTTCCTTTTTTTTATTTTTTGTGAGAAAGATTGGCCCTGAGCTAACATCTGTGCTTATCTTCCTCTATTTTATGTGGGATGCCACCACAGCATGGCTTGATGAGTCGTGTGTATGTCCGTGCTCAAGATCCAAACTGGCAAATCCCAGCTGCTAAAGCTGAGTGTACGAGAACATAAGTACTACAGCACCAGGCTGGCCCCAGTCTGTGCATTTCTTACCAGTTAGTGAGGAACTATAGAAAAAATATAAAATTACTAGATTTATTTTTAAAGGGATGAAAATACACTGATATTTTTAAAATGTAACTTATCATAAGCTAAATGAAATATCAGTTCTGGATTTTTTTTAGATAATAAAGTATTTTTTCCTTTTGGCTCTTTAAAGTTAAAAATTTTTTTAAAGTAATGCATGCTCATTATTTATAATGAAAGTTTATATTAAAAAAAAAAGTTTGCCCCTTGGCGTAACCCTGCCTGTCCTTCAGTCTCAGTGTCCAAAAGCAACAATTTTCAGCTCCTTTAGCTGTTTCTTCTGGTGTTTATTTCCATATTTCTCAATAGTATGTGCCTACCATTATTTTTATTGATGAGTTTTAGACTTCAACTTCCTGTTTCGGCAGAGGAGGATTCAGCTGGGTGAGTGCACCCTCTCCCTCCTCCTGATGTAGCTACAGCAGCACATCTTTCGTTCCAGTTCTGGATGCTCAGTTCTTTAGTTGCCTCACCCTCAGGGTCCCTGCTGCTTGGGGCGCTGGTCAGGGTTGACTTAAATATCTGCCTCTCCGGAATCCAACAAGCCCCCTTTCCCACGCCCACAGGGATCATTTGGAGAGAAGCAGCTTTTTCTCATAAATGCTTAAAACAAAAAAAGGTTGAATAACTCTTCTTTCACTGCACAATGGAAATATTAAACACTTAAAAAAAATGCTCTCCTTAAGCTTTCATTTTTGGATACATTCCCACTCCCCGTGCACCCACCCCCAACCATTCTGAAGGGGGCTACCTTCTATGCCTCAAAAGTGACTTACTATTCTTGGCATCAGCCTCCAATTATTCCAAAATGCCCATAATCCTTCGGGGTGAGGCCACCTCCAGTGATTCCCAGGAGAATATCTGACACACTTCTAGCTAGAGAAGAGAAAAAGACAAAAATAAAACCCAAGTTTTATTTGTAGCTGGGCGTCTCACCACAACAGTAGATGACTTTCCTGGGTGAATATTAAAAGAGTACCCTTCATTTACAGCTACAGGTTCAGACAGGCTTGTTAAAAAACTAGTTTCATTACTTCATAGAAACGCCTCTGTGCACTTTCCACACAGGCTTATGTAAGTGCAGAGCTGAGCAAAAGTTAATTAAGGTGATCAAACTATAAAAAATTCAGTGTGTTTGGCATCAAGAAACATGAATGTTTTAATTTAGAATATCTCCTTCTGTAGAGATGAGCTTGATTTGTTTCTCTGCTTGGACTACAGGTGCCTTCTCCTCTTCTCCTCCAGAACATTTTATTTTTCAATAATCTAAAGCTGTGTGTCATATTCTGGGTATGTGGCCCCAGGCTTTTCTTAGGAGCATAGCCAATAGCACTCAGGGATAGAGTGCCACCTAGACCAGGAGAGACACCTGTGCCTTCTCTGATGTGGCTGCTTCTGGTTGAGTGTACTCCCTCTTGGCATTGCCTATTCAGACTTCAATAGCTTAATCTTCACCATGACAAGCATGGAAATTGGAATTAATTTGAATAAAGCTAATTCTCTCCTTTATGCCAGAGGACACACACTCCTCTTTTGCAAGGTGTGCGAGCATCCTTTGTCCTTATTTCCCCTCCACTGCCTTCTTCATCTCTCACACAGCAACCGCCTCCACAGTGGATGGAAATCTGGTATGGCAATGTCTTTCTAAGTCCTCCCAGGCAGAGCTAATTGTTCCATTCTTTTTTGTTTTTATGACATTTTGTCCACATCTCTGTAATAGCTCTTTTTAATACCACATTGTAATTTATTTCCTTACTTTCCCATTCCTCTAGACACTTGAGGTAAATGACCATTTCTTAAATGATTTTGTGTTCACTGTACCTAAGTCGGTGTCCGAGTAAAACAGAACCCAAAATAAGTGTTCATGGAACAAATGAACAAAAGAATTCTAAGATGGCGGCATTGAGAACATTCTATGATTTATACCACTCCTTCGTGGACTATATTGTTTGACCTACATTACATTTCGGGAGAGAGTAACTATCTGTGACTAAAAATAGCCACAGACTATCAGAGGGCTCAAGCCAGTGTTCAGCAATGTTTTTGAGGAATATTGTTCTTCCAGGGACCCAAGGCCCTTTTTCTGCAATTCAGAGGCTGAGAGAACAGAGTAATTGTGTAGGTATCTGCTCCTCTTTGCACTGGCAACGTAGGAGACATCCTTTTCTTTGTATTTCCAATGACGTTCATCAGAGAAGTGAGGGAATTATCTTTTCCAGATTTGCCCTTGGCAACTAACCAAGTGAAACTTTTTTGCAGGGACAGAGCAAAAGGAAACAATAGATAGATACGGCTGGTTATAATAAGAAGAAAAGAGGATGTTTTCCAAATAGCCCATAAAATTTAGAGGATACATACTCCTCTACAGCCATCCAGCCTGAAAATTGAATAGTATTGAAAGTATTGATTTGTATAAATCAATATAAATATAATATAAATTTGTATAAGTAAAATGGCAGGTGGAAACTGGAAGCTGGGGTACCTTATACACACTGGGCATGTGAATTACAGTCATGCCTCGCTTAACAAAGGGGATATGTTCTGAGAAATGCATCTTTAGGTGATTTTGTCATTGTGTGAACATCATAGAGTGTACTTGCACAAACCTAGATGGTATAGCCTACTATACACCTAGGCTATATGGTTTAGCCTAATGCTTCTGGGCTAAAAACCTAAATGGCATGTTACTGTACTGAATGCTGTAGGCAACTGTAACACAGTGGTAGGTATTTGTGTATCTAGACATATCTAAACATAGAACAGGTACAGTAAAAATATGGTATAAAGAAACTAAAAACTGGTACACCTGTATAGGGCACTTACCATAATGGAGCTTGCAGGACTGGAAGTTGCTCTGGGTGAGTCAGCGAGTGAGTGGTGAGTGACTGTGAAGGCCCAGGACATTACTGTACGCTACTGTAGACCTCATAAACACTGTACTCTTAGGCTACACTAAATTTATAAAAAGTTTTTTTCTCCAATAATAAATTAACTTTAGCTGACTGTAACTGATACTTCATGAACTTTTTCATTTTTTTAAACTTTTTGACTCTTTTGGAATAACATTTAGCTTAAAACACAAACACATCATACGGTTGCACAAAAATATTTTCTTTCTTTCTATCTTTATTCTATAAGCTTTTGTCTATTTTTAAAATTTAAAATTCTTTTTAGTTTTTAAGCTTTTTTGTTAAAAACTGAAACGCAAACACACACGTTAGCCTAGGCCTACACAGGGTCAGGATCATCAATATCACTGTCTTCCACCTCCGTATCCTGTCTCACTGGAAGGTCTTCAGGGGCAATACTACACATGGAGCTGTCATCCCCTATGGATAACAATATCTTCTTCTGGAATATCTCTTGAAGGACCTGTTTGAGGCTCTTTAGAAAGTGTCAGTCTTTTCAGAAATGTGTCTACGGTGCTTTGCTTGGTTTGTTTTTTTTTCCTCATAGGTTTGCTTTTAAGCAGACAATGCACCATGAACAATCCTCTCCATTAATGAAAAGCTTTTGGTGTTAGGGTCCATGTTTTCAAACTTTGTAAGGATCTTGTTAAGTCTGAAAAAGCTTATGCTAAACCCTTCACTGTGAATTTCCTTGGAGGTTCTTCTTCTCCTCCTGCAGTTTCCTTTTCCTTGCCTCTTCTTCAGCTGTGCATTCCTATGCCAGTTTCAACAACTCCTCCCTATCATTTCCCCAGGAACCACCTCTAGGAGCTCCTCAATATCGTCCTCCTGCACTCAGGTTAGAGATGTTTGTCGTCTCAACCACAGCCTTGCTGATGTTTTGCACCGTCCTCATCCTTGGCAAATCCTTTGAAGTGATGGACAAACCTCTTGGGAATCTTCTTCCAGGTGCCATTCACACCTGCCTTGGTGACATCACCCCAAGCCCAAGCAAGGTTATTGATGCAGTCATAGATGTTGTAATCCTTCCAGAATTGCATCAGTGTCTTCTCAGTGTCTTCCTCAGTTGTGGCAATAACTTGGGCAAAGGCCTCCTCAGATAGCAGGCCTTAAAAGCTGCTATAACTCCTTGGCCCATTGGTTGGATCAAAGAGCTGGTGTTTGGAGGTAGAAACACCATTTTGATATTAGGATGAAGATCACAAATAAAAGGAGGATGTCTGAGAGCATTATCAACAATAAGCGAAATCTTGAAAGGTTTGTTATTCTCCAAACAGTACTTCTCCATTTCACTGGCATATCAATTCAGAAGGACATCATGAAAGAGATGCTGGGTCATCCATGACTTCTCCTTGCTCCTGTAGTACCCTGGCAGGGTGTCCTTACTGATATTCTTGAAGGTCCTTGGGTTCTCACTGTGCCAGATCAAAAAGGGTTTCAATGTATAGCCTGCAACATTCGCTGAAGCAAGACTGGTTATCTTGTCCTTAAAAGCCTTGGAATCTGGCATTGATTGGCCTCCTTATGGATGAAAGTTCTTTCAGGCATCTGTTTCCAGAATAGGGAGATTTCATGCATGTTGAATATTTGTTTTGGCAAGTAATTTTCCTCCACAATTAGCTTATCTAGAGTTTCCAAAAATTGTTCAGCTCCTTCACATCAGCACTCACAGACACACCACTCACTTTCACATTATCTAATGAATAAAAATTCTTTTTTTTGACATTGCATATTTTTAATTTAATTTTTTTTCCAGTGGTGACTTTTTTAATAGACATTTTTTTAGAGCAGTTTTAGACTTACAGCAAAACTGAGCGGAAGGTACAAAGAGTTCCTTTGTACCTCCTGGTACCCCTCATACCACATCACAGCCTCCCCCACTATCAACATTCATATCTTTAGACTGTCTACATTAATTATTGATGTGATTTAATTTATTTTATTCTACTTTCTTTCTTTATTTCTTTTTTTTTTGCTGAGGAAGAGTCACCCTAAGCTAACATTCATTGCCAATCTTCCTCTGTTTTGTATGTGAGCCACCACCACAGCACGGCCACTGATAGAGTGGCATAGGTCTGTGCCTGTGAACCAAACCCAGGCTGCTGAAGTACACCTCCTGATCTTAACCACTAGGCCACAGAGGCTGGCCCATTTTATTTTATTTTTTAATTGATTATTTAATTTTTTATTGAAGTAACATTGATTTATAACATTATGTAGATTTCAGATCTGAACAGACATTTTTTCCAAAGAAGGTATACACATGGCAAACAGGCACATGAAAAGATGTTCAATATCACTAATTATCAGGGAAATGCAAATCAAAACTACAACGAGATATCACCTCACACTCATCAGAATGGCTATAATTAACAAGACAAGAAATAACAAGTGTTGGAGAGGATGTGGAGAGAAGGGAACCCTCATACACTGCTGGTGGGCATATAAACTGGTCCGTCCACTAAGGAAAACAGTATGGAGATTCCTCAAAAAAATTTAAGAATAGAGCTACCATATGATCCAGCTGTTCCACTGCTGGGTATTTATCCAAAGAACTTGAAAAAATGAATGCATAAAGATATATGCATCCTCATGTTCATTGCAGCTCTATTCACAATAGCCAAGACTTGGAAACAACCTAAGTGTCCCCAAGAGATGAATGGATAAAGATGTGGTATATATACACACACAATGGAATACTACTTAGTTATAAAAAAAAGATGAAACCTTGCCATTTGCAACAACATAGATGGACCTTGAGAGCATTATGCTTAGTGAAATAAGTCAGATGGAGATAGTCAAATACTGTATGATCTCACTCATAAGTAGAAGGTAAAGACAACAATAACAAACAAACACACAGATACAGAAATTAGATGGATGGCTACCAGAGGGGAAGAGGGAGGGAGGAGGGCAAAAGAGGTGACAGGGCACATGTATATGGTGATGGATGGTAATTAGTCTTTGGGTGGTGAACATAATGTAGTCCACATAGAAATTGAAGTATAATGAGGAATAACAATTCTTGAATCATTTAAACCACCCAGACATAGCAGTAAAATCAACATCATAGTTGGGTCCAGTCTTTTCTTTCAATATTGCAAACGAAGTTTGCTTTAGCCGTAATTGTCATGGTGCTGAGAGGGACAGTAGCAAGTGTCAGGTCTTCAATCCAGGTCATTAGAAGTTTCTCCGTGTTTGATATAGGCCCTTCTCAAATTTTTCTTAGTCTAGTTGCCTTCAGTGAAGCAGATTCTTTAACAGCTTTCATCACTTTGTTCTTTCTCTTCAAGATTGTAGCTTTGGTGGGATGGGACATGCCTGACTGGTGAGCAATAACCATCATTGATTTTCTACCTGTGTAGTCCTTAATCACTTTTAATTTTGTTTCCAGGTTAATCACTTTATGTGGCCTCTTACTGGACAACATTAACAGTGGATTTTGTATGCTTAGGGGTCATGATGAAGAAAACAACATGAGACTAAATCAAGCACAGGAGAAAATGATGCAATTAAGACACACGGTAAACATGAGATGTATGAGGCTGCTGCTGGTATAACACAGCATACTATTTTACAGTAAACTTTTTTTATATGTAGAAAGAATGCACTAAAATAATGATAAAAAAGTATAGTACAGTAAACACATAAACCAGTAAAGTAGCCATTTATTATCGTCATCAAGTATAATGTACTGTACATAATTGAATGTGCTATACTTTTACACAACTAGCAGTGCTGTAGCTTTGTTTACACCAGCATCACCACAAACACAGCAGTAATGCTTTGCGCTATGATGTTAGGATGGCTATGACGTCACTAGGTGATAGGAAAATTTCAGCTCTATTATAATCTTATGGAACCACACTTGTATATGTGGTCCGTCATTGACCAAAACATCATTTTACAGTGCATGATTGTACTAGTTTTTAGATTCTTTGCAACTAATATTTGTTTTATTGTTTAACCATCTGTATTAGTTTCCTAGACCTGCTCTAACAAAATAGCACAAATTTGGTGGCAGCAAAAATTTATTCTTTCACCGTTTTGGAGGTCAGAAGTCCCAAATTAAAGTGTTGGCAGGATTGATTCCTTCTGGAGGCTCGGAAGTAGAATGTATTCCCCACCTTCCGGCAGCTTCTGGCAATCCTTGATATCTCTTGGCTTGTAGACTCATCACACCCAGCTCTGCTCCATGTTCAAGTCAGCTTTCTCTCTGTGTGTTTGTGTCTCAACTCTCCCTCTCCTTTTCCTTATAAGGACACCGGTCACTGGATTTAGGGCCCGCTCTAAATCCAGGATGTCATTTTGAGACCTTTAACTTCATCAAATCTGCGAAGACTCTATTTCCAAATAAGGTCACATTCACAGATACCAGGGTTAGGAGCCGGACATATCTTTTGGGGAGATACAATTCAACTCACTACATCATCTATGGCTTTTAAAAATTTCTGCATTATATGAGAAAGCACATGTTAGATTTTATATATGTTAAGGATATGATTACAGAAGCAAAGTGAGAAGTTGATACAATTGTCTAGAAAATTCCAGAAAAATGCTCAATTTTGATTCATGTGGCTGAATATTTTAGGCCAAACATAATTTGAAAATCTGCATGATGCTCTTGGAAGATTCTTTTAGTCTTAAGAGATATGGAGTTGAGAAAAAGATAACATAATAACTAGGAGTAGGGTACACATCATTAGAGAACAGAAAGACAAGGCTTTTCAGGCTCAAAAACATTCTGAAGTTCTGGTGATATGTGAAAATGACTTGCAATGCTGCAAAATTACATGACCATGGATGTACTTTTTATTTGTTACAGTCTAGAATTTGTGCTTTTATCTGTAATTCAAATATTAATGGCAGTTAGTTGGTTAACATTTATTGAACTCTAGATCTTCAATTATGAGAGGATCAATAGAAGTCTTTTGCTCTTCTTTACCAGCTTCTGTTGGTCAGCGATGTTTATGTGATTGAGTAAGGTTTTGATGGCTTTGGTGTCAATTCCTTTTGACTATTTATTTGGCCTTTGATGGATCAGTATAGTGAATTTTCAATAACAATGGAGAATTGGATTTTCATTTTCTTAAACATAGCACTCTAATTTATGATACTTCTTCCAAACAGTGAATGACTTAATGAATTCTTCTAAAACACACTTTGCTTGGTTATGGAATAAATAAAGCAAATGTGCTTAACAAAATATACAGTTGAGTTCTCATGATTAAAAAGTGTTAGTTAAGGAAATTCTACAATAATGAGTCATTGTCTAATTTGTTTTTATGACAGTGAAGAATAAGAAACCTTTTAAAATATTAAAGACCAAGGCAGTAAAAAGATCATGTTAAGCAGTTTTCGCCCTTTTTATTAACCAAAACACATGGAATATATAGCGCATTGTAAAAAAAAATCCGTGGTGCATTTGATGTCTTGGGTTTCTTAACTCATCTGGTCAATTTTGTACCAGAAAAGATTAGAAAAAGTGAATTCAGAGAAAGTGGAGTTGGAACAAATGTGTAGAGAAAGAAGGTAGAATCATTGGGGTGAGTATAAACAGAAAGATGGAGGGATTTGTGTGTGTGTGTGTAGGAAATGGATCATTGAATTGATTGTTGGCTAGAGATAAAAGTATAAATATCCTACCTTCTTACTGTTTCATTTTTTCTCCTCTCCAGCTTTTAACACATTCTGAAAAGTGTTCATATTAATTATTGAAAGCAATATTTATGTGATTAGACTGAATTAAATGTTATAATAATATGGCTAAATGGTATGGTAAGATTCAACTTTAGCAGAAAAGAGGTAAATTCTCTCATTACTTTTAAATATCTGGTTTGGAGAGGGAAAGACTACAGGAAAATGCAGTCTACTGTATCAGGAAAGATTGGTGTAAGGAACTTGAAAAATGATATCTCCCTAGCAGTTCTTCTTTACTGCATGTAGGGAAAGGAAAGTGTAATGAAGGGGACTGAAAACTCCATCTTTGTATTCGCACCTACACTTTTTCTCCATTAGGCAAGAACAAGTCCAAATAACTCTTGGTTAGGTTTCCAAAGAAGAGGTAAGATGTAAGATATAAAAAGGAAGCTTCGTTTATTAAGAAGTTGAATAGGGGCCGGCCCGGTGGTGCAGTGGTTAAGTGTGCACCTTCTGCTTTGGTGGCCCAGGGTTCGCCAGTTCAGATCCTGGGTGTGGACAAGGCACTGCTCAGCAAGCCATTCTGTGGCAGGCGTCCCACATATAAAGTAGAGGAAGATGGGCATGGACGTTAGTTCAGGGCCAGCCTTCCTCAGCAAAAAGAGGAGGATTGGCAGCAGATGTTAGCTCAGGGCTAATCTTCCTCAAAAAAAAAAAAAAGTAGAATAAAGGGAACACAATTCTTTATCATTACCATGGTGATTTATGATATAGAAACCAAAGAGCCCTAAGTTAAGCCAATTCTAGAAAGTGGAAAGAATTAGGAGGTTGGGCTCTAGTCCAACAACAACTTTCCCTAGTTCAGTGGGTGAATGCTGGCAAACTACCACATTTTTCTGAACCTCAGTTACCTCCTCAGTAAAATGAGGGGACTGCTGCAGATGAGAATATCATAATGTATGGCTGAATGAAAAGTACTAATAAAGTCAAAATTGTGCACTTAATTTGACCTTTAAGTAGAATAGTGATATCATTAGTGTTTTTAAATTACATTTAGGTTTTTGGAAATATTATTCATTGTTTACAATGGTGCTTGTGCAAGAGAAGATGAATTACCCAAAACTTATCACCATTGTTGGGAAAACAGCTAAAACTTCATGGTTCTCCTAGTTAAGGAAAAATTGATATATTTGACTACTTAACTATAAACAAAGTAAAAGAAAAATCACAAATGTTGAAAAACTATTTGCATCTTATATATTTCTTATATATAACAAAGGTACTAAAAACAGGAAAGAGAAAGACCAATGGTGACAGAAAAATGGGCAAAAGATATGAGAGGCTGTTCACAAGAAGTGAAAATGGAATTTAATTGTTCTCAAAGATATTTAAAGATGCTCAAACTCACTTATAATAGAAGAAACACAAATTAAAACTGTATAGAGATACTATTCTCACCTATCGGATTGGCAACAATCCAAATGTTTGGCATTATATTCTGTTGGCAAGGTTATTATGAAACAGGCACTCTCGTATAGTGCTTGTGGGAATCCAAAATTGTTATATACCCTAGGAAAAGAAGTTTGGCAATATTTTTCCAAATTACATATTCGTTTACTCTTTGATCCAGCATTCCAGCTTCTAGGAATATAATCCAAGAATACACTATCATAAATAGAAATGACATCAGCCAAAGATTATTCATTGTATCCGTGTATATAATATGTGTTGTATATGTATAATACAGTAAAGAATTACACATATATAATTACATATATACATAAATATATATAAATGCAATTACCTATTTATGTAATAGTAGAGAAAAAATAAAACACAGTCCAAATGGTATGGTACACCTCACAGTGGAATACTAGGTAGACATATAAAGGAATAAGGAAAATTCTCTACACACCAATATGATGTTATGTCCAATGTATTGTTAAATGAATAAAGGAAGGTGTAGAATGATATATACATGTGTGTGTGTATATATATATATGATATGTCACCTTTTGTGCAGGAAAGGATGTGTGTGTATATTTGATTATTTGCAAAAGGAAATACTGAAAGGATAAGCTAAAATTAGCATAAATGGCCTATAGGGAGGGATGGAACACAGTAGATTAGGGAGAGTATGGAAATAAGACTTCTTTAACATATTTAGTTATACAGTTATTCAGGATTGTGTAAGTATGTACACATTCACAAAATAAATATTAAAAAAACAATATTTAAAAATTGAAAAAACACTAAAATAAATGTCTGAATGAATTGCAAGTTGTAGAAAAAACTGTTCAAATAAAAGGATTATTTCAAGTGACTTCAGAGCTTATTATTTTGATTATACATACAAAGTATATTCTATAGACATATGTTCTAAGGTCATATATTTTAAAGACATATAGAGATGCAAGTAATTCTTAAACTTCATTCTATAGACTTACTGTTAGTACTAATATTGGTAGAATTATTTAAAATAATTATAGGTGCCGGCCCGGTGGTGCAGCGGTTAAGTGCACAAGTTCCACTTCTCAGCAGCCCTGGGGTTTGCTGATTCAGATCCTGGGTGTGGACATGGCACCGCTTGGCATGCCATGCTGTGGTAGTCGTCCCACATATAAAGTAGAGGAAGATGGGCATGGATGTTAGCTCAGGGCCAGGTTTCCTCAGCAAAAAGAGAAGGATTGGCAGTAGTTAGCTCAGGGCTAATCTTCCCCCCCCCCCCAAAAAAAATTAAAACTTTAAAAAAAATAATAAATAAAAATAAAATAAAATAAAATAATTATATAGAGTGACATCTACATCATCGTGGAGTGAGTTATTCCCTTAGTCTCTCCCCTTTAGGTTACAACTAAATGGACATTCATTAACCAAGAGGATTCCCTGCACAGCACCACAGGGCTTCTGAGAGATCATTGCAGCTATACACCAGAAGGTGAGTTGACTAGATCCCTAGGAGGCAATGGAAATAGGTGAGCACACTCCTCCCCCTTCCCAGTGGCAGTGAGCCAGGCCACAGATCCTCACACAGTGGCTGGTGTGACAGTCAGAGGAGGCAGGGACAGCTCAGCCTGTGCCAAGGCTTTAGAGTTGCAGCCCAGCCTGTGGGAGCACCAATTGTGCCACTGCAGCCTCGCTGGTGGGAATTCTCTACACTGAATGATGGTGGCTCAGCCCCTGAGGAGACACAATCCACTGAGCACAGCAGCCAGCAGGATCTACTGAGTGGCAGCTAAGCCCCCATGTAGCCTGCCTAGCATGAAGCTGCTCAGCTGGTCCTCTGCTGAGCACAGAGTCCCACCTATGGTGCCCAAACTGCCTGCCCAGTGCAGAGGCCCTGCCCACATGATTGCAACCTGCAGAGTGGCTGTCTGTCCAAACACAGAGTAGCTCAACCCACACAACTTCCAGCAGACAGGGTAAGATCAGAAAACACAGCTCCTACTCCCCCCACTAGCAGGAGCATGTAGCATCTGCAGCTTGATACTATCACGAACATGACGGCAAAGGATCAATTTGTCAAACACCCTGAAGAACTATACTAACACTTCAGAGCAGAAGGAAAATGACAAGTCTCTAGAAACCAATCATAAAATCACAGAAACTTACACTCTAAATGGCAGAGAATTCAAACAGTTGTCATAAAGAATCTCAAAGAGTTACAAGAAAGCTTAGAAAGGCAGCCAGTGAGCTCAGGAATAAAATTAATGAGCAGAAGGAATATTTCACCAAAGAGATTGAGACTCCAAAAAAACAAAACAAAACAAAACTTTGGATGTGGAAAACACAATTAATGAAATAAAAAATTAAAAAATAGAGCTAATCTTACGGAGGAAAAAATTAGGGAATTAGAGGACAGAACTATAGAAATGCTACAGGTGGAGGAGGAGAGAAAACCAAGATTTTTAAAAAATGAAGAAACTCTTCAAGAAATATCCAACTCCATTAGGAAAAGCAATATAAGGATTATAGGTATTCCAGAGGAAGAAGGGTGGGAGAAAGGAGCAGAGAGCCCGTTTAAAAAAATAATAGCTTAGAACTTCCCAAACTTGGGGAAAGAACTGGACTTACAAGTACATGAAGCCAATAGAACTCCTATTTACATCAATGCAAAAAGACCCTCTCCAAGGCATATAAAATTAAAACTGGCAAAAGTGAGTGATAAAGCAAAAATATTAAGGGCAGCAAGGCAAAAGAAAAAAACCTATAAAGACACTTCTATCAAGCTTTCAGTGGATTTCTCAGCAGAAAACTTACAGGTTAGGAGAGAATGGAATGATATATTCAAAATACTGAAAGACAAAAACTTTCAGCCAAGAATACTCTATCCAGTGAAACTATCCTTCAGATACAATGGAGAAATAAGAGCTTTCCTAGATAAACAAAACCTGAGGGAGTTCATTGCACTAGACTTCCCTTACAAGAAATTATGAAGGAAGCCTTCCTACCTGAAACAAAAAGGCAAAGATTTAAAAAGCTTTAAGCAAGGAGGTAAATAGACAAAAATCAGAAAATTGCAGTTCTTCATCAGAAGAGGTTAGCAAACAATTATAACATAAAAGATAAAGGGAAGGAGCATCAAAAATAACTATAAACACTTCAATTAACAACACATAACTCACAACACAAAAAGAATAACTTATGACGATGACAAATCAGAGGGGGAAAAGGAAAGGAATGGAACCTTCTTAGGCTAATGGAGACAAGAGGTTATCAGAAAATGGATTATCACATCTATCAGGTCTTTTATACAAAACTCATGGTAACCACTAAGCAAATAATCAGAATAGAGCCAGAAATCATAAATAAAGAGAAAACTGAGAAAACTATCACAGAAAACCACCAAACTGAAATGACAGTCAGAAATACAAGGGAAGGCAAACAATGGAAACATACAACAACTGGAAGAGTTGTCATAAAGAGATAAAATGGCAGTATTAAGCTCTCATAGATCAATAATCACTCTAAATGTAAATGGGTTGAATTCTCCAATCAAAAGACACAGCGTAGCTGGGTGGATTGAAAAACAGGACGCAACAATATGCTGACTCCAGGAAACACATCTCAGCTCTGAGGACAAACATAAGCTTAAAGTGAAGAGATAGAAGATGATACTCCAAGCAACTGGCAAGAAAAAGAAAGCATATTTATATCAGACACACCAGACTTCAAGATGAAAAAGACAATGAGAGACAAAGAGGATCAGTATGTAATGATAAGAGGGACATTCCACCAAGAGGACATGACAATTATGAATATATATGCACCTAACACAGGAGCACCAAAGTATATAAGGCGACTGTCAACAGACCTAAAGGGAGAAACTGACAGCAACACAATAAAAGTAAGGGACCTCAACAGCCCAATTGCATCAACGGATAGATCATCAAGACAGAAATCAACAGGGAAACAGTGGCCTTAAATGAAACATTAGAGCAGATGGACTTAACACACATATGTAGAACATTCCATTCAAAAACAGCAGAAAACTCATCCTTCTCAAGTGCACAGGGATAATTGTCAAAGATAGATCATATGTTGGGAAACAAGGCAAGCCTCAATAAATTTAAGATTGATGTCATCTCAAGCATCTTTTCTGACCACAATGCTATAAAACTAGAAATAAACTACAAGAAAAATGCTGGGAGAGTCACAAATATGTGGAGACTAAACAACATGGTCCTGAACACCCACTGGATAAATGAAGAAATCAAAGGAGAAATAAAAAAAATACTTAGAGACAAAGGAAAATGAAAATACAACATACCAACTCTGATAGGATGAAAGAAAAGTGGTTATAAGAGGGAAATTCATAGTAATACAGCCCTATCCCAACAAACAAACAAAAAATCTGAAATAAGTAATCAAACTACACCTGATAGAATTAGAAAAAGAAGAACAAACAAAGCCCAAAGTCAGTTGAAGGAGGGAAAAAATAAAAATTAGAGCAGGAATAAATAAAATAGAGACTGAAAAAAAAACAAAAACAATAGAAAGGATCAAGGAAACTAAGAGTTGGTTCTTTGAGAAGATAAACAAAATTGAAAAACCCTTAGCCAGACTTAGTAAGAAAAAAAGAGAGAAGGTTCAAATAAATAAAATGAATAAAATTAGAAATGACAGGAGAAATTACAATAGAAATACAAAGGTTATAAAAAAATACTATGAAAAATTATATGCCAAAAATTAGATAACCTAGAAGAAATGGATAAATTCTTAGACTCATACAACCTCCCAAAACTGAATCAAGCAGAAATAGAGAATCTGCGTAGACCAATCACAAGTAAAGAGATTGAAATAGTAATCAAAAATCTCCCAAAAAAGAAAAGTCCAAGACCATATGGTTTCTCTGGAGAATTATAGCAAACATTCAAAGAAGACTTAATACCTATCCTTCTCAAACTATTCCAAAAAATTGAAGAACACAGAACGCTTCCCAACTCATTCCATGAGGCCAACATCACCTTGATACCAAAACCAGGCAAAGACAATGCAAAGAAGGAAAATTACAGACCAATATTGCTGATGAACATAGATGTAAAAATCCTCAACAAAATATTGGCAAACAAAATGCAGCAACACATCAAAAGATGATATACCGTGATCAAGTGGATTTATATCAGGGATGCAGGGATGGTTTAACATCCACAAATCAGTCAACTTGATATACCACATTAACAGAATTAGGAGTAAAAATCATACGATCATCTCAGTAGATACAGAGAAAGCATTTGACAAAATCCAACATCGACTTTTGATAAAAAAAACTCTCAATAAAATGAGTATAGAAGGAAAGTACCTCAACATAATAAAGGCCATATATGACAAACCCACAGCTAACATCCTACTTAACAGTGAACAGCTGAAAGACATCCCTCTGAAAACAGGAACAAGACAATGATGCCCACACTCTCCACTCCTATTTAATATAGTACTGGAGGTTTTGGCCAGAGCAATAAGGTAAGAAAAAGAAATAAAAGGTATCCAAATTGGAAAGGAAGAGGTGAAACTCTCACTGTTTTCAGATGACATGATTCTACATACAGAAAACTCTAAAGAATCCACCACAAAACTATTAGAAATAATCAACTACAGCAAAGTTTCAGAGTACAAAATCAACTTACAAAAATCAGTTGCATTTCTACACATTAGCAAAGTACATAGAACAACAAACTAGCAGAAAGAGAAGCAAGAGAAGTCAAGAACACAATTCCATTTACAATCAAACAAAAAGAGTAAAATATCTGGGAACAAACTTAACCAAGGAGGTGAAAGACCTATACACTGAAAAGAACAAGACATCATTGAAAGAAATTGAAGAAGACATAAAGAAACAGAAAGATATTCCATGCTCATGGATTGGAAGAATAAACATAGTTAAAATGTTCATATTACCTAAAGTAATCTACAGATTCAATGCAATCCCAATCAGAATCCCATTGACGTTCTTCATGGAAATAGAACAAAGAATCCTAAAATTCACATGGAACAAAAGACCCTGAATAGCCAAAGCAATCCTGAGGAAACCGAACAAAGCTGGAGGCATCACAATCCCTGACTTCACAATTGACTGCAAAGCTATAGCAATCAAAATAGCATGATATTGGCACCAAAACAGACACATGGATCAATGGAATAGAACTGAAAGCCCAGAAATAAATCGATACATCTATGGACAGCTAATCTTTGACAAAGGAGCCAAGAACATAAAATGGAGAAAGGAAAGTGTCTTCAATAAATGGTTTTGTTGTGCTGGCCTGGTGACATAGTGGTTAAGTTCATGCTTTACGCTTCAGCGGCCCATGCTTTGTGGGTTCGGATCCTGCGTGTAGATCTACACGCTACTCATTAAGCCATGCTCTGGCTACATCCCACATACGAAAATAGAGGAAGACTGGTATAGATGTTAGCTCAGGGGCAATCTTCCTCAAGCAAGAAGAGGAAGATTGGCAAGAGATGTTAGCTCAAGTCCAACCTTCCTCACCAAAAAAAACCCCCAATAATGGTGTTGGGAAAATTGGGCAGCCATGTGAAAAGAATAAAAGTAGACTATTATCTTACACCATCCACAAAAATTAACTCAAAATGGATTAAAGACTTGAATGTAAGACCTGAAACCACAAAACTCCTAGAAGAAAATATAGGTAGTACACTCTTTGACATTGGTCTTAGCAGTATCTTTTTGAATACCATGTCTGCCTGGTCAGGGGAAACAAAAGAAAAAATAAACAGTTGAGACTACACCAAAAATCTTCTGCAAGGAAAAGGAAACAATGAACAAAAAACGAAGAAAACCCACCAACTGGGAGAAAATATTTGCAAATCATATATCCTACAAGAGTTTATTTCCAAAATATATGAAAAGAACACATACAACTCAACAACAAAAACACAAACAACCCAATCAAAAAATGGGCAGAGGATATGAACAGACATTTTTCCAAAGAAGATATACAGATGGCCAACAGGCACGTGAAAAGGTGTTCAACATCACTAACTATTAGGGAAATGCAAATCAAAGCTACAATGAGTTATCACCTCATGCCTGTCAGAATGGCTGTAATTACCAGGAGAAAAAAAATAATAAATGTTGGAGAGGATGTCGAGAAAAGGGAACCCTCATACATTGGTGGTGGAAATGCAAACAGTATGAAATGAAAACAGTATGGAGATTTCTCAAAAAATTAAAAATAGAAATACTATATGATCCAGCTATCCTATACTACTGGGCGTTTATCCAAAGAACATGAAATCAGCAATTCAGAGATTTATGCACCCCTATAGTTATAGCAGCATTATTCACAATAGCCAAGATGTAGAAGCAACCCAAGTGCCCATCAACGAATGAATGCATAAGGAAGATGTGGTATATATACTCAATGGGATACTACTCAGCTATAAAAAAAGATAAAATCCTCCCAGGTGCAACAACGTGAATGGACCTTGAGGGTATGATGTTAAACAAAATAAGCCAGACAGAGAAAGACAAACACTGTATGACTTCTCTCATCTGTGGAAGATAAATAAACACACGGATAAAGAGAACAGATTAGTAGTTACCAGAGGGGAAGGGGATTGCAGGGGTGGTGACAGATAAAAATTAGACTGTTGGTGCTGAGCACCATCCAGTCTATACAGAGAGTGATAGATAATAATGTACAACTGAAACTACACAATGTTGTAAACCAGTATGATCTCAATAAAATAACTGAAAAAAAAAGAAAAAGAAAAAGCTTGTGCTGGCCGAGTCTGAAGGTGGCATGGGACAGCCCAATCTAAATTCCATTAGCCCCAGGATGTCCATCCACTAAGGAGCAATATTTCAAGTTACCAGCCCAATGCTGAGTAATGCAATAACATGATGGAGAAGTGCTTTGCAAATGGAGAGGCCCTGTGTTGGGGGCAGTTATTATTATGGCTCTTATTATTATTGGGTTGGTCTTTATAAAAGAGAGGTGCTAGGGACATAAATTGATTTTAATAAAGCCAATTCCCTCCCAAAATAATAATTATACATACATCGTGGGATAAAGCAAAAAGTATTTATGTTAATATTTCTAGGAACCAAGATATTCAGTGTTATAGAAAAAAGACATAGTACAAATTAGAAAAGTTTAAGGAAATTTTATAACGTTAAATTTAAATTGGAAATATGAGCACAAAATTTTTTTCTCTATAAATACATATTTCCAATCTCTGACCACATAAAAGACCTAGAAGCAATGATAACCTCACAGCCATTAGTTTCCCTAGCACTTACATTGTGTCTATAAATAAGATTTATTAGGAAATGAAATCAGATTTTTGGAGGAATGGCTGATTCTAACTCAGGGATGAGAAATGTCTAATATAATTATGGGGCATCTTATAGCAAAAGGAAAGGATGTTTCAAAGACCAATAGAGTCACTTCAAAAAGGCACAGGAGCCAGTATGAAAAGGCTCCCATTTGCCAAAGATGGAACAATTTGAACATAAAATAAGTAATGACTGCAATTGATTCAAAGACAACGACTAGAAAACTCATAAATTCACAATAACACTAACAAAAAGAGCTAGCCTCTTCCAAAAGAAAATCCACCTCCCCTCCTAAAAAAACTCCCTTCATTGTCACCATTTGAAGTAACTAGGGCACCAGACTGTGAAAATTGATAACTAAAGGATAAGACTCTGGCATTCACCCTGCCTAGCACTCATCAGAATGTTCGAAGTTCTTCTTCACAGGATAATTCAAGCTGATAAAAGTGAAAGGCACCCCAGTTCCAATAATCTTTCATCCCACCTGGACCTCCAAGTCTTTGATCCTATTGTGTCCCTCACCCTCATGATTTTTTCCATCCCCTCCACTCCTAGTTTAAAATCCAAGATCAATCAGAATAATTATGTTGCCTACACATGGACTTCCCTTGGCCTCTTTCTTAGGTTGTCATGAAACCACGGCTTAATTAAATTCAAATTTCCCCTACTTATGCATCCACATAGCTGAATAATGACTGGAGAAAAACTGTATAATCACTCTGACATCTCAATTTAAATTTGTGACCACAAACTTCAAGTAAGGTCTTAATTCTGCCTATCAATAGAGTACTCTTGTCTAGTCCACCGACTTTTGTATTAAGTGACTATTTCACACCTTCTCCTGTATTCTTATACGTCAGCATCTTCTTCATTAGCTGTATACTCTTCTGATTACCTTGCTTCCTTCTTAACTTGGAAACTGAAGCAGTTAAAGGAGAACATCTATAGACTCCTATTACCATATCGATTCATTTGCAATCTCTATCTCATTTTTACTAGATCTGGGGCCCCTGTTCTGGGGCTTCACACTTGAGTCCCTGTTTTAATCCTTCTCCAGCTCTATCCCTCTCCATGAAGTCAAAGGTCTGCAGGGCCAAATGGGCATGTCCACCCAAAAGGCTCATTTTATCTTCTAGACCATGCTCTGCACATCCAGGACCCTGGAATACCTTGTCTAACGTGCCCAGTTACAGATACTGTGATAACCCATTCCCATTCCCATTCCAGAATGGAATGTGTCCATTCTGAAGTGGGCAGACCACACTCTGTTATGTGTAGGTACCAGCCAAAGGCAACCCAAGGGATTCTCAAGGGGTAGCCACATGTGAGAATGTGTATGTGTTGTAGATGGATATGTGTATGCAAGCCCTGGAGGAGCAGGAAGGAGCCAGGATTGGGAAGAGAAGGTGAAGCAGGCAGGGATTCTCCATTTGTACTCCTGTGCTGAGCCTCTGTTATTTAATCAGGGACAATCACCCCTTGCAATTTTCTTTTTACTCTCTCATTTGTTAAATTTTCCCTTTCTATGGATCATTCCCATCAGTCCACAAAGGTTCCGTTAACACTCTCACCTTATGAAAAACGAAACAAAACTCTTCTCTTAATCCCCCTTCCCCAATAGCTACCGCCCCATTTCTTCGCTCTCCTTTCAGCAATCCCCTAGAAAGAATTGCTTGTACTCAATAACGCAATTCCTATACTTCTTCTTAACTGGAAAACAGGCAATTAAAGGAGAACTTCCATAGACTCCCAACACCATATCTAGTCATTCGCAATCTCTCTCCCTTTTCTAGCAGTACTGGGGTCCTTTTAGCTCTTAAACCCACTCAATCAGGCTTTTACCACCACCATTCCACCAACATGGATCCTGGCAAGGTCATGTCAAACCCCTACATTACTAAAGCCATGTGGTCACTTCTCAGTCCCCACCTTACTTGGTCCAGCTGATCAATTCTGCCTCTTTGATACACCTTGTTTGGCCTGAAGACATCTCACTCTTTTGGTTTTACTACTAATTCACAGGCTCAGTCTGCTCTGCTGGCTCCTCCTCTCCTCCCCGGCAGTTTAGTGTTGGTGTGCACCAGGGGTTAGCCTAACAGTCTCCTGTTATCAACATTTACACTAACTCCTTTGGTGTTTTATTTCATTCTCATGGGTTTAAACACTCTCTATATTCTGCTGACTACCTCAAAATATACATTGCCAGCCCAGGCCTCCTTTCCAAATTCCAGACTCATATATCCATTTCAATGCTACCTTTTCCCGTCTCATAGACATTTCAAACTCATGGGTGAAAAATTGAATTCTGGATTTTCAAACCTATTCCCCCTTTCCATCTCAGTTAATGTCTGGTCCATCCTTCTGGTTATTCAGACTCCAACCTCCCTGCTCCCCTGCCCCAAATCATCCTTGATTATTCTATTTCTCTCATAACCTACAGACAATATATTAGGAAAATCTTCTGCCCTATTTATATGACCAATTTTCACCACCTCCACTGCTAGCAGCCTGGTCCCCTTCATTATTATTATTCTCTTGGATTTTTGCAATAGTCTCCTAAGTGGGCTCCCTGCTTCTGCCTTTACTCGCTTACAGTTCATTCTCAACACCAGAGCCAGAGTAGTTCTCCTAAAATGTAAGTCAAATCATCTCACTCCACTGCTCAAAATCCTCTGCTGTCTTTCCACTGCGCTCACAAAGAAAATCTTGCCAATGAACTGCAAGGCCTTGTGTGATCTGCTCTGTTAAAATTCGGTCTCCTCTCCTACTACCCTTTGCCTTACTCAGTCAGCTCCTGGCATTCTGTCCTCTCTGCCGTTCCTTGGACATGCCAGACATACTCCTACCTGCCTTAGCCTAGGTTGTCTTTAAATCAGAGCCTGAGATAAACGCTTGCATGCAAGTAGTTATTTTGGAAGTGCTTCCAGGGAGTAAGCGTGAAGAACAGGGGAAATGAAACAGGGAAGCAAAGAAAGCCAATACAAGTCAATACAAGGCTACTCCAAGGAGCTTTATGAAATGCATCTTGGAAATGTCTACCTGGAAGGCAAGGGGGATGGACTTAATCATTGAATCCATCCCCCAATGGTCAAGGGTGGTCCCAGAGGCATAAATCCCTTACACTTCTGAATTGTACATGCATGAGTGTCAAGCTGCTTCCAGTTAGAGAAGTCCTAGGGCAGGAACTGAGAAGTATATGCAGGTAAAGCTGATGGAAGCCAGCGAGGGACCAATCACTTAGAAGCGGGCTTGGAGGATTCCTGTGCTTGAATCTACCCCAAGTGAGCTGCCACTTCCCTACTGCAAATAAAGCAAATAAAGCATGAAGACAGAGTACGTCAGTATACTTGAGCTGGTCTACCAACGAGGATGGCCTAAATACTGGCTTGCTCATATCTGAGGCCAGTAGAGGGCAAGCAGGTCATTTATTGCTGCCAACACCCTAAATCCAATAATTAGTCAGTCAACAATCCTACACATTAAGTGCTCCTTTGTGATCTCACTCCTGGGACCACAAGTGACCAAATGCCCACGCTTTGGGGTCTGTTTTGGCTCTACACACTGGTTGGCTTCCAACTCTCTCAATGGGCACGGAGTCTATAGCTCTCTTATGACTACCCTCCAAGATGATGGCTCTAGTCACCAAGTAGGGGTTAAAAACAACAGCTGGATTTCATAGAGTGAACATACAGTGCATTCAGTGGTCCATTCCACGCTGTGAGCAACTTTTGGAATATGGAAAATAATTAGAATACTTAAGACTGCCCTCAATCAGAACTCACTCAACTTTCTCACTTTTTGGGGGTTCAGTTTTCCCCTCAGTAAAACATAGACAGTGGACGGGTAATTCTAGCACGACTTCTACCCCAGAATTTGATGAATAGCTTTCCGGAGCTATGCTCTTTTAGATTTTATTAAAAGTCTTCTTTCTGAATGTGATCTCTTTAAGCTTATTAAGTCTAATTTTCCTTGAACTCTAAACCACTAGGTGTGTTATTTATCTTTTTTTTTTTATAATTGACTCTAAGTTATTGCTCATCTACAGAAAGGAAGCAAATGTTGTTAAGTAGTTGCCATAATATTGCTGTTATGCCAACTTTAAACTACTGAAAGATTTCAGGAAGGTGCTAGACAATAAAGGCAGAAAAGAAGAGTGGGAGGATCTTTTGGCTTTTTAGAGGATTTGATAGTGGAGTGTCAGTTATCCAGAAAGAGATGGTTAGATGAGGGGCATTTTCTAGCACACTTCAAACTCATTTAGGCAATTTTGAAAATGATTTTGTAGCCATATAGGACAGAACCATTCTTGAGCATATTTTTCTTTTTGGCAGGAAGTAAAATGCAGGATGTTTAAGGTTGTTGGGAAGTACTGCAAATGTGAACCATTGAAACCCTCTCTCGACAAAACAGATCAAGGGAGACAGTTAAAAAAATGGCCTTTGGGCTCATCAATGGACACTTGGACACAAACAACAATGCTTCATTATTCTGAGCAGCATTTAGGACTGGGGCTTTCTTGTTCTTGGGTAGAAACTGATTTGGTAGAATCTGTCTGTCAGATGACTGATTGGTAATATTTTTTGAATCACTTAATGGAGGTGAAACAGATAAAATAAATTACCTTTTTCTATTTCCAAAATGTTACATAGCTTTAGAACCGTTCCGTCACCAAACGAAAATATGTGGCTGTGAAATTAGCCTACACTTGTCATACAAATCTGTATACATTCCCAGGCTCAGACTCCAAAGAAATTAAGCCAGGCCTCAAATAAATACTTACTGAAGTAAGTACAGTGATGGTTACTCCCTAACCTAGAAGATGAGTTTCCTGAAAATCTTTCTGGAAAGAGTTGAAGAATAAAGATATAGCAAACAAAAGTGTAGGAGCGTCCTATTAAGATGGATACTTTAAAAAGGCTTCCAGATATTTTTAAGTTCACAAAAATGGAATGATAAAAAAAAAACTATTAAAGAAAGCCACAATGGGGGCTGGCCCAGTGGCATAGTGGTTAAGTTTGCATGCTTGGCTTCAGTGGCTGTGGGTGCATGGGTTTTGATCCTGGGCGTGGACCTACATACTGCTTATCAAGTTATATTGTGACGGTGTCCCACATACAAAACAGAGGAGGATTGGCACAGATGTTAAGTCACGGACAATCTTCCTCAAGCCAAAGGAGGAAGATTGGTAACAGATGTTAGCTCAGGGCCAACCTTCCTTACCAAACAAAGAAAGCCACAATGGTATTTTATACATATAAATCAGCAATCATGGTGCTATGCAATTAAGGTTTCCAATAAGTTTCTTTGCTTGTTTGAAGTTTTTTAGGGTGTCTATCCCCCATTTCAATGAGATTGTTGTAAATTTCTTTTGCCTTGTTACAAATAATATGAATGATAAGAGACACTATTTTAGAGTTAGGTCCTCCTTGCAATTGTTTGATGCCTTTGTGACTTTAAGACATGAATTTCTTCCTTTTTCCTGCATTTCTGGGTTCATCGTAATCCCAGAGACAGAGTAGATTGGGGTCTCAAATGCATTGAGTAATTTTTACTTACCCTGCATAATGGTGATCCACCAACTTTATGGACAATAGACACTCATGGTTGTTTTGTTTCTCCATCTTTTGTACTTCATGCCAGAGGTCATATTGTCACTTATTTTCTATGATGTTGCAGTGTCCTTTCTCCACATAGACTGGCACGTGCAAGCCTGAGCCCAGGCTCAGTGTCCAAGTTTGTTTGTTGTTTTTGCTAATTATCTCCCAAAAGAGTGACTTGCAACTTATATAGCTACAATTAGCATAAATTAGAATGCAAATCCTCATATTCAATTGAAGGAAATACATTCAAAAGAATATGCATGTATGCTAGAGTGCCACGTAAACAGTTGTAGTTAGGATGGGCTTACTATAGACTGAAAAGTAATAAAGTCTTCATTCCTTTCAGAGCTGCACAGCTATAGGATCTTATGACCTGATTCTTGGCTTACTCTCCTCTCAATTGACTGGACAATGGATTCCTCTCTATCCTACAAGTTCTGCCATCATCCTGGAAAATACCATTGTTAACTTTTGCAGCCACAAACCTTAGATTCACTAAATTGTTAACGCCACACAAACCCATCTCCAATCCTCTTTAGTCTCCTACACCCATGAGTCTATCCTGGAACTTGTCAGCTGGAAGATATGTTCTGAACTCTAAAAAATAATAATTAGGGAAGCAGTTTTAATTTAAGAATGAAATTGGTATTTTAACCTTTTAGTGATATACTGAAATATTTACAGATGAAACGATATTATGTCAGGTATTTACTTTGAAATATTCTGTAAGGAGGGATTAATTGTATAGGATATATAGAATAAAAGATTGGCGAAGAGTTGATAGTTTTTCTACCTACTGATGAGCACAGGAACTCATTATACTATTCTTCCTATTTTTTTATGTGTAGAATTTTCCATTATAAAAATATTTTAAAAACATTTCGACATCTTCCTACCATTTTTCTCACTAAACCTATTTATTGGGGCTACCAGGCCATTTATCTGTCTGTTTTCCTCCAATCTCTTAGCCCCATCTAAACTTTACTTTTCCCCTTCTTATTTCAGTTGCACTGTCACTGTCTTTTCCTCTCCTGTACTCTGACTTTGAGCCACCGAAGTAAAATCACACAATATTTAACATAAAAATATTTATTGATTGCCTAGTATGTTCCAGCAGGAGGTGGAGCGTAAACAAGATTAATAAGGTTCCTGCTCTCAGGGAGCTTACATTCTAGTGGAAGGAAGGCAGACAGTAAGAAAAAATGAAATAAACAAATAAGAAAATATCAAGAGAGTGATAAAAGTCCTAAAGATGGCAAAACAAGCTGAGGTGATAGACAGTAACTTCAGAGGTTGTCTTTTGATCATGGAAGGTCTCTCTAAGGAAGTGACATTCTCAGCTGAGACCTGAATTCCAAGATGGAGTCAGCCAGGAGAATATCACAGGAGGAATGCTGTAGGGAGAGGAAACAGCTAGTGCAAAAGGCTTCAGGCAGGAACAAGCGTGGCGTGCTGCATGGCCAGTGATAGCATCAAGTGGCCAGAACGCTGTGCAGAAGGCCAAATACTAATTTGTGACTGTCAACCTAAGCTGGGCCCCAACACTCCTTGACAGTCAACTTTCCTTTTCCCATTCTGAGAAAGTATTTCAAATCTCCGCCTCCCTGAAGATCCCCACTCTTAATAAATGAACTTACCTCTACTTTACAGAGAATACAGTCTTTCATTCTGGAACTTCCTCAACTTACAAAATTATAACTATAATTACTGCATCCAAATCCACCCTTCTTTTCCATCCCCTCTCAGGGAAAGAGCTGGAACTCTTGCTCAGACTAAAATTCAACCAGTGTCCTGGACTTGTGCCCGCCCACTGCCTCTCGCTTTTTCAGATCTCTCTTCCCTCTTTGAATATTCTCTTTATACTCTCTGTGGATTCTTTTTTGCTTCCACATAAAAAAGCAGACTCAGGTTCCTTTTCTTAAACTCTTAAATGCTTTGTTGTCCTCCTCCATCTTCCATACAGGTGTCCTGAGTTACCGTTCTTGTTCTGCATTTCCCAGCTCAGCTTTTTAAAAAAATAGATTTTATTTTTTAGGGTAGTTTTAGGTACACAGCAAAATTGAGTGGAAAGTATAGAGATTTCCCATAACCCCCTGGCCCCTAGAGATTCACAGCCTCCCCTACTATCAATATCGCCACCAAACTGGCACATTGCTTCCAATCAGTGAACCTACATTAACACATCATCATCATCCAAGGCCCATAGTTTACATAAGGTTCACTCTTGGTCTTGTACATTCTGTAGGTTCTGACAAATGTATAATGATATGTATCCAGCATTATAGTATCGTACAGAATAGTTTCACTGCTCTAAAAATCCTCTGTGCTCTACTTATGCATCCTCTTTCTCCTCAACCCCTGATGACTAAAGAGCTTTTTCTTGTCTCCGTAGTTTTGCCTTTTACAGAATGTCATATAGTTGGAATCATAAAGTATGTTGCCTTTTCAGATTGGTTTCTTTCACTTAGTAACACACATTTAAGGTTCCTTCATGTCTTTTCATGGATTTATAGCTCATTTCTTTTTAGTGCTGAATAATATTCCATTGTCTGGATGTACCACAGCTTATTGATCTATTCACCTACTGAAGGACATCTTGGTTGCTTCCAAGTTTTGGCAATTGTGATAAAGCTGCTATAAACATCCATGTGCAGGTTTCTGTGTGGAAATAAGTTTTAAATTCCTTTGAGTAAATACCAAGGAGCATGATTACTGGATTGTATGAGTAAGAGTATGTTTAGTCTTGTAAGAAACAGCCAAACTGTCTTCCAAAGTGGCTGTAGTGTTTTGCATTCCCTCCAACAATGAATGACAGCTTCTGTTGCTCCACATCCTCAGCAGCATTTGGTGTTCTCAATGTTTCAGATTGTGGCCATTCTGATAGGTGTGTGGTGGCATCTCATTGATCTTTTAATTTGAATTTCCCTGATGGCATGCAATGTGGAACATCTTTTCATATGCTTATTTGCCATCTATGTATCTTCTTCAATGAAATGTCTTAAGACCTTTGGTCTATTTTCAAATTGGGTTGTTTGTTTTCTTATTGTGGAGTTAATTAAGAGTTCTTTGTATATTTTGGATAGCAGTCCTTTATCAAATGTGTCCTCTACAAACATTTTCTCCCAGTCTGTAGCTTGTCTTTTCATCCTCTTGACAGTGTCTTTTGCAGAGCAGAAAAATTTAATTTTAACGAAGTCCAACTTATCGATTATTTCTTTCATGGATCTTGCATTTGGTATTGAATACCAGCCTATCTTCTTAAAGGAGTGCTTCTTTCTCCAGATTGCCTCATCTTTCATGCCTTCCTTAAGTCAGTGCAAGGTAGTACCAGGCCCTACCACTCCACTGAAATTGCTCAGACAAGTGACAAAGCTTAACAATGATTTCTTTCCCCTCTAGGTGTCAAATTCAAAGGACCTTTTCAATATTTTCATACTTAACCTTTCTGTTTCATTTTGTCAGATTGGCCAAGCATTTTTGACACTCTGTCCTCCTTTGGCTGACACAGCAACCCTTTTGTTGTTGTTTTCTTACTTTTTGGCATCTCTTTCCTGGTGTCCTTCATAGACCCCTTTTCCTCTGTCTGCGCTTTATGTTGGTGTCCTCCCCTCTTCTTTTTTCACTTTATATCTTTTCATTATTTGCTTTGATCCACCCCCCTGGTTTTAGTTGCCACCTATTTGTTGAAGACTCAAAAATATGTGACTTTAGCCCACATACCTGTCCTGAGATCTAGTTTTTTTTGTAATTAAATACCTAGCAAATATTCTAAGCAGAACTTCACTTCAAACTGAATGTGTACAAAGCAGAACTCACATCCATTTCAAACCTGCTCCTCTTCCCACGTTCCCTGTCTTGATGGAAACACCGCCTGAATTCAACCAAGCTACAATTCTGGCAGTCGGCTTCAATTCTCCCTCTCTCCTCCCTCATCTCACATACGCCCCTAGCACGTCCATCCCTAGCACGTCCATCCCTGTGAGTTTTACTTTCTTAATATCTCTTGAATTAATCTTCTCCCGTTCACCACTAACAATATCTTATTACTATGCTATTTTCTTTGCAATTCTACCCATGATTTTCACTGTTGAATAACCTTTTTAAAAGTTATTTGATAACATAACTTACTGATTAAGGCACTTCAGTAGCTCCCCATCACTTTCAGGATTAAAATGCAAACTTCTAACAGGCATTCAAAGCTCTAATGACCTGGCCCTTGCCTACCTTTCTAGCTTGGTCTTCCTATCACCCCAACTTTCCCCCTATAGTCCAGTTTTAATATACTACTTGCAACTCTTTGAATATGTCCTGCACTTACAGTGATATTGCATAGTGCCTGGGACCTGGAGGGAGCATTATAAATAATTGTTGATGAATGGATGTTAGTAAAGTATCAAAAAAATATACCCTTTATCCCTTCTCCAGTTGGCTAATTCCTACCACTCCTTCAAGACTTGGTACAAGGTTCATCTCTTCCAGAGAGCCTTTTTCACTCTGCTTTGTTCTTTCATCCCCATTGTCTGAGGTAGTTAGAACAATGCCTCTGTCCTCCAAAAATATGTCCTCATCCTAGTCCCTGGAACCTTTGAATATGTCACCTTACTTGGTGAAAGTGACTTTGCAGATGTGATTAAGTTTGAGGACCTTAGATCGGGAGATTATACTGGATTATCTGGGTGGGCCCAATATCATCATGAGTCCCTAAAAAAAGAGAATCTTTCCTGGCTGTGGGCAGAAAGAGATGTAATGCCAGAGAAGGATCAGAGAGATGTGATGTTTCTGTCTTTGAAGATGGAGAAAGAAACACAAACCAAGGAATGGGGCTAGGTGATAGGAGCTGGAAAAGGCAAGGAAATGGATTTCCCTCTAGAGCTGCCAGAAAGGAATGCAGCCCTGTCGACACCTTGATTTTAGCCCAATTGCTCTTAGGTCGGACATTTAACCTACAGAATTCTAAGATAATAAATTTGTGTTGTTTAAAGCCACTAAGTTTGTGCTAATTTGTTGCAGCAGCCATAGGAAACTAATATATCCTCTCCGTTGAGTTATCTGCCTCTTCTCTGTATTTACTTAACAGTGTGTAGTTACCTATTCTACTACATTCAAATAATTTACATGTTGTCTACCTCATTAGGCTGTGTGAAAATCCAAAGACTTCTGTCTGGACTGAATGCAATAGGTTGCACGTAACAGGTAAGCAGAAAATAGATGAATTGATAACCATGACATATGTAAGAAGAAGGTGCTGATGTGAATTTTTGCAAAAGTATGTTATAAATACAAAGAGATGTATGCATTATCAGAGATCTAACATTATGTGAAACAGAGAAAGACATTCTTTTATTTTTTTTATTTTATTTTATTTTTTTTTAAAAGATTTTATTTTTTCCTTTTTCTCCCCAAAGCCCCCCGGTACATAGTTGTGTATTCTTCGTTGTGGGTTCCTCTAGTTGTGGCATGTGGGACGCTGCCTCAGCGTGGTCCGACGAGCAGTGCCACGTCCGCGCCCAGGATTCGAACCGACGAAACACTGGGCCGCCTGCAGCGGAGCGCGCAAACTTAACCACTCGGCCACGGGGCCAGCCCCTCATTCTTTTATTTTTATTGAAATTTATTTGACATATGAGAAAAAGATTCTTCTTTTTTTTTTTTTTTTTGAGGAAGATTAGCCCTCAGCTAACATCTGCTGCCAATCCTCCTCTTTTTGCTGAGGAAGATTGGCCCTGAGCTAACATCCATGACCATCCTCCTCCACTTTATATACAAGACACCTGCCACAGCATGGCTTGAAAAGTGGTGCGTAGGTCCACGCCTGGGATCCGAACCAGCGAACCTCAGGCCACTGAAGAGAAGCATGCGAATGCCTACACCACCAGGCCAGCCCCAGAGAAAGAGATTCTTAACAGCACCTACATTAAATGATATGAGAGGGGCCAGCCTGGTTGCGCAGTGGTTAGGTCCTCATGTTCTGCTTTGGCGGCTGGGGGTTCGCCAGTTCAGATCCCGGGTGAGGACATGGCACCAATTGGCAAGCCATGCTGTGGCAGGCTTCCCACATATAAAGTAGAGGAAGATGGGCACCGATGTTATCTCAGGGCTAATCTTCCTCAGCAAAAAGAGAGGAATTGGCAGCAGTTAGCTCAGGGCTAATCTTCCTCAAAAAAAAAAAAAATGATATGAGAAAAGATGAAGAGTACCTCCTTCCTTAAAAATTACTTAAATATTTACTTCAGTGACAGATGTCTAAAATTCCTACATCTGAAATACATCCTACTGGATTAATAGTTTTCAAAGAATCTCTTATAAAATGTAAAAATAGCCCAAATGGTAATAATTTGGCAGTATTTTCACCTAAAATTACCAGATTACTTGCTGACCACTAACCGAGAGTAACTGCTCCTATTGCATCTTTGGAGATCAAACTCATGCCAGTGGGCTGTTTAAATTATTTTGATTCAAAATTCAGAAGGAAAGGTAGAAACTTCTAGAGAGTCAAATATGTCAGAGTACTACTATGTTTTAAGATGTGAAATCAAGGGAGAAGGGCCCTGAAAACAAATAAGGAAAAGTCACGTACTCTGTTCTCTCACATAAAATGGTGAATAATTCAACATCAAAATCAGTACTGAATATAATTCTATAATTATCTTGCCTCCAGTCTGCTCAACAGAATTTTCCTCCAGCTGAACCTTCTTTCACTCAAATAGCTATGGGCTTTCTTTCCAGAAGACACTCATGCAATCCAATGCACTGACTCCTTGTTTTTTAATGCAATCACACAACGGAAAATCTACATCCAAAGTCCTGGTCCTCAGGGCCCTTCATCACCTGGCCCTTGCCGCTCTCTCTAGCCTCATCCCCTTTCAGCCCTTCAAATGCCCCACTTCTGCCGGGAGGCCTTCGAACACTCCATCTGCCTGGAGCACTCTCCATCTACACTAGCTAACTCTGACTTACCATCCTTTGGCTCCCAGCTCAATGGTCAGCTTGCTCAGTGAAGCGTTCTTTTCCCCTTCGAGGAAATCACAGCTCCTAGTTATAAGTTCTCAAAATTCCTGTTAGGTGTTCTCTCAAAACACTTGTCACGGTTTTTGATTACATATTTTATGATGTTTTGTTCTTCTGCCTCCTCTTTTAGATTGTATGGTCCATGAATGCAGAGGCCTTTACATTCTCAGCACGGCTGGGCAGTGTTATCTTTGGTTTCACTTACCTCACTGCCTTGAGTCTGTATCCCTGGCTGCTTTGAACTCAGATACGCATCCACAATCTAAAGATGGTGGGCCTTCATCCTGGTAGCTCATTAGAATCATCAGAGTGGTTTTTATAAATGGGCCTCTCCTCAGATCAGTCAAATCAAAATCTCTAGGGCAGTGGTTCTCAAAGTGTACGATACTGTTGACCAGCACATCTGTTTCACATAGGAATTCATTAGAAATGCAAAATCTTGTCCCCTCCTCCCACCTCCTGAATCAGAAATGTCACCAACCCCACCAGTCACATGATGATTAAGTAGGAAAGAGGTGATGAACATAATTCTGGGATGTGTTAGTTGCTTCTTTTGAGGGTAACTAGTTGGAGACATGATTAGACCTAGAATGGAAATCTCAGAGGTCAGGGAAAACTATGTGTGAAGATGCAAGAACCCCAAAACAAACTTCAGTTTGTGGAACCCAGAGTTTCTCAAACTTAACTGACTCTAGAATTCATCTCTGCGTGTGCGTGGGTAACACCTACTGGCAACCACACAGCTAGTGCTCTAGGGAGCACACTTTGGGAAAGACTGCTCTCTAAGATAATGGTCAGTTACTGCTCCTGTAGTAAATCACATTTCCAATCACTCCATTAATGGCTTTTCTGCTACTTTCTTCTTTTTTCCTTCCTATGTATCTGGGACTATATCGAGAGCATCCGGGAGCCTTGGTGAGAGGGGTTGTGCCACAGAAATTGGAGCCATTGCTCATACCACTGACTTGTGCCTTCAGTACCTGGTTGAGCCCCATCTAAAACATGCAGTCTCCATTTGGTGATAGATGGCTGCTGGCCACACCCAGTTTTGCGGCTCAGAGAGTCATGCACCTCCTGGTTCATGATGGGCATCTCAGGGAACTTGCTGTCTTAACAGAGGTTGGTTTTCAAAGTTCAAGTATTTCTAATGTTAATTCATTTCACTTAAAACAGAAAAAGAGCAAATGATGCCTTTTAAATGCACAACACCAAAGATGCCTGCAAAGTCTATTTCTCTAGTTTTTAATCATTTTATTATTTCACAGCATATTTAACCAAATGGAGAGTAGTAAAGCTCTCCAGCTTTACTATTAATATCCACCGTACCTTCCAATTAGTCTAGGCACTTCGTCTAGATTCATACATGCAGAGCAGCTTCTTTTCCACACTTGCTCAGCCAAGCAAGATAAGAGACTGTAATTATAGAGAAATGTATCTTTTTTAGAGTCAAAACGTTCCCTGCATATTGTTTTGGTTCAGAAAATAGATAACTACAAAGTAAGCCAAATTTACTTTTACCTTTGCCAAATCATTTATCAAAATTTCAAAGGCCTTGCTGAGCTAAAGACGGGCGTGAAAATAAACTTAATTTCTTATTAAAATATTATAGCTTACACCTAAAATAAACATATAAAAGTCATTGAATTGGAGGAAATTTTAGTACAAGTAAAATATGTTTTTTTTGGTCTAGTTACAGCTAAGATTATAGCAGAATACTCCCATAATTTTGTATCTCATTATACTTATTGCCAGGACTCCAGAGAAGATTAGGCAATTGTTTTTCCTTACTCATTACTTTTTTTTTTCTTTTTCTTTTTTTTTTTTTTTAACTGATCACCAGTATCTCAAAGAAAGGACTTCCTGGGCAAAGCCAGCAAGAACAGAGTTCCAATTCTACCGATATGTAGATTCCAGCTGTCTTTTAAATACTTATTTGTTTACTTTCTTACATGTCTTAAGATGTTATTATAATAGATCGGAATTCATGCTTACTTGTCATAAGAATTGTAAAAGACTTTGACCTTCTTGTTACTAGAGGCCATACTTTTTATTTATTTATCACCAATCTTGAACCTAGACACATTATGCGACTTAGAATTTTTCTGAAAAGTTAGTCTAAACAAACACACTGTGTCTATCCAAAGGGAATTTGAATCATGTAAATTGACAACCAAATAATATATAATGCTGATGAAATTTTTATGAGAAATGTGAAATGTGTATTGTTTGAGCATAAATAACAAAGAATAATTTTAAGGATGGTCTGGCAAGCAACTTGCAAACTGTATTTACACTATTGCCACATGGCGGCGCCACTTCAGCTGATAAACAGAAGCGTCCATCATTACGTAAGCATCCTGGGATCCGCGCTATTGTTTATGGAATGGGGACTTGTTTGAGGGACTGTGGTGACTGCTATGCTGCTATTTTACCATTTCCATCACATAAAAAGGCATCCAAATATTATTTAAAGGGTAGTATTTCTTTAGTGTTGAAAAACAAGCTTTAAAATCAGTAACTTTGGAAAGGAAGTTAGAGGTGATGAAATGCTATGAAGAATTTCTCATAATTGTCATTATATGTTGTGCATATTTTTTTGAGAGCTCTGCAAAATATCAGAGATAATATTTCAAAAATTAAAATGAGACATTAAAGTAAAAAAAGAAAGCACATTTGTTGTAAATTATTGATTCTAGGTAGACATTTCCCACCACATTCTCAACTTGAGAAAATTAGGCTTAAATTATCAAAGTTTTGAAATATGCCAAGCCTTCAGCAACTTGGTGCTTGTGTAAAACGCTACTTTCTAATATCAAAAGACTTTCATGTTTTAATTTAAAAGTTATGAAGTTGCTTTAAAAGTAGAAATTTGGGTATATGAAACTGAGGAGGGAAAATGTGGTTTGAGCAAACCAGTATCTAATATCTTTCTGCCTTCACAACTCTTGCTACTGTTTATTTTTCTGTTTCTAATATCTACTCTGATTTAAAAACAAAAGGACTCAGAGAATAGGACAGTGGACAAGGAGAGAGGGCAACTGAAGACACGAAATAAGAAAACTGCCAGCGCAGAGTGCTTTTGCAATGGACAGAACCTTAAAGAAACTAATAATATGACAGAGCTCCCTCCACTCTCTTTCATGTTCTCAACTTTTCCACTCTAAGCCATAACTATCCCACTAGCGTACCTCTTCTATCAGCTAGGTCCCCATTTACCAAGATTTTACCGTCAAGCCCCCTAAGGATGCTATTGTTGACATATTTCTTCATGGATATTTTAGCTATCACAGATGTAAGCATTTTCTCCCTACAATATAGTCTCATCCATATTCATTAGGGGCTGACACACAGGTCCTGTCTGACTACCATAGCACTTGCAAAATATGTGTGTAAGAGCCACTAATAAATTTCTGGAGATAAGTAATAAACATGATGATTTTAGTTCCTAGATTAATAATATACCCTATGAATGATAAAGAAGTGTTGAAATAAATTATGGCTCACATGTTGGATGCCCTTGGAAAGCTGATTTAATTTAATTCTGTGTAGCAGCAGGATCTCCTGGAGACATTTTCTATAAACATCTCTTATTTTTGCTTGGTTTGGATTCCCCCAAGAAATGAACCTTTGGAGGATCCAAACTAATCAAGCTGGAAAGAAGGAAAGGGAAGGAAGAAAAGCAAAAAAAAAAAGAAAAAAAGAGGTTTGTGTTAATGAGCAGTCTATTGCTATGTGCAACTGGGGTTCAATTCCACGGGGAAACACTTTGAGAAACTATATGGAGCACCCCCAAGCCTGTCCCACTGGAGGACAGTAAGGTTGGGGTGTTTTTCCACTGATTCTCATGCTCTATTGTTTGAAAATTGTCCTTATGATCTTAACTCTTCAGCCCTCCAGTACTTCCTGGTCCTGAAGGGTTGAAAAACAATCTCAACCATAGAAGAGAGACAGACCCTTGAGGTGAGAAGGCAACTTGCCAGGTACTGTGTGCCTCAGCTTCAGGTGCACTCAGGTGGGCTGAGGGGGAGGGCAGAGGCATCACCACCACCTAAGTAAACACAAAATGTTAAAGTCTTAATAAGTGGAGTTTGGTCACAGACACAACACTAGAAATAGTCTCATCCTTGTTCCTTGCATAGATTTTCTTTTAGACCGATTGTTCCCCCTGCCAGTTTTGCCTCAAGTGCGTATAATGATTTCCCAAGGCATTTCTCAATTTTTCTAAGTATTTTGGTCTTAGAATTCCTCTTCAGGAGAAGAGGTTCCAAAATATATGCAATGTCAAGTCTTAAAAATATAAAATAGCAAGAGTTATTACTACAGTGACAATACAATGAATTTGTAAAGAATCTTTAGAGGAAAAGATGGGTGACAAAGTCAATTTTATGAAGCCAGCAACTCCTATAGACATGCATGTAATACACAAAATGAAATCTTTCAGAATGTGTTTATTTTTTATGTATTTATTTTTTTGAGGGAGATTAGCCCTGAGCTAACATCTGCTGCCAATACTCCTCTTTTTCCTGAGGAAGACTGGCCCTGAGCTAACACCCGTGCACATCTTCCTTTGCTTTTTTTTTTTATATGTGGGACACCTGCCACAGCAAGGCTTGTTGAGCGGTGCATAGGGCCGCAACCAGGATCCAAACTGGTTAACCCCAGGCCAGAACATGTGAACTTAACTGCTGTGCAACCGGGACCGCCCAAGAATGTGCTTATTTTTAACATCTGGATTACTAAAGATTGACTTAATTTTTATTCTATGTGTTATGTGCCAATTTAATGAATCACAATGTGCATCGTTAAGGAAAGAGCAAAATACGGCAGTGAATAGAAAGTTGGTATCTTTATCATCTTAATGTAATACCGTCTTTATACAGCAACAATTCTTCTTGAATCTGAACTGTTTAATAGAAAAATAACCTCCTTGAAATCATTTGGCTACTAAAGATTCGGAGTTATTTATTATGAATAATAACACAAATTGACCTTTTAGATTTTTCTTCTGTTTTAACGTTCCTTTCCATTGAAAGGGGAAAAAAAAGTACATTCTTGGCTATTTTCTCTGGTATAAGGAATAATCAATGGAGCTAGTGGAAGTTTTTTCTCTCACATTTATTCCATCTCGATAGCAGGACACTAAAATGACGAGTAACACACCGAGCCTAAATCTCTGTCTTCCCTCAGTGCATTGTTGCTGAAGCTGTTACTTGGTCAAACTTCTTGCCTCTATTTTTTTCCATGACTATTCACATGCATATTAATAATTAATTTTCCATACCACTGCCAGATTAAATTCCTTAACTATTTTTTTATTACATTATCATCAAATTTAAGAAGATGAATACAACATCAAGCCCTACATCATCTATGTGGTTTACCTTGCCTATCATCCAAACTATGCTTCGCTAAGATTCTGACCATTCTCTTTTCAGAGTTTTCACATAACAAGTTTATGTCTTCTTCTCTTTGCCTTCTGTCATTCTGCTTCTAAAATCTAAAGGGAACATTGTCTTCTTTTCTCTTAAGTTTCAGCTTAAGTTCTGTATTTTCATTGACAACTTTTGATAGCAGGCTACACAGATTTCTCCTCCTTCAATTACCTTCTTGTTTATTGTGTACTGTGTACACTCTGCAAGAAGTATCTTGTACTTTTCCTATTTGCTAATAGTTTAAGTGAAAAACTTCCGGAACAATGATCCTCAAATTATAATGTGCATGTCAGTTACTTGGGGAGCTTGCTAAAAAGGCAGATTCTAGAGTCCCCACAGATAATTCTGATGAAGGCCTGAGAACAACTTAGTTCATTCTACATGTAAAACTATAATTTGTTCATTCTTTTCAGGCTAAATAAAATACTGCGTTATCTTCTCATCCTCTCTGAGTTGGTTGCTTAGTTGATAAAGGCCTGTCTTGACTACTGCTGGGCCAATAACTGAGCCTTGGCCTTGAGATGTTTTTAGAATCTCAGAAACATTGATAAGGAGTGAACACTGCCAGTTGCCAGATAAATTAGATGCCACTTTGGATTGTAGACAATGATGTCATTTTAGAGTTGACTATCCACTGTAAATAGCTTTCAATGGGTTTGTTGGGAAGTTTCTTCTTTCTCTCCCCTACTGTGTTACCACCATCTCTAGATGACAGTAAAGTTTTCCAGTTGTAGATGGGAGTAAATTCTTCTGACCCAAGATGGTGCCTGTGTTGTTGGCCCAAGATTCTATTTCATAAAAATAGCCCTCTAGGAAGATAGCTAAATCTAGGTGAAGGAAAATAATAAAATTTAAGAGTAAAATCTTTTGCATTCAAGGAACAGGAAAATAGAATAAAACTCTTTATAAAATTAAGCTTATTTTCCACTGAATAGACTCAAAGTAAACCTTCAATATTTGCTTTCAACTACTTGTCTATTTATGCTTTCTATTAGGAAAACTTGGTTAAAATATACGATGGCATATTTCTTTGAAATAACTGTTTCAGATGATCTGTTCTTCTGGCTTATGTTTACACTTTTAATTCTAACTTGAATCAATCCTGTGTGCAAGTCATGAGAGGCATACAACTACCCTATAGTCTCTTTTTCTTCCATCTGATTTTCAATTCAGAATTTACAACTTAAAGTTTTTGTATCAAATTTTAAAAATTTTGATATACATTTTTCCAACTTCTTTTGTTCTCTGCTAGTAAAAAGGAGCACCATAGTTTAATGACTTAAGTTTTGCTTTTTTCCATTTCTCTTATTGCATGGCACTGTGGATTTTTTTTTAAATTTTTTTGTTGTTGTTGTTGTTTTTTTTTCTGAGGAAAACTAGGCCTGAACTAACATCCGTGCCCATCTTCTTCTACTTGATACATGGGATGCCTACCACAGCATGGCTTGCCAAGCGGTGCCACATCCACACCCAGGATCTGAACCAGTGAACCCCGGGCCAGCGAAGTGGAATGCACGCACTTAACCGCTGCGCCCCTGGGCCAGCGCCATGGCACTGTGCATTTTACTTTTATCCTAAGACATTTAAAAATTAACATTAAAAGATATATTATAGGGGTCAGGCTGGTGGCATAGTGTTTAAGTTCGCGCACCTTTATTCAGTTGCCCTGGGTTCGCCAGTTCAGATCCTGGGCATGGACTTACACACCGCTTATCAAACCATGCTGTGGCAGGCATGCCACACATAAAATAGAGGAAAGTGGGCACAGATGTTAGCTCAAAGCTAATCTTCCTCAAAAAAATAAAAAGATATATCATTTCTATCTAGATGAGAGAAAGGAATCAGTGATAGATTTCAAGATGGAATTTATTTAAAGAAAGAAAAACACTATGGTCTGAGTCACTTAAAATATGCATAAACCTGCTACAAGTATAATATTGGAGTGAGAGAAGAGAGATGATGATTTATAATGTTTGTTTTAGGTATTGAATGCATATTGTAGCGTTAGAGAAATAGGTTCAGTTCTTTGCTTCATGAATAGTGGGGTAAGATGGGCAGAACAGTCTGACAGATAATAGTCATTGAGTCATTTATTCATGAAGTAGGAACTATATAGAAGGAGAGGAAAAGGAGAGTGAGAATGTGACTACTGGTTGTCAGAATACACAAAAGAAGAATTAACAATAAGATTTATATAAAAGAGGGCTAAGTCTATTCCAGCCCCTTAAGGGAAGGAGAAGTTAAGATGGGAAATGGAACAAGATCAAAAGAGAACTAAAAATGTAAACCTATTTAGCAACTGTGCCAAAGATCCAAGGAACATGGGGAATTTAACAAGATTGTCTAAGTAGATGTTATCTAATCAGTATGAAGTATAAAATTCTAAATGTCATTATTGTTAATATGTATTAGGAATTAGAATGATTTTTTGCAGGGCTATTGTACATTGTATGCTTTTATGGAAAGTTGAAAATAAGGCTTGATTTCTGTCCTTATGGGTTTATGTCAGTCTAGTTCAACAAAAGATGACAGAATTACAGTTGGGTTCCAGGCACTGCATTGGCATTAGAAACACAAAACAGTGCTGAGGAAAATTAAGGAAGATCTGAATAAACAGAGGGATATAATATCTTTATGGATCAAAGATTCAATATTAAGACGTCATTTCCCCCTCAAATGACCTACAGATTCAAGATAATTTCAATCAAAATCTCAGCAGACGTTTTTGTAGAAATTGACAAGCTAATTCTAAAATTTGTAATGACATGCAAAGGACCAGAATAGGTCAAACCACCTTGGAAAGAATAATGAAGTTGGAAGCCATATACTACCTATCTTCAAAACTTGTTATAAATCTATAATAATTAAGACACTGTAGTAATGGTTCAAAAATAGTTATAGAACAATATCAATGGAAAATAATAAAGAATCCAGAAATAGACTCACATATATATGGTTATTTGAGTTTTGACAAAGATGCCAAGGCAATTTCAGTGGAGAAAAATATAGTCTTTTTAACAAATGGTGCTGGAACAATTGGATATCCACGTGCAAATAATGAACTTTGGTTCACACCTGGCACAATATATAAAATTAACTCAAAATGGATTACAGACCTAAATACAAAACCTAAATCTATAAAATTTCTAGTAGGAAATTTTCTGATCTTAGATTTCTTGGATATGACACCAAAGATGTTGACCGAAGATTTCTCAGATACAACACCAAAGCACCATCCATAAAAGAACAAATTGATAAACTGGATTTGATCAAAAGTAAGAACTTCTGCTCTCCAAAAGACACTGTTAAGAGAATGAAAAGTGACAATAGACTGGGAAAAATATTTGCAATATACATATCTAGTAAGGTACTTCTACCCAGAATGTATAAAAATGCTTAATACTTAATAATAAGAAAGCAAGCAGTCCAATAGAACTAGTCAAAAGATTTAATAGATTCTTCATCAAAGATTTATGGATGGCAAGCAAGCATATGAAAAGATGCTCAACATCATGTAAATTAAAACCACATTGAGATACCACTATACATCTACTAGAATTGCTATAATTAAAAAGACTACCCATATCATGTGTTGGCATGTGGAACAACTGTAACTCTCATAAACTCATGGTGGGCATGGAAAATGGTACAACCAGGTAGGAAAACAGTTTGGCAGCTTCTTAAAAAGTTAAACATATATTTACCTTAGAATCCAGCCATTCTACTCGTGAGCATTTACACGAGAGTAATGAAAGCATATTTCATATACATATTTGAACAAGAATATTCATAGCACTTTATTTATAATAGACATAAACTGGAAGCAGCCCAAATATTCATCAACAGGTGAACGAATAAACCAACTGTGGTATAGCCATACAGTGGAATAACACTCAGGAGTAAAAAGGAACGCACTACTGGTAGATGCAACAAATGGATGAAACTGAAGGTCATTATTTTGAGTAAAAGAATGCAGACAAAAAAGATTACATATTATATGATTCTATTTGTATAAAATTCTAGTAAGTGCAAACTAATCTATGACAGAAAGTGGATCATTGGTTGCCTGAGGATGGATGACAGGTCATTGGAGTGAAACAAGAGGGTGGTGTTACCCAAGAGGCACTAGGAACCTTTTGGAAGTGATGGATACATTATTTATGTTGATTATGCTGATGATTTCTCATGTGTATAAATATGTTAAAATGTACAAATTGTGCACTTTAAATACCTTATAAAGCTGATTTAAAACAAAGAAAAATATTAGAATCATCTTTGTTGTAAATAAGTATATTGTTTCTTGAATTATGAAGGATTAAATTATAGCCAGACATTTTATATAATAAAAGCATTTTAAAGGAGACATCCTCCCCGTCGTTTGTGTAAATGTTAGTATAGTCACCAAATTTGATCTCTAATTAAGAAGATATCTAGCTCTAGTTTTAAAAGACTTTACCTAGATACATATTTTTCCTTTGAATTTTGGAGAATAACAAAGGATTTCAGAGTGACAAAGGAGACTGGGTGGTGCTCTTATTCTGGGTTTCCACAAAACTGGCCAAATCCGTCAGAAAAAATTCAAATCCGTTTTCTATTATGACAACCAGAAGTCAGCCAACATGTAGCTATGACTCTTTTTGAGTCCTTGAGTAACTTAAAGAAATATACACACTGTTTAGTGGGAACATTCGAGAAGATTTTATTTGTCTCATGAAAGCTCGTGTCGTGGGAGTCTGGCCAACTGTTAGTCCAATTCTGACTCAGAGAGAGAGAGGATGTCCCAAAGATTTTATAAGCTTCAAGATTTAAAAAGTCCCTTCCCATTACAACATCCCAACACAGAGTTCTGGCGTAGGAGTGGGTGGAAGAATACTTAGAGGAGAACAGCAAAGCTAAGTCATAGTGTCACAATCAGCTTTGCTGTAGCATCTCAGTCTGTAGATCCTATTTTCTCCAATTTAAATAATAATGGAGCAAAAAAGTTCTACAAACGAAAGAGATATGGGATGCCAGCATGGACTCTCTAAAATGATTAGCTTGAAAAATTGAAGAAACAAAGGAAATCTAATGCAAAGATGTTTGGCATTCCAGCCAAAGGAGAAGGAACAGGGCTGCCCAAGTCTTAAACTTATGGATGATTAATATCTCTAAATATTAGCAGGATCCTTAAATGAATACAATATATCATTACTCAATATTCGAACCAATTTGTTGTGGAGATAATCTGCTTTATTGGTTATATTGCGATCATGGGGAAATATTTTCCTCACTTTTAATGCTCTATGCCATACCTTTTGATTGGCAGATTGCTGTTGTCATACAGCAGGATGTTTTGAACTGTCTTAGCCCTCTGACAAATTATGATCTAAAGCGAGGTACATGAGAGTATGTACAGTATGCAAGAGACAAGGCAAAGGGAAAAGGTGCGGAAAAGTGAGAGAAATTAATAACACGCAGATAATGACTCAGTTAAAACAGCATTTGTCTGTGTAATAGGCTGACTAAGCAGGTGCTTAAAACATTTTGCAAAGCAGGGTCCCCAAAACCATTCTGGTAATCTAGAAAGAGGCTAACTAAATTTCCCCATACATATATGTTTTGTTTCATTTAAAAAATAATACATTTTTTTGCTTAACAGCATTATTATTTTGAGCTACATGCACTAAGAAATCATAATCTTCCCAATGCTTATGTTTTCTAATGTTCTTAATCGAGTTAGAAGCTTGTCTTGCAGGGACTAATAGAAGAGGGGAAAAGAAAAAAATTGATAGAATCTAAAGCAATAAAGTTAAAATTGTTTTGTAGGGGTAATAGAAAGGGGGAAAAGAAAACGTTTATGTTGTTAATAGAAACTAAAGCAATAAAGTTAATGGTGGTAGAAGTCACTGGGACTTTTTGGCTCTGTAGTAGCTGATGACCTCAGTATTTCCAGCCCCATTAAGATCTTATGTTTGATTTTAATTCAATTAATTGAATTTGATTTATATTTGATTAAATAGTTTATTTCCTTAAAAAAGAAATACATTCACAATGAGCACAAATGGAAGACAGTGAAAAGCGAGAGTCCACTGTCCCTGGACCCTCAGTTCCCCCACCTTGGGCAAATGGTGGGAGCTCTTTCTTTTGCAGTCTGGGAACTTTTACATTTTTATGCCTGAATCTAAATATTTTGGCTAAAGCAGATTTCTTCCTGATTGTTTTCATAAAGGATGTAAATGAAATCGTTGGTCATGGTGACCCTGTATATTGTGACATTTAAGCACACTTTATTTTCTGTTTCATAACAACAGGTGATGGAGACAATAAAAATTAAGTTGGACAAAATATTTTGTGTTGAATAAGAGTCGATTTCACGTGGACTATATCTTGCCCTGAATGTAAGCATTCTAGAATGAAGGCTGTTTTTTTCCTTTGAAGCAAATGCAGAGAAAGTATTTTCCACGATCCTTGTCCAGCTTGAAGCTGCATTTTTGGAGTTGTCTTTCTGCTGGTAGCACACATGTAAAGTGAAGACTGCTTGAGTCCTCCACACATATTTTTTATAAAGTCCTTTGTGCCATAATGCTTTACTGAAAATCATGAAAACAGTTAAAACCTGAAAGATTTGTAAGTTCATTGAAATTTTTATGCTCAATTAAACCAAACAATTACTAAGTTCCTGGGCCCAGTCCTTGGACTTCTTCCTTGACTCCAAATATCATCCACACCCTGATGACTCTGAAATTTATGCCTTTATTCCCAAACTTTCCAGAATCTCTTACATTTAACTATCAATACAGCATCTCTAGTTAGATGTCTAATGGACATTGTAAAACTACCATGTCCAAAAATTTTCCTAATTTCCTCCCCAAATTCCTCTCCCAATTTTCTCCATTTCAATTTGTGTCAACTTATTCATCTGGATGCTTAAATCACAAACTTTACGATCAATCAAACTTGACTACTTTTTCTTTTTCTTTATATTGAAAAGTCAATCCAGAAACAAAACTGAGCCTTCAAAACACTTCTCCAATCTGACCCGTTTTTACCACTTGTCGTGTAGCATTCTGGTTGTGCTCTCCGCTGTCTGCCATTTGGATTGTTGCAATAGCTTAACTGGTTTCCATACTTCAACTCTTTTTTTTTTTTTTTAAAGATTTTATTTTTTCCTTTTTCTCCCCAAAGCCCCCCGCTACATAGTTGTATATTCTTCGTTGTGTGTCCATCTAGTTGTGGCACGTGGGACGCTGCCTCAGCGTGGCTTGACGAGCAGTGTCATGTCCGCGCCCAGGATCCGAACCAACGAAACACTGGGCCGCCTGCAGCAGAGCGCGCGAACTTAACCGCTCGGCCACGGGGCCAGCCCCCCTACTTCAACTCTTCATCTCACAGTAAGTTCTTCACACAGCAGTGCCAGTCATAGCCCCTGCTCAGAACCTCCCATTCATCTCAGATGGCTTACAAGGCCCTATAAGATCTGCCCTCCCACAAGATTTATGTCCTCATATCGCCCGCCATCTCTTTTCTCTTCCACACCTTCCTCCTTGCTGTGTCGTGAAGATGCTCGTTTCTGCTAAGAACCATTGCACTTGGTATTTCCTCTGCCTGGAAAGTTCTCCAGCAGATATCTACATAGATTTCTGCCTCACTTCTTTGAAATCTTTGTTCAAATGTCACTTTGTCACAGAGTCCTCCGTGAATACTCTATATAAAATGTCAACTTCTTGACACTGTCCTTCTCAGTCTCGCACATGTGGTTTGATTTTCAACAGAGCACTACTACCTGATGTGATTTTAAATCTCTTTGTTGTCTGTCTCCCCCTTCTAGGATGTAAGATAACTGAGACCAAAGCAGAGTCTTTGGTTTGGTCACTCACCTTTCTGTACGCAATGTGTTGGAGCCTAAATCACTCACTCTGTGGTGGTCTTGGGTTCAGCTAACCAATTTTACTAGTGGGACTCAGTAAACCATCATGGCACCAGACTTGCTCAGCTTTGCAAGACACATATAGGATATGATGAGAGGACAGGATCAAGTGTGTCATTAGCAGGAGTTCCTACAGCAGTCCAGGAAGCTCTTCTCTAGCCCTTCAAGTGATATCTTGGGTTTAGGGAAAGAGACCACATTGGTGGGTACAGGTACGACCCTTGATTAGAAAATCCATGTCCTATAATATTTGTTGTATTTGTCCCGGGAGAGTATCTGCTAGTAACCCACAAGAAAAAGTACACCCATTTCAAGAGCAATGTCCTCAAGGAAACCTCAAAGCTATGACATCCCGTCAGATATTCATGGTTCACTCCTGTCCTCCCAGTGCTAGGATTGTTTCCAACCAGGCATCATTTGTGCCGTAAATAATGTTGATTGGCAACATAGCTGGCATTCGACATTTCCAGGAAAACTGTGTCAGATGGTTAACCAAAGTCATTTTCCCATGGAAAAGGAGGAAGGTTTTTTTTAAAAAAAGCAATTTTGTTGTACTGTAATGTATAATAGACACACAACACACATTTGCTGTATGAATAAATGAATGAATGAGCATGATATCACAGAGAAAAAATTCAAGACATGGATAAGAAAATTAAAGTCAAACTACAGTCTGGGAAAAAATATTTGCAAAACATATATCTGATAAAGGACTTATGTCCAGAATATATAAATAACCTTACAACTCAATAAAAAGAAGCCAAAAAAACCAATTTAAAAAATGGGGAAGAGGGGCTGGCCCCGTGGCCAAGTGGTTAGGTTCGCACACTCCACTTTGGCGGCCCAGGGTTTCACTGGTTCGAATCCTGGTCCCAGACATGGCACCACTCATCAGGCCATGCTGGGGTGGCATCCCACATGCCAAAACTAGAAGGACCCACAACTAAAAATATACAACTATGTACTGGGGGGTTTTGGGGAGAAAAAAGAAAAATAAAATCTTTAAAAAAAATTGGAAAGAGATTTGAACACAGTTTATCAAAGCCGAGATACAAATGGCAAAAAAAATATGAAAAGATGCTCAATATTATTAGCTATGCAAATTTAAACCACAATAAGATAATTCCACACAATCACTAAAATGACAAAAATTTAAAAACCTGGCAATTCTAAGTTTTAGCAAGTATGTGAAGAAACTGGAACTCTCATACATTGCTGATAGGAATGCAAAATCATACAGCCACTTTGCAACATACTTTGGCAGTTTCTTATAGAGTTAAAAATACATTTACCATATGGCCCAACAAGCTCACTCCTAGGTATTTACTTAAGTGATTGGAAAATATTTGGCCACACAAACACTTACATGCAATTGTGCATAGCAGCTTTATTCATAATATTCATCATAGCTCCGAAGTAGAAACTACCCAAATGTCTATCTACTGGTGAATGGATAAACAAATGTGATAAGTCCATGTAATAGAATACTACTCAGCGATAAAAAGCATCTAACTATGGATACATTTAACTACCTTCATGAATTTCAAAATATTATGCTAAGTGAAGGAAGCTAGATACAGAAGACTACATACTCTATGGTTTCATTTACATGACATTTTGGAAAAGGCATCATTGTACTGATAGAAAACAGATGAGTAGTTCCTAGGGTTTTGGGTGGTGGGAAGGGATTGACCATAAAGGGGTTCAGGGAGATTCTTTGTGGTGATGGTTTGTGGTGATGGAAATTTATTGTATGTACATATGCCACTATAAAGCAGACTTTAAGAAGGCATGGGGAATAAGATAATAAAAGAGCATGTTTCCTTAGTAGGTTATAATTTGTTTAGCAAATAATGATATTACAAAGTAAACTGTAGTGAACTTTACATAGATTCTTTAACCCCCTGGTCATAGGAATTTTGCTATAATGAACAAATTTGTCCAACAATTGCCTTTTCTGTTTGCTGTCCAACTAATTTTTACTCTTTAAACATAAAGACTATTGTATAGTGTAAAGGAAGAAAATGAGAGAAGCTGGATTCTTTGCATTTCTGTTTTCTGATGATCAAATGAGAGCCATCTTCAAAGAGGAAACGCTTATTTTTTCCTATGTGTTATGAACTGAGGAATACACTCTCACACAATTCCTTTAATTTTAAACTATTTGTGAGTACAGTTGATGTCATTTGTGAGTCCTAAAGGATGTAAGTAATTTTGATTTAATGATATACACTGTAGAAAGGGAGGCATTCAAATAGGTATTCAACAACCACAATGGAATTAAGATTTTCTCCATCTGTAAATTTAATTTTAATTTAATTTAATTTATTCTGTCTCACATCTGGTTCAGAAAGGAGATTCAATGAAAAGTTTTATTCTTTCCATCTTGAGCATATGGGTTTCTTACTTAAAATCAAATATTTACTATATAATAATATAGTAAAGAAAGGAAATGAGAGAAGGAGGAAGATTTGTCAGGCACAGGCAGTTGCACTGATAACTACTCTGTACTATACTAAATATGTTAGTTTGCCTCAGAGAAAACAGAAGTAAAATCTAATGCATAGTAAAAATACACTTAAACTTTTCCATCTAAATAATCATACATTATTTCTTAATTACTAAATCTAGAAGTGCACTTTTAATAAATGAAATCTCTATAAAATTTTTAAACATGTATTGAAGGATACCATAATAGAAAAAAGTACACCAATCATAAGTGTACAGATGGGTGAATTTTCAGAAACTAACCAAATTTGTAACCAGCACCAAGATCAAGAAACACAACACTACTGGTACCCAGACCTCCCTCCAAACCTCCCCCAGTCACTACACCCCTCCAGAGGGAAATTACTTTCCTTACTTCTCATAGCATAAATGGAATCACCTAATATGCACTCTTTTGTGTATGGCTTTTTTTACTCAATATTATGTCTTTATGATTCATTCTGATGTGTAGTTGTAGTTTGCTCCTTCTCATTGTGTTTATATTCCACTGTAGAAAAATAGCACATTCTGCTGTTGGTGGTCATTTGGGTAGTTTTTAGTTTCATGAAATTATGAACAGTACTGCTAAAAACATTCTTGTTCATATCTTTTGGTGAATAGATACCTAGATTTCTGTTGGGTATGTGTGGTAAGATTAGATTCACACTCTAAAGTTTTTATTAAACGGGTATATGTTCAATTTCAGTAAATATTGCCAAAGAGTTCTGAAAGTGATTGTGTCAATTTACATTCCTGCCAGCAGTGTAGAGGAATTCTGATTGCTCCATAGCCTTGCTAATAATTATTTTCTGTCTCAAAAATTTTAGACATTCTAGTGGATGGACTTTACTGAACTGTGGTTTTAATGTGTATTTTTTTGATGTCTAAAAATGTTGAGTCCATACGTTATATGCTTATTAGCCATTTAGATATCCTTTTTCATGAAATACGTCTTCAAAGTTTTTGTTCATTTTATCTTGATGTTCCTTTCCTTATCTTCTTTCTGTCACATACTGATTTTAGGAGTTCTGAATATGAGTTCTTTGTTGTATGTATGTATTATAATCTTATCCTACTTTCCAGAAGATTTTATGTATCAAATAATTGTCAGAAAACTTTATTTCTCATGTGTTAGAATATCATTCTATGGTTAAACAGCCCATTACATAACAGCTATTAGTTCAACTCTGATATTATAGTGTAAAAGCTGCCATTAAGTGTGGCTAGATTTGACCTACAGCTGGCCAGATTTAGCCCACAGACCAAGGCAAGATAGGGGAAAAAGACAAATAAGATGATAGATATAATCTCAAATATTTCAGTATTACATTAGCTGTAAATGGACCAAGCATTCCAATTAAAATTCTTTTTCTATTCAAGGGAAAACACACTAAAACTAAGGTTGTAAGATTATGTTAAAAAGAAATTAACATGTAATACACCTTAAATATAAGACCCAGAAAAGTTGAAACCAAAAGGATAGAAAACCACTTCATGCAAACGCCAACAAAAAAGTTGCAGAACTATACTAAAAACAGACAATGTAGACTTTAAGACAAAAATTTTTACTAAAAATAGTGGGGCATTTCAAATTATCCAACAGGAATGTATAACACTTCTTCTAAATTTGAATACACAGTCTCTAAACATGTAAAATAAAACTGACAGAATCAAGAAAAATAATAGGCAAAACCAAGACCATAGAAGAATTTGACATACCTGTCTCAGTAACTGGTACAACAGAGAAAATACTCAATAGAACACGTAAAAATTTAGAACAATATGGTTAACTTTACTGTGTTTGTGTGTCTGTGTGTGCATGTGTAAAACGTGTTGCTAGCACATAGCACTCAACACTTGTGTTATTCATATTTTATTCAAGTTCACATGGAAAGCAACAAAATCATATATATAGCTGGAGTGTAAAGGAAGTCACAGCAACTTTTCTAAGTGTTAAATCAAAGTATGTTCTCTGATCACAGTGGAATTAGGGTAGAAACAAATAACAAATATATAATCAGAAAATCTCTAAACAATTAGAAAATAAGCAATACATTTTTTATTTAAAAATGTGTTTTTCTGTCTAAAAATTTGTGGAAGAATGGCATAAGGCCACTCACTGGTTGTTCCTACTCGTTAGCTGCAGACCAGTTGTCAGTGGCAAGCTGAACGCTCATTTTTAGGAGGGAACTGCTGCATGGATGCACAGGGCATCTACACTCCTTCAGACCAGTCTGTGACCCTGGGTTGAGTAGCAGTAAATTCAGAAGCTGGAGCGATCCCTTCATCCTGACATTCCTCCTTTGCCCCAGCCTTTTCTGAAGTGGACTGCTCTTTTCAATCTCTTTAGGATCTCTGTAGTGGTAGAGATCAGGCATGACCTCTCACAGGTGCTCATGGGAGATAGTGCCACACATAAACAGAATTTTGCAGGCCAGCACCCACCACATCAGACCCAGTGAGTAAGCTCCCTTGTTGTTGCATGGGATGGCAATGTCCACATAGTGCAGAGGAGAGCCTTTGCTACGCAGAGCAATGGTAGGCAGGTTAACATAAGATGCCTCTGTGAAACGCTGGTGGTCAGCCCTGGGATCAGTGCTACCAGAAGTCACAGCTCGTGGAAGGCTGCCTGAACCTGGTTAATGAAGGTTCCAGGAGTCAAGGGACCAGCAGTAAGAGTGGCTCCAGTGACAGAAGCAAACTGTAGCACAACTCATTGACCAGTATTCCTGGAGGATATGACACCGACATCAGCCAGGTTTTCAATGGCAACAATGACATGAACTTCTAGCAGAAGCTTCTCCCAAGTTCTTTTCAGATGTATGATGTAGATGCCATCATTTTTCCTTTTGGGAAGGTACTGTTCCGTTTGGAAGCTTTGGTTTGTGCCACTGAAGTGGCTTTCTGCAGAAAGAAATTTGAAGATATCCTCCTGCTTTATTTGTAGGACATCAAAGGCTCTGAACATTTTGAAATTTTTCCTTTAAGTGATGACAGTAACCCAGAACAATATCATATAGACCAGTCTCTGGATAGAGCAGAAAAAGGAGCAATACATTTCTAAAAATCCTGTGTGTCAAAGATGGAGTCACAATAAAAATTATGAAATATTTAAAAATAAAAGATAGTAAAAACACAACATTAGAACTTGTGGGACTCAGCTGAAGCAGTGGTCAGAAGGAAATTTATAGTCTTAAATGCGTATGTTAGAAGAAAAGAAAGTATGAAACCTTATTATATAGGCATCCATCTCAAGAGTTAGAATAAAAACAGCAAATTAAACTCAAAGAATACAGAAGGAAGGAAAAATATTAAGAAAAGAACAGAAATTAATGATATAAAAAACTAACATAAGCCAGAGAAAATCAGCACTAAAAATATTGATAAATATCTAGAAAACTGATTAAAAAACCAAACAAACCAGAGAAAATAAATATCATCAACATGAAGGTGCCACAGACATTAAAAAGGGCTATTATGTACAACTTTATGCCAATACATTTGAAAACGTAGATGAAATATATACAGGAGAAAATAGGAAATTGAAATAGTCTACTTTCTGTTAAAGAAATTTATACTGTAAGAAAACAGGAACAACAAAATCCTCCTCTCAAAGAAACCTTCAGGTTTAGAAGAACTCACTCATAAAATCTTCTGAACACTTAAGTAAGACTCATTGACATCTTAAGCAAAATATTTCCAAGAATAGAGAAAAAATGAAAACATCAAATTCATTTTGTGAGGTCAGAGTAACACTGATACCAAACCCTATCCAGGACATTTCAAAAAAGAAAACATAAAGTCCAATTTGTTTCACATGCATAGATGCAGAAATTCTCAGAAAATAACCCAACAAATTTAGGTTTATTCTGGGAAGGAGTGCAATGTTGCCTTAACATATCAAATAACATAGTTTACCACATTAATTATCGAAAAGAGGGGAAAATACACTAATCTTGATAGATACACAAAAGGCAATTGATAAAATCCAATTCCTATTTTTGACTTATGAATAAATCCCTTAGGAAACTACGGTTCAAAGGGGACTTCCTTAATTTACAAAAACCTACAAGAAACAACACAATTAATGGTAAAATGATAAAAGCTTTCCCTCTACAATTGAGAAGGAAGGACAATGCCTAATATTACCATTTCTATTCAACACTTTACTGGAGATGCTAGCCAATGCCACCCTGTCAGCCTTAGGAGACTGGAGTATTTCAGGATCTAGCCATAGCTCTGATCTCTGATGTTACTCGGCCTGCATCTACGAGGAACAGCGCTCCTCTCCACTGCAGGGCTTCTGCTTACACTGACACTGGGCTGTCTACGTTTTTTCTTGCGAGATATTCTCTAGTTGAGTCTCTACTTCATGTCAGTTCACCGGTACTACCACTAACTCATTCCCTCCATGTATTTCACAATAACACTCCATGAAGAAGATTTGTACCATTACATTGAAAAGCCTTGGCATTATCTTGAAAGGCAGAACATTTGCACCTCACACAACCCAGCAATTTCACTCCTAGGTATGCCATAGGGAAAATTTCGTACCTATGTACCAGGAGCAATAGGAAGAAGAAAGCTCATGGCAGCACAGACCGTGGTATTTTTTTTTTCTATTGTGAAAATTGATAGTTTTTAACACTAGAATTGATTAATAAATTGTGGAAGATTAACACAATAAAGCAAATAATCATGAAAATAAAGAAAATAACACAGAGCCACTTAGATGAATGGTGGATGCTTAGTGTTGAGTGAATATATACATTCACGACAAAAAGTTTTAAAAATTAAGGGTATAATAAGCACAAAATTTAGGACAGTGATTAGTGCTGATATGACAGGAAGCAGGGAAATAGGATGACGTGAAATACATGAGTAGAGGCAAGTAACATTTTATGTTTTGGTTGGGTGATGGCTTCATGGACTTTCATTATGTTACTGTTTTATAATGTGTGTACATTATGTGTACGTGTTCTTTATATATACCAAGTGACCAGGTCTTTTATTACAAATGATAATAAACAGGGAATTGCAGTGGACGGCAATGATTCCCTCGCTTTAGAGCACAAAGGCAACTACTTTACAAGGCTAATCAGGTGTGTTGTGTTATTTTACTTAAAAGATGGGGAGCATCTAAAATGCTTCAAACCTATTGGTTGCTTCTTACTTTCGCTGATGGTACAAAGGCACATACAAAAAGATAGAAAAAATTGGGGCCAGGCCTGGTGGCGCAGTGGTTAAGTTTGCACGCTCTGCTTCAGTGGCCCGGGTTAGCAGGTTCGGATCCTGGGGGTGGACCTGGCACCACTCATGAAACAACGTTGTGGTGGCATCCCACATAAAATAGAGGAAGATTGGCACAGGTGTTAGTAAGTGACAATCTTCCTTAAGCAAAAAGAGAAGGATTGACAACAGATGTTAGCTCAGGGCCAGTCTTCCTCACAAAAAAAAACAAAAAAGGCAGAAAAAATTAGAAGACTTTATTGAGCTCTTGGCAGACCTCTCTCATCAGATTACCTCAGAGGCTACTGGTCACCCTCTGGATGGGCTCCCTCTGGGTCAGACATCCAACCCTGCTCCAGTCAGCTGGGATTCAGTCACATGTACTGAGCTGAAGAAGCCTGTGGATGTGGCAGGCATTCTGCAGCTTCTCTAGAAAGGAGAATATGTTTGGCTAGCAGCTTGTTTGGCCTCTCCGGTACTCGGTATGAGCTCAGCTAGCAAACAGTAAGGTACAAAGTTCTAAACAGACTGCCCTTTTCACCAGAGGGCAATTTGAATCTCAATATAATGTTTCTCGCATTTCAGAACTCTCACACACTTTCAAAACATTTCTTGTAAATATAAAAGTTTTCTGGCCTTAAAATTTTATAGTATCTGAAAGCTAGAGTTCACTGATGTAATATTTTTTTTCCTCAGACCATTCTGCATAATTTAATCCACAGCAGTGCTGGCACCTTGCCTTTGTCAAAATTCTACAACTCTGTCTGTAGGATTAAATGGCTCATATTGACTAAATAAGTTTGATTCTAAACATTCATTTATTTAAAGTTTAATAGTTAGGGTCTGGCTCCCTGGCGTAGTGGTTAAGTTTGGTGTGCTTTGCTTCCGTAGCCTAGGTTGGTGGGTTAGGATCCCTAGCACAGACCTACCCCACTCATCAGCCATACTGTGGCAGTGACCCACATATACAGTGGAAGACGACTGGCATGGGTGTTAGCTCAGAGCTAATCTTCCTCAAGAAAAACAAATAAATAAAAAAAGGGGAAGCTTGGCCTAGGGCTAATCTTCCTCAGCAAAAATATATATAAATAAAATAAAATTTGACAGTTAGAATTTACTTTTTGTAGGCAAAGTAATGCAGGAGAATCATTTGGTAGTACTTTTGCTTAGCAAATTATCTGTTGTATTACTGATTTTGCATTGACTAGAGAAAACATCTTCAAAACAAATAAAGGAAAGAAAATAATTCATTTTTATTATATTTATATTCCAATGTTCTTTATTATATGCACTGAATATTCTAGGGTTTGCAGGTTAGTAAAAGCACTGCAGATATTCAAGGAAAACGTGGGTGACTCAAATAAATAAATACTTGCTTGTTTCTCAAAGCTTATATATTGCAACTATTGTAGTGTAATTAAGAAGAAAGAAAAAGTCACATAAGTATTAAAAATGTCAAAATAGAGCTAAAATTTTAGGATTTTAAAATCTCAAGCTTCTCGTTAACTGGCAATTGGAATCAGCTATACTTATCACTCGGCAAAATATTTTAACCTTGACTGGCTTTGCCCAATGGTAAATAATTCATGATATTGCAGATGACTTAAAATATGCATGTGGATCATTGCTAAAAGATGTAGTCACTTTGAAACTTCACTGAAGATGTGCCTTTCAGCTTTTACCTGTAGAAGGGTTATAGTCTACCTTGAGAAGAAACACATAGCATATAAATATGATGCTAAGCTATGACCAGCTCTGCAAAACAGTGAACTGTTCCAGCTCAAGCATGCAGTATAGCTTCAGGTTAGAGTTCCACCACCAATGAAGCAAATCATTAGCTATGTAATTCAAACTCTGAAGTTGCACCCTGACTGAGGATGGGGGTAATTGAGACACTATGGATCTTCACTACGGATCTCATCAAGGATGCCTTAGGCTGTCCTGATGTGCTTGTATGCTAAATGGGGAAACTGAATAGTCATATATAACTACTGTGTTCAGGACCAAGGCAGCGTTATGGCCTCAAGAGACATTAGCACAGAAGAAAGAAAATTGGCAGCAAAGTTTCATCTGTCACACTCTGTATTGATCCTATGATTTTTTTGTGTGAAAGTTCAGGTCTTTTGATTTCTGTTTTTTGTGCCAAGTTTTGTGATTTTGTAAAATTAGCCAGGACATACAGATCTTTTACTTTTAGATTGAATCAGCATTGACAATAGTATCTGCATCATCAAAGTTTATACATATTTAGTTGAAAGGATCGACTTGACTTTCATGGTTCAACTTCTAAGGTAAATCATTCTAGGTTGGAATCTGTTAGTGACACTATGACCAATCCACCCACATTCATCTGCATTGCCTATTACGACAACAGACAGAAGTTGGGTTAGCCCCAGGGATCCCGTTATATCTCCCATCAACAAAGTCTGGAGATGAGCCTGAGTCATTGCTATGTATTGTGCAATCTACACGCAGATGCACATGAGTGGACTCACTCTCGTCAGAACCAGACTGAAGCAATGTGTCAGGGATTATTTACCAGTTTTTAAAAATCCCACTAAAGCAGAATGAATAACAGATTAAAGGCATTGCAAAGTCTGGTGGCTCTTGATAAAATGGACCAAGTTGCTTAGGGTCTGTTAAACTAAAATGTTTATATATTGTAAAAAGAGTTAAAAAGTGATGGCACAAGGGATGGGAAAAGCCGTAAAATCTATAAAAGTTAGTAAAGTCACCTTGAATGAAATCTCTGGCAGAGCAAACCCGTAGAACTCTAATGAGCTATGATTAAATAGCAAAGCCAAGAGTAGTGGGCATCTTGGGGCATATTTAACAGTAAGAAAAAAGAAAAAAGAAATAAGAATTTTCTTCCTTTGACTTACATTTAAATAGTAATGAAAGACCCAATGTGGAAGTCATACTTGCTCTTCCTTTTAAGTACTTACCAAATAACACCACAAAAAACCATCTTCCTGTTTGGAGGATGGTGCTGTTTGATAAGGATTAAAAAGGAGAGAGCAGGTATGACTTCCTCACCATTCATTCTACTGCTCTTGCCTACTTCTCCAGTTTCCAGTGCGGGAAAGAAAGCTTGTGTAGTTTGAGAACAGAGAACAAAACAAAAGCCAACTGGCTCATGTGGAATTGAATCCATGAATTAGACTCAAAACAAATCAGTGGGCGCTGCCTTGGTAAAAGCATGATTGAATTCCTACTGAATTGCTTCACGATGCAGTTGAGTTAAGTGGAGGTGGAACAAAGTTAGTATAGACACTGCCCCTCCAACTGCACCACATTCTATGTGATTATTTGACTGGTAATTTTAAGGAGTGAAAGAGGACAAAACTAACATTTGCTGAGAAGCAGGTGTCTTGCACATTTTTTTTTCTCTATTCTATGATGTAGCCAATAATATTCCCATCTTTATTAGTGGGGAAATTGAAGTATAGAGAGCTAAAATAATTTGCTGAAGGTTATGCTTCTGGTCAATGACAAAGCTAGGATTTCAACGTGGATCTGTCTGTCTCCAAATATTTACATGTTGTTTTAGACTAAGAAAGCCCACCAGAATCATCTTTGGAGATTTAAGAAATACACATGGCTGATAATATCTTTTATGGATTTGGGAGGGGAGGGAGGGAGAAATTAATAGAATTTAAATATAGACTATGGATTAGATAAGAGTAATGTGTCAATTTAAAATGCCTAATTTTAGTAACTATACTGTGATTATATTAGATAATGCCTCATTTTTAGGAAATATATACTTAAATATGTCTATGAATATATAGATAGTCTATATCTACATGTATGTACAGATAGATAGATAGATAGGGACAATGATAAAATAAATGGGACAAAATGTAAATAATTGGTGACTCTGAGTGTGGCACATTGCATTTTGCAAAAATACTGACAATAATGCCTCTCATCCCATAGCTCTTTTACCCGTATGAGGGGGTCTATTTTCCCCCTCTGAATTTGGGTGGGCATGTCTATGGCAGAAATGATGCTATACACTTTTCCAGGCTAGATGATAACAAGCAATATAGCTGCTGCCTTGCATGCTCACTCTTGGAACCCAGTTGCCCTGCTCAGAGGAAGCTCAAGCTGCCCAAATAGAAGGCCATGTGGAGGGGCCCACATGGAAAAGAACTGAGATCCACAGCTCTCAGCCCTGGCTGAACACTGAGCTCATGGCAGCACTAATTTGCTAGCTAAAGGAGGAGCCATCTTAGAGTTAGATCCAATTGGGCTAGTGCCATTGCTGATGCTGTGTGGAACAGAGACAAGTCTTCCCTCTGAGCTCTGCCCAAGTTACAGGTCTGTGAGCTAAAAATAACTTATTTTAAGTTACTCGCTAACTTTTGGGATGTTTGTTATACAGCAATAGATAACCAAAACTCTGAATAAAGAGTATATGGCAGTTCTTTTTATTATTCTTGCAATTTTCTTCTAAGTTTAAAATGATATCAAGGGGCCGACCCTGTGGCCAAGTGGTTGAGTTCACAGGCTCCGCTTGGGTGGCCCAGGGCTTCACAGGTTCAGATCCTGAGTACAGATCAGCACTGCTCATCATGCCATGCTGAGGCAGCGTCCCACATAGCAGAGCCAGAAGAACCTACAACTAGAATATACAACTATGTACTGGGGGCTTTGGGGAGGAGAAGAAAAACAAAAAAAGAAGATCGGCAACAGATGTTAGTTCAGGCGCCAATCTTGAAAAGACAAATAAATAAAATGATATCAAGTGAAAAGTTAGAAAAGTGCACATGCCCAGACCCTACCTTCAGAGATCTAATTTAGAGGATGTGGGCATGTGTGTTTTGAAATGACAAAACAAACCAAAACCAAACAAAAAGACTTCTTGGGAGATTCTGCTATACATCTTTATTTATAAATCTCCGGTCCACTTGAAAAGAAGCAAACTGATTATTACTGTAAAAGATTACATAAGTTTCAATATTATGTCAAATGAGCTTAAGCTAGAATACTGTAAAATAGTCAATAAATTAATTATATATATTATATTTATATATGACCGGATTTTTTTAGTTGTCACCTGAGGCCTTTCTTTATGTGATATTCCCTTAATTATTTGAAGTTTGAGGCCATTTAATGTGACTTTGTAGGTTCTTTTTAGACTATGTCTTTTCTTGTATGGCTGCCAGGGTATGAATTTTTCTCCAATTCTATGTGTGAAATTGAGGTACTGACCACCTCTATGGTGACAGTTTCGAGAACATTGGTCATATTCTTGTTATAGACTCAGCCCCTAAGAAAGGTGATCAGCAATTTAGATCATAGCCAAACGACAGGTTAAATTTCGGGATTTACTTGGATTAATGTCAATACCTTAGTGGTTGGATTTCTTGAGCATACTATGATTGTCCTCCTAAGAAAGCAGTAAGAAGGAACAGGGGTTGTGTCTTTTTACATCAACAAAGGACTCCCATACAAGGGCTGAGATGGAGATACAAGGCCTTTTGCTGAAGAAACATATTTGGATCCCAGACAAGTGAACTGAAGCAGACGCCTAGCCTTGGCCTGGAACTGGAGCAAACACCTGAAGCAGGTGTAGGAGCCTCTTTGTATTGAGCAGGAAAACACATGAGAGTCGGGCAAGGTGGCTGTGGCTTTAGTGGACATGTTCACCCCAAGCCCCACACATTTCAGACCCTACCCATAGGTAGGGATGGGGGTCTTAATATGCCATCAGATTTGCTCTTCTCTATGGTAGGGTCCTCTATTATTTCCTCTCTTTACTAATGGCCAACAATCTATCCAGTAGTTCAAGCCAAAATCTGAGAGAAAACCTCAGATTTCTATTTTGTTCTTCACTTCCAGAGCAAATTTCCAAGTCCTTTGGTCTCACTTAAAAATATTATTTTATTCCTCCTCTCCTTGTCATCCTCACCCTCACTGCCCTAGTTCAGCACGTGTGCTCTACACACATACTATTGCCATAGCTTCTGATTGGTCTCTTGGCCTAAAGTATTGACACCCTCTAATTCACCCATTCCTCTTTCCTGACGGCCATGTTTAATACGTATGAACTATTATGTACTGCTCTTGATCAAAGTTTTTCAGTGTTGTCCATGGGCAGATTGAATTTCAAGTCTTTTTTAGGAATCATGTAGTCTTTCCCAATATGGCTCCTGCCTACCTTTCTAGTTTCATCTCTTGCCAATCCCTCTTTTGAACTTCATGCTTTGTCTCTACCAACCTACCTATATTCCTGAGTACACTATGGTCTCTCACACTCCTGCTTCCTTGGGCAAGCTCTTCTCTGCCAAGAATGCCTTCTCTCTATTTGCATTTTGTCTACCTGTCAATTATCTTTCGTTGTTTCAAAGTCTTAATCCAAACACCATCTTGTCTGTGCAAGCATTAGTGAGTTCCTGCACACGTTGAACTTATCTCCATTAGAGCAAACATTACATTCATTCAACATTCAACACGTGTTTATAGAGCTTGCACTGCATGCCCGGCAGTATTTTAGGCACTTGGGATAGATAATTAGATAAAAATAGCAAAAGTTTCTTCCCTTGAGGAGCTAAATTATACTGCAGTTGTTAATTTTTCCTCCGTCTCCTCATTGGTCCCTGTACAACTTGAGATCAGGGACTTTGTGTTAGTTTTCTGTATATCCTCTGCACCAAGCACTGTGTCTGCCCCACAAGAGGAACTGAACAACAATTTATGGCTATTTAATGTCATATAGGGCAAGTTCAATCAAGGAGAAACATAGTAGATGTCAAAGAACAGACTCCTTTTCAAAATCCTTGTTTCAACTTTTCCTTTTAACCTGAACGTAATGAAGTAGTCCAATACCTTGTGCCCTAGAGCAATCTCTACATGATGTTTTTTCTTTCTTTCTTTACATTCATATTATTTTGTCTCATCTCCTGAGTAATTCAGGTATCATGCGACTATTTCTAGGAAGAAGTGTAACTTCTAAGCAGAGATGGTCCCAGGAAAACTGTGAGGGAACAAAGATTCCGCCTCATCTGCCTTCAAACTCTCCTTTATCCCAGGTGAGCTCTCTTTTAGAGTCTCAGTATACCGTCTTCCTCCATGGCTAAACCTCTTTTCAGGAAAGGCTCTGACATCATGATATCTGGCGATTATCTACACTTCAGTGAGAATATGTGAATATATTAAAGCATATGACCTCTTCCACTGAATTTGTCTTGATTCTAGTGGACAAATGGAAAGCTGTGATTCTAAAAGAATTTAAACTAATGGGATGTATATTTTTGATGATAAAAATTCTCCCAACCTCCCTGAAACCATAAAAGATAAATGCTTACGCTTGCGTTTTTATGACCTACCTATTATTTGTTTTTAGTGGTCACCCTTGGCAATTTCAAATGTGAATTGGTGGCTGGTGGTACTTAAGAAGTAAGGAACTAGAAAAGTATGTTCTGTCCCAACCCTGAAATACACAGACATAGACACATGTAGATTGGAGGTTTAGATAGAGTCACCATGTAGCCACTTTGGGAAAGAGGCTGGGCAGTGGCCACAGAAATGGTTACTATAAAGCTTTCTTTCTACAAAGACATACACAGATTTAATCAGCTGAAATGATTCTAAATATCTTTAGAGCAGAAAGATTCTCTCCATGAACAAAACTATTGTGGGTTTATTGTTTTAGAGTTTTAGGCTGTAATGGTTCTATCCAGGGCAGAATTACTTGAAGGAAATGGCCATAAAACCCTTTCCATTCTTTTATTTACTAATGCAGTTTTTGTCTCTTCAATTCACTGAACTGCACTTACAGCAGAACCCATTCTAGAGCTCCTACCATATAAAATAATAGCTATTAACATTCTACCTGTTGAGCTCCTGATATTGTTTTATTTTCTTTCTGTGTTGTGAATATTTTTACTTTTTGAATTCTCTGTTTTATTTGAAACAAGTACGCTGATTTCAAATACTGAAAAGTACGTAGAAATTTGTCTTTTCTTGGCTCAATGGACCCAATCTTGCTGAGAAAGTTGGGATAATGCCTGGAATTGATTCACCTGGTGCAATTGTCTTATAATTATTACATGAAGAGGATTATTTCAATATCCTGTGACTTTAAAAAGAATTTGAAACAAACATTTAATATGCAGTTATTCATTCAACCAGGATGTATTGAGCACCCACTATGTATGTGGTAGATTCTGGGTTAGCTTCTGGAACATTTGGTGGTAAGCAAAATAATCTTTTTCCTACCCTCATGGAGCTTATAGGGAGAAGGCAGATGTAAAAAAATCCTCACAAACAGATAAACAGCCACACGTTATAGTAAATGCTATAAGAAAATAGAAGTATAAAAAGATTGTAGTTGATTATTCGAACTTATATTGGGATCATATAAATACAACCAAGGAAATCTCTTACTTAAAACTCCCAGATAACTTCCTGTGCCATTTAAAATCAAGTTCAAAGGGCTTACTGACATGTGCCAAGCCCTGCATGGTTTTGCTGTAGCCCACCTACCCGACCTCCATTTGCAGCCACCGTCTCCCTTTCTCACCTACTTTATTCACACGGGTCTTCTTTCTACTCCTCACTTTCCAAGCTCGTTTCTGCTTCAGAGCTTGTGCTCTTGTGGTTCTCTTTGCTTGAAATGCTCTTCCATTGGATTTTGTCACAGCTGGCTTCCTCTTGACAGTCAGGCCTCAGCACAATAGCATCTCCTCAGAAAGTCATTCCCTGATTATCCAGTTTAAATACCCCCTTACTTCCATCTGTCTTTTCACCATCACATTACCTGTTTGATCTTCTTCATTGATCTTAGAGCTATTTGACATTATTTTGTGTGTGTTCCTTTGTTTGCTTTTTCTTTTCTGTCTCTCTCACTAAAAGGGAGGCTCCATGAGACCAAGTGTGAGACCACAACACTGACCCCGGAACCTAGAATAGTTTGGCCTGTGAAAGTTTTTACTACTCTATCTAGAACGATCTCTGAGTCATATATACCAAGTGCAGCCAAGCCCAGTCCAGTGCTCTCTTGAAGTTTGCCATCCAGCTTGAATCAATAATCAGCTAGGGGATTCAGCTACTGATTTATATCTATTGAGAATTTCTTGGCCAATTACATAACGACATTTCAAGATGATAAAATTTAGTATAGAGTCACAGTACAGTTAAATCATTTAGGAAAAAAAAATCTCTGAAACAAGCAGCAGAGTTACAGCTTGGTTGAGCTACACACTCAAATTGAACTTTTCAAAGAGAACACGTATTCTCACCCTAACACATCTGCAAATGGTCCATTTGAAGTTCTAGTGTGTTTTCCCCAGAATAGAGAAAGGAGTTGCTTCAAAATTTAATCCTTTTTTCTTTTTTTCAAGAAAGCTAACTGAGCTTTCTGCCAGTTAGCCTGAGCTAACTACTGCCAGTCCTCCTCTTTTTGCTGGGGAAGACTGGCCCTGAGCTAACATCTGTGTCCATCTTCCTCTACTTTATATATGGGACGCCTACCACAGCATGGTGTGCCAAGTGGTGCCATGTCCGCACCCAGGATCCGAACCGGCAAACCCCGGGCTGCTGAGAAGCGGAATGTGCGCACTTTACTACTGTGCCACTGGGCTGGCCCCTAATCTTAAGATACAAAAAATACTTTATTTGAAAAATTCCTGGTGTTCCACTCTCAATCAGGACACACTATTTCCTCTAAAAAAATTACTTAATTCTTTATGTAATGGTTGATGTTTATGTACGTAATGGTTGACAACTGCAAACATTTCATGGTTAGTTTCAGTGGTATTTGTGTTAGTGGTGGTTTCCTTAATTCAGTATTATGTCAGGGTGGCTAAATGAAATTTTTCTAGGCTGTCATCACACCTCCAGTAGACCTGTAACTGGATGACGTCAAAGCAAGGAAACATTTTATAAAAGTAATCTCTCCAGTTCCGTGTTTTACTTGATCTTAGCACTGCATTTTTAATAGACTGAAGAAGAGATGGTGAGTTAACTTCTACAAAGTGTGAAAACAACAGTATAAAACCAACTCAGAATGGAAAATGAAGGAGAAAAAAGCCCTCTATAATTCAAAACCTTAATCTACAACCTGCTGCACACATATGACTAACTGGTAGAAGGGAGTCTTGAGCCCATGAGGCTCCAAACTGATTGACTTTTCCCTCTTCTTAAAGGAAAACTAGTAATGCCCACTTGATGTTATGTGGAGGGAGAGCTCCCACAGGTCTCTTTCCTTAGGTTTCTTTACTACAGAGACGTCTATGCCCAGCTGGGATGGCTGTCCATCTCTGCTTCAGACAACTCAAACAATGCCAGGGGAGAGTCTCAATGCAGTCCTATGAGGCAGGCCAGCGGCCCCTGAAATTAGCACCCTGACTCATCACACCGTGGTTGCTTGCTTTATCTTGATCAGCTGCCATTTGGGGGCTGGACAGACAAGACTTTGGGAAGATGAGGCAGGTTTGCATGATGCCAATTTGGAGTTGACTGAGGAGGATGGAGAAGAAGCCGATGTAGTGTGCTGAAGCACGACAAAATACTGAGAGAATTCTCCAGGTGAGAAATACATTTTCAAATTCTTAGGAATTCCAGCAACTGAACCTATTCTCATGAACTTTTGTTTATCAGAGAACTTAGTTATATTATAAATAAATTATTTTCCCTACCACAAGATAGCATAACATCTACATTCTAACTGCAAATGTGTTTGGCATAGACAGATATTTTATTCTTCCCCCAAAATAAGATTTTACCAGTAAGAACTGAGAGTGTATTAAGGGGAAATAAGGTTGAATGGGATTCCTTCTCCTACTTCTCCAGGTAGCATCCATCTCCTACCTACGAATTGACAAGATCAGCCAAAGAAAATGCACGATTGCTAACATTTCTGCTTCTCCAAATTGCCAGAGGGATAGAGACATTGCCTCTTATTTCTTCTTCAGTATATAGTTTCAATATATTAAAATTACAAATAAAATATAACAATAGCAAAACCCCAAATTTTAAATATATACTTGAGCTTCAAAAAAAGGGGGATCATCAGGTAAATTAATGAAGAGGGAATTCAAACTAGTGTCAGTGAATTAGATAAGGACTTGACAAGATAATCGGGACTAGAAGTGGGCTCCATGTCTGCAGAGGGCTGGATCCGAAGTGGGCTCCATGTCTGCAGAGGGCTGGATCCCAACTCCTCACTTGTCAGGACACCAAGATGAAAAATTCCCTAAAACTTGATCCTAGACTTATAAAATCTACAGGGCCTTTGCAAGAAGAAAACTCAAAATTGCTCTGTAGGAATTCTCCTACAACCAGGGAATGTTGAACTATCTTGGAAAATAAGCTCCTTCCCACATATACCTAAAAATGACAGCCAACAAGTGGAAACAAGTGACATGAACAAGGGTCAGAGAATGCAATATGTGGGAGAGTTTGCATGCATGAATATTGTAGACATAAACATATCTGAGAGACCATGGGGGACAATAACTAGGTAATATATATTAAAAAAAAAACAAAAAACAAACAGCAACAGGCCACTTTGGAAACAAACCAAAAGAGAAAATTTAAGAATAGTAAAATTTACAGAAACTGAAGTTTTAAAAATGCAACTGAAAGAGTGAACAGTGTAATCATTGAATTGAAAAATAATTAATTGAAAGATTGATGGAAAAAACAGAGAACAATTAAGCATGGAGAGATAAAGAGGTGAAAAATATGAAAGAGATACCAAGATCCATAGATGATAAAAAAAAAGGCTCCATCAACATATGCTGATAACATTCCAGGAAAAAAAAAGAAAAGAAAAGGGGACTAGAGCTAAGGGTGATATTAAAAGAGGTAATGGCTCAGAACTTCCTAGAATTGAAGACAGTTCTCAGGTTGAAGGAGTACACTAAGATCTAACAGGAAAGAAAAGATTGCACCTAGAAAAACCACAGCAAAATAGCAGAATGTCAAATAGGAAGAGAAAAACTTAATTTACCAAAGAGAAAGTGTAGCTAATAAAAGAAGGATGATTAGACTGGCGACAGATTTCTCAGTAGCTGCAATCAATGCTACAAAACAGTGAAATAATCGTTTCAATGTTCTGATGTAAAATCATTGCCAACCTAGATTTCTATACAGCTAAACTGTAACCTGAGAGTGAAGGCAAAATTAAGATATTTTCAGCCATATAAAGATTGAGAGGACATGTTTCCTAGGGATAAATTGGATTATTTTAGGTGTCCGTCGGGTTTTGGTACTGACATTCTTATTTGGAAGTTAAGTATTGGGGCATAGACTCTGAAAAACAAGAGTGGATGGAGATAGGTTTGGTGGACTGATGCTGACCATCCACTACTCCCTCCTTTTAGTGTGCCTTCCAGAATATAGATGTTAAAGGAACATAAAACTTTGTTTCCCAGGCTCTCTGCAGTTAGATCCCAGCAGTGATTTAGGTTCAGTCAATCAATATTAGTAACCAGGCTCTGAAGTGTGGCCATGGTATGTACTGCAGTGCCTTACCCAGATCCTCTTTATTTAACTAATATGCCTGTGCTCCGCTTCTATGGGTATTGCTACTAACAGCTCATAGCTGCCTCCCTCCTCTAAAGAAATACCCTGAGATGATGGTATCCAAATCACCTGGAAAGTCATGCACCATCCTCCAGGGGCAGTCCTCAGCCAATGTCTGAAGGTCGAGAGGGCGGAAAAGGCCAGTCTTCTGACATCGGGAGGGTGACTTGTGCTCTAGAGCTTTCCTGTGAGATCAGGCTGAAGCCAGTCTCCACCTAAAACTATACTCTCTCTTAGCCTTTTTCCCCTGCCCTAGGTTGCCTTCTTTCCTCCCCTCCTGAGAATCCTCACTCAATGACTCTTGAACAAGAATCCTCCTATCAGACTCTGCTTCTAGGGAACCACATCTAAGACAATCGGTGCCAGGAATGGACCCATGAAACAGACCATAAGGATAGGATTTACTTACTTTCAACTGGATTGCAAAAAGATCCCATTACTAGATTTTGGCATTAATGATAGGTGTAATATTGATAGCCCCTAGGATGCTGTATCAATAAGATTTGCGAAGACTTTTACCTGTGGTGAACTGGGATGGGATACAGATGAAAAAGGATGTACTAGAAAGTGTAATTTCTTAAGCATGTGAAGGGGTTGGGGGAAATTACTCTAAGGACTGTGGAATTGCATGTCTGCTGCTAACTGCTGATGATTTATTGACAAGAAGAAATGGAAGGCGTAGACATATTAATAACTTCAAGTTTAGTATAACAGTCAAAGAACCCTTTTGAGAATATTTTAAGAGAATTTCATTTTCTGCAACCAGAGGGCCAGGTAAACCATGATTTAGGCCTAGGACTCAATTATACAATCAGAGGAGGCTGAATTTTCAGCCCAGGTAAGTCTCCTTGCCAAAGTCAGGGCTCTATGAGGGGAGGAGTGGGACTCTGGGCTTGAGATGGGTATACCTGAGTGGATGCACTTGAGGACCTTGAATCTAGATTCCCTTGAACCCTCTGCAGAAGTGGTCCATTTCCTCATGTTTGTGAATAGAGGCTGCAAAATCAATGCTTGTCCTCAGCATCTGCTCTTATTTCTACCCTCGATCACCAAAACCATAACTAGAGTCAAATCTCAATAAGCTTGATGAGGGAAGTGATGGGCCTGCCAAAGAAGGAAAGATTATGGGCCAAATGAACTGCAGAACCTGGTTAGCTCGTATTGGCAAAGCCAGGAGAACATGGATAAGAATGTGTCCTGGGGGCCCTGAGAGATAAGGGAGAGTTTGTCAATATGGGGCATTTTTCTGCGGCACAGGTTTTAACACTTTGGCATGAGCAGCTGTAACACCTTCTAGATGTGCTCCCAGAAGCCTGGAAAGCTACGACCTGCACTAAAAGAATCAAACAGGCAGAGCTGCTATCCCAGACTGGGGAGGAAGAGATAGGTTCAGAGAATTAGGAATGGTAACATTTTAGTCAGGAAGGACTGGCGGACACTGTGTGCACCAGGTGAATAAGAAATCCACTGATGAAGCTCCTTAGTTTTAACGGGAATGATAGAATCCCAGAAGAGTAGAGGTTAAGCAATAGCATTAAAACATCAGATGAAAATATATTTTAGCATTCCTTTGATAACTACCAACTATAGTATAAAAAAGTCAATTTGCCTATCAATTAAGATACAAAAATCTTAAACAAAATTTTAGTAACCTGAATCTCGTGATGTATGAGAAATTAGAATGTGTGGGGATATGTATTCCCAACCAAAGTGAGTTTATCCCTAAAATAAAAGGTTAAACATTAGAAAATTAATTAATGTAAATTACTACACTAAGAGAATAAAGAAATAAAATCATGTCACTATTTCTGATAAAGAATTGATGGGGCTGGTCTGTGGCCAAGTGGTTAAGTTTGCACACTCTGATTCAGCAGTCCAGGGTTTCGCTGGTTCAGATCCTGGGCACGGATGTGGTGCTGCTCATCAGGCCATGCTGAGGTGGTGTCCCACACAGCACAACTAGAAGGACCTACAACTAGAGTATACAACTATGTACTGGGGGGCTTTGGGGAGAAGAAGAAAAAAAGATTGGCAACAGATGTTAGCTCAGGTGCCAATCTTTAAAAAAGAAAGAATTGATAAAATACAAAAACTATTCCTGATTAAAAAGAAAATCTCAAATTAAAATTAAATTAGGAATAAAGTAAAAGTCCTTAATCTGATAAAGGTCACTGCCAGTAATCTTATAGCGAATATCACAAATGATGGTGAAATATTGAAAGCATAGCTTTTAATAGCAGGAACAAGACAATAGTACCTGCTGTCATCACTTTATTGAATGTTGTGCTGGAATTCTTATCCTGTTCAATAAAGAAAAAAATAATAAAAGAAATAAGGATTGGGGGGCTGGCCCTGTGGCCGAGTGGTTGAGTTCGTGCGCTCCACTGCAGGCAGCCCAGTGTTTCGTTGGTTTGAATCCTGGGCGCGGACATGGCACTGCTCATCAAACCACGCTGAGGCAGCGTCCCACATGCCACAACTAGAAGGACCCACAAAGAAGAATATACAACTATGTACCAGGTGGCTTTGGGGAGAAAAAGGAAAAAAATAAAATCTTTAAAAAAAAAGAAATAAAGATTGGAAAGAATGAATGAAAATTGGTATTATTTACTGATGATATGACTGTGTAGTTAAAAAATCCAGAAAGAATTTATAGCTATATTTTAGAATTAATAGGAATGTTGATCCATGTTCCTGGATACAAAATAAATGTACCAAAAGCAATTTCATTTCTATATGCCAGCAACGAACAGATGGTTAGGTAAAGGCTACAACCCGATAGCAGGAAGAAAGTGGAAGCAGTCATAGGGAGGTCTGCAAACTTCCCCACGCAGCCCTCAGGGTCCTTTCTCAGTTGCACAGTATTCTTCATCTTCAGATTATGAACCACCAAGATATGTAGGGGCTATCCTGGTTCCAGGGGAGCCCAGGAACAAGCTTACAGAGAGGTCTTTTATATACCACTGGCTATAGAGCTAAAGCCAGGCTGCGGAATTGGTTAAACCAAGTGCTAACTATCAATCTGTAGAGCCTTAAATGAAGTAGGCAAGTTAGTTCCTCCAGAGAATTTCAAATTTTAAACGGCACCATGTAAATCACCAGCTAGAAAATCTAATCGCGTTTGGGTCAAGGGTGGTAGCAGACTTCCATGCATCCCCCCAGAGAAGCATAGTGCTGCCCCAGTCCAGCTGCAGAATCCACCTGTCCTTATACGTGTATGAAAATATCAGAAACAAAATTTCCTATACAATTCTAACCTTTGCTAATTCTGTGTGTTGGCTAGATGAACATATGCCATATTATTCTCTGACCTTGTCTGCATTTTTTAAACATTTCAAAGTAAAAAGATAATTGGCAGAATTTGCTGTGGTTGTTATTTGTATGTGTTGAGGTTTGTCTTTTTATATAGATATATGTAATAATTAATAACGAAAATATTTTATATATAATACAATGTATTATATGCTATGATATGATACAGATATAATTTAAAAAATATTATCATCATAAATAAATAATAAACCTGGTCAATTTTTGACTTTTTAATTATAGGCCAAGTACTATTAAATTAATAGACTTTCAAAGATTTCCCAACGTACAATTACTCCTCCTAATACATAACTATATTTTTCAGTATATGATACCCCACAGGGGTCATAGTTACTACCAAGATTTGTTATAATTTAGACTAGTCAATTAACTAGAAGAGTCAAAATTTCTTGATAAGAATGTTGAGATTGGCAATAGTTTCTACATTCCAGGAATATTTAAATTTCTCTCAAAGAAATTAAAATTTTCCTTAACAATTGTTCTGTTTTTATTATCTTAGGAGATCACAATGGTAGTGAATTGTTATTGTTTATTCTAATTCATTGTATTATAAAAATGTAATTCCATAATCTTCAGCTTAGATATTTGACTTTATATCTCAAGAGAAATTGCTTGATTCTTAACGAAGTTTTGTAGATGGTCTCAAACTTAAGACATCACCTCAATTTGGCCTAATCTATCCTTTAGAATATATTAGTGTCCTATTTTTTTTTTTTTAAGTATCAGTGAAGTGTCTCTGGAGAGAAAAATTTCCCTAAACTTTTAAATAAATCCCCAGTCCTTCCAAAGCATCTTCCTATCAGTTCGTAAGGAAATTACCTTTCATAGTATTAGGTTAGGAGAATTCTGATAGTGGACCCAATTCTAGGAGAACTTGTACCTTTCTCAGGAAATTAGAGTTATATTTGGGTCGCTTGCTGCCATAGTACACTACTATTTTTTTTTAAGATAATGAAACAGTAAGTGAAGAGATTTGACCTGGTACATCAGTATTGGAGCAGCTAGTGGGACACTGCTTGGACTCAGATTACCACTTAGCTCCTGAGACGAACTGTTGCTTCTCTTGCAAGCACAGGGTGGGGTTGTGTACCCACAAAACTGATACAGTGCCTTTTGCAGAGTAAAGAGACAACACTTGTGCTTTCTACCTGATACAGAGAAATAGGAGCAACGTTGATCTCTAGGTCGATGTGGTTGACCATCTATGGTTGGGACTTTATTTCATTTTGTGCCAAGAATGCAGTAACACTGTGAAAATAAAAAAGTATTATTTGTGATGTCTGGTTGGATATGTGTATTTTAATGAATTTTTAAAGCCATTGCCTTTTCTCTGTGTGGACAAGGTTTCAGAGTTTGCCATGAATACAGATTCCTCTAAAAGTTGAACATAATTTTAGAACTTAAGAATTTCAACATATGGAAATAAGTTAGATATCTTCAATTTGTGAAACCTAGCTCCATTTGTGAAACCTAACTAATTTCACATCTAAATTGGTACACTGTTTTGACATCTTTCTCCTCCTTGATTGAATTAAAACTATTTTCTACTGAGCCTACAAATACCTGGGGGAATGGAAGTAGAGAGTTTGTACAATGGCTTCAAAAGTCTTGATTACAATGTGTGTTATAATTTAACAGTTATCCTGAAATGTAATAAATAAATCTGGGTTATGTGATAGAACATGAGAAACGCCAACGAAACATTTACTATTACTATTGCTTCACAATAAATACTGCATTGAAAATAAATAAGGTCCCTCTTTCCCCTAAAAAACCACACCACCACCACCACCACCACCACTGCCAAAATAACAGAATGTGATCCTTTACTCTTACTGTCCCAGTGGAAACTGAAAGCAAAATATCCTTTATATTACCTTTCTTATGTTTCACTCCCTGAAAATGACTGGTTGCTTGTTCTTGTGAATTGTGTTCTATACATTTTCAGAATCTGTGGGACAAGAACTGACTTCCTTTTCAGGAAGGATTATTTCATACAGAATCCTCAGCATATAGTGTATTTCTTTAAATTCTATTTTAGATTAAAACAAAACTCATATGCTTCCCCTAAAAAAAGGCCACAAACACCATTCCAAAAGGAAGAACTAAAAATGTTCCAACTTTGTGAAACTTATGATATTCACACTTTTTAAATTAAAATGTTTAATTCCCATAAATCTGTCAAAGCTATGAAAGGTATAAATATACAGTGATTGCAATACATTCACTCTACTGATTTTGCCATAAAGAGTGGAAACTAACTTGGTATTCCCTTTCCAAACTGTTTATACTTATCATAGAATTATTCAACATAAAAATTTACCCAATATAAAATTATTCAGTGTATCTAGAGTAAATATTTCTATTGATACACACACACACACACACACACACACACACATTTCTTTGGGGGTGGGGATAGAAGGCCATGTCACACCTGAACTACTATGCAGGTTACACAGGTGCCTGCAATTGTGCATTAGTTGTTTCATAGATACAAATGTCCCTTTCCCCAGCAGTGACATATGCTGTCACTGTGAGGTGGATCTGGAAGGGAGCTAAGGGAGCTATGGGCAGAGTCATGTCAGGGTCTAATCCCAGAGTCCTGGCCCTCAAGCACAGAAGAGTGGAGGGACATGTTGTACCTCTATGTTAGGGTAAAATGTCAAGGCAGGTTTTTGGGTTTTTTCCCTCCCCGAAGCCCCAGTTCATAGTTGTATATCCTAGTTGTAGGTCATTCTAGCTCTTCCATGTGGGATGCTGCCACAGCACAGCCTGATGAGCGGTGCCAGGTCCGTGCCCAGGATCTGAACTGGTGAACCCCGAGCCACTGAAGCGGAGTGTGCAAACTCCACCGCTGGGTCACAGGGCCGGCTGATGCAGGTTTTACAGATTTGCAAATGAGTTGAAGATGGTAAGCTGCCCAGACCAAAATATCCCTGGAAACTAAAGCGCTTTTGTAAACACTGTGCACTCTTTATTTATTATCTTAAGAAAACCTGGACACTGGCCTCGAGCAGTTTTAATGATCAGATTTCAATAACGGTTTTGTGAGTCCTGGTCTTGCTAGTGGTGGATTTGGCTCGAACTCCAGCTTTGCCATTAATAGTTCATTATATCGGACACTAAATCCCTCTGAATTTCAGTTTCTTAGCTGCAAAATGAGAGGTTTAGACTAGGCTAGCTGATCTCTAAAGCTGCTTCTGCCTCTGTCAGTCTCATTTTCTAACTTCGTAGCAGCAGCCCACAGTGATACATGATTCTGCATGAGCTGCATTGGACACCTATCGCCATTCCTTTCTACTTCAGACTCTTTCCTCCCCATGCGTTCCATGCTCCTAAACTTTCCTGGTTTTCCTTGATGCCTTTACTCCTTCTCTATTTCATTCATACACTCCTTTTTCATTCTTACCCTTTAATTCTTTTGTTTCCCATAATTCATGCTATTATACTTCTTTTTTACTCTATGTATAACTCTTCCTGGGTGATCTCATAAACTTCAGCCTATCACTAACTATGTTCTGTGGACTCCTCTAACTTTAAAAGAGTTTATCTAACTGCCTGCTGGACATCTTACTTCATGCTAGCTCAAATCAGCATGTCCAACACAAATTTACCACCTTCCATTCTAAATCTCCACCTGTTTGTTAATGTCACCGTCATTCACTAAGTCATTCCTGTATTTAGCCTCGATTCCTCCCTGTCCTTCTCCATGCTCATCCAATCAGTTAACTCTTGAGCATTTTACTTTTTCACTGCTTTCATATGAAAGAACTGCTCCACCCTCCTTCTGCTCTCCTCGTCCAGGGTCTTGCTCTACCATGCAGTTCTGACCATCTCTGTCTTGGGTTTGAAAGTCTTCATTGACTTTTCATCAGCTACAGTGTGGTACCCAGTTTGTAGCCTATAGACCCTTGGTGATATTTTTAAATTTTGGTTAATGTTTGCAGATTTATGCTGGCTGCAAGCTTTGATAAGCTGACCAAATAACAGGTCTTGCACACACACACACACATATATATATATTTATATGACTATTTTTCAAAAGTATGTAGATGCAGATTATGATTAGAAAGATGAATAATAATTTCCTAAATTTTAGTGAATTTGTAGTAACTTTGACATTGTGTATTTATTAATAAATATGAATAGTAAAAGTACAGTTACTATCATGTGGAAGCCCTAAATGCACCAATATTAAAAAAAGGATGCTGACATTTGAAAAAGTTGGTAACCTTTGACTAAATTCCAAGCTTCTTAAAAATGACTTACAGCTCCATGACCAGATGTTTATGGCTCCTAGCTACCTCTCTTGCCTCCTTTTCCTAACTACCTACCTGGTATTTTACAATCCAGGGACACTTCACTCTTTGTGGTTCCCATTATTCAACATGCCAGTTTTCCTTTATGAGTCTTTGCCACAATAAACCCTTTCTCTACTGCTTTTCTTTTTTTCCTCTGCTAAATCTTATTTTTCCTTGAGGATGCAACTCAAGGATTACTTTGTCCAGGAATTTTCCTTCATCTTATGGATGATCCCACCCCCAATTCTCTGTTCATATGTCTGTCTTCATACTCCCAAAATTGTATTATACTTAAATACTTAAGCATTTATTTCTCCCAGGGACCAGAAGCTCCTTGATATCTCTGCCATTACAGCCACTAGTTGGTGTCCCCAGGCCTCCAGCACTTTGCCTGCCATCAATAAGCTTTCAATGTCAAGCCCCTCTAGGCTTTGTTAAAACATTATTACTTATCTCCAAGTACTATATTGTTTACACGGCTTTTGAAAAGATGATTTTAGTAGGAAACATTTTATTACAAACTGCTTTAAACCAATTTGGTCATTCAAAATTATGACGAGGATTACTGGGAAGATGGTGGTGTAGGAGGACTCTGAACTCACCTCTTCCCGTGGACACAATAAATTTACAACTACCCTTGGAACAATTACCCCTGTGAGAGAACTAGAAACTGGATAAAAAAGACCTCCACAAGGGATAGCTCTGACTGAGGTGGAAGAGGCAGCAATACCTCTCAGGAGAGGAAAAAGCCACATTCTAGCCTGTGCTTCATGGCTAGGAGCAATCTTACGCCACACAGGAGACTTGACCCACCTTCCAATGTCTGAAGTAATTGTGTGCTGCCATGCCTAAGGCTGGCCCCAACCAGCTGCAGTCCTGAGACAGCTAACATTCAGGCCAGAGGCCTACATCAATTGTGAGCCCCTGAACCTAGCAACCAGTTACACTGAGGTCCTACTCACTTAAAAGCAAAACAGCAGCAGGTATGTGCTATTAGACCTTGCAGCTAACTGTGCTAGGGATCCCAATAAAGTGGCTAAAGGGACCATAGCAGCTGCATGCAGCTGAGCCTTACAACTAGCTGGCCAGGGGGACAGCCTAGCCTTCCATGCACATGCAATAAGAGCAATCCTACCACAACAGAAGGACACATGTAGCCCACAGAAGGAACACTCCTGGAACATTTGGAACTGGCGATGAGAGGGAAGCACATTGTGGGGCCTCATAAGGCATCTCTTACACAAGGCAACATCTCCAATATCAAGAGACATAGCTGATCTACTTAGTACATTGACATAAGCAAAGAGAAATAGGTCAAATGAGGAGACAAAGGATTATGTTCCAAATAAGAGAACAGGAAAAATCCTCAAAAAAAGAACTAAATGAAACAGAGATAAACAGTCTACCTGATAAAGAGTACAAAATAATAGTTATAAAGATGTTCACTGGTCTTGGGAGGAGAATAGATGAACACAGTGAGAACTTCAACAAAGAATTGGGAAATATAAAGAAGATCCAATCAGAACTGAAGACTACAATAATGGAAATGAAAAATTCACTAGAGGGAATGGATAACAGCGTAGATAAAATGGAAGAGTGAATCAGTAAATTGAACAAAAGAGTAGAGGGAATCACCCAAGCTGAACAGAAAAAAGAATTAAAAAGAACAAGGACAGTTTAAGGGACCTCTGGGACAACATCCAGGTACTAACATCCATATTATAGATGTTCTGGAAGGAGAAGAGGCAGAACAGAGGACAGAGACTCTAGTTGTAGAAATAATAGCTGAAAACTTTCCTAACCTAAGAAAGGGAACAGATATCCAGCTCCAGGAAGCACAGAGAGCACCAAAACAAGATGAACCCAAATAAGCCTATACCAAGACACATTATAACTAAGATATCAAGAGTTAAAGATAAAGAGAGAATCCTAAAAGCTGCAAGAGAAAAGCCACAAGTTACGTACAAAGAAAACCCCATAAGGCTATCAGCTGACTTCTCATCAGAAACCTTACAGGTTGGAAGAAAGTAACATGATATATTTAAAGTGCTGAAAGGAAAAAAACTACCACAAATACTCTGTCTCGCAAGGTTATCATTCAGAATGGAAGGAGAGAGAAAGAATTCTCCAGACAACCAAAAACTAAAGGAGTTTATCACCAGTAAACTAGCTCCACAAGAGATACTACAGGGACTTATTTAAGTGGAGAAGAAAAGACCACAAATAGGAATAAGAAAGTTATCCAAAAAGTGACAAAATTCCTGGTAAAGGGAAATAAACAGTAAAGGTAGCAAATCAACCACTTAAGAAGCTCACATGAAGATCAAAAGACAGAAGTATATATTCCCATGATAAGAGGATAATGGATACACACACAAAGAAGAGGTTAAATATGATATCAAAAACATAAATTGGGAAGAGGGGAGTAAAGAGTAGAGCTTTTAGCAAGAGGACAAACATAAGAGACCATGAACTTAATGTGGATTGCTATTTACATAGGTTGTTATATATGAACCTCATGGTAATCACCAGAGGTAAAAACCAGAAACTTTAATAAATACACAAAAAATTAAGAGAAAAGACCCCAAACATAATATAAAGAAAACCATAAAACCACAAGAGAAGAGAAGAGAAGAAAGGAACAGAGAAGAACTACTAAAATACCCAGAAAAAAAGGTAACAAAATGGCAATAAATACACACTTATCAATAGCTACTTTACATGTCAATGGACTAAATGCACCAATCAAAAGACATAGGGTGGCTGATTGGGTAAAAAAATAAGACCCATATATATGCTAATACAAGAGACACACTTCAGACCTACAGACACTCACAAACTCAAAGTGAAGGGATGGAAAAAGATAGTCCATGCAAACAGCAATGAAAGGAAATCTGGCATAGCAACATTTATACCAGACAAAAAGCCTTTAAAACAAAAACTATAGTAAGAAACAAAGAAGGGCATTACTAATGATAATGGGAACAATCCAACAAGAGGATATAACACTTGTTAATATCTATGCACCCAACATAGGGACACCTAAATATGTAAAGCAATTATTAACAGATAGAAAAGGAGAAATAGGCAGTAACAGGAGAATAGTAGGGGACTTTATTTAATACTCCACTTACATCAATGGATAAATCATCCTAACAGAAGATCAATAAGGAAACATTGGCCCTAAATGACATTAGACTAGGTGGACTTGGTGGATATATACAGAACATTCCAAACAAAAACCACAGAATACACATTCTTTTTGAATGAACAAAGAACATTGTCCAGGATCGATCATATATTAGGCCACAAAACAAGTCTCAATAAATTTAAGAAGATTGACATTACCAAGCATCTTTTCTGACCACAACAGTATGAAACTAGAAATCAACTACAAGAAGAATACTGGAAAAGCCACAAATATGTGGAGATTAAACACAATTCTACTGAACCATGATTGGTCAATGAAGAACTCAAAGGAGAAATAAAAAAATACCTGGAGACAAATGAAAATGAATATACAACATGCCAAAATTTATGGGACACAGGAAAGGTGGTTCTAAGAGGGAAGTTTATAGCAATACACGCCTACCTCAACAAACAAGAAAAATCTCAAATAAATAATCTAACAGTACACCTAAAGGAACTGGAAAAAGAACAAAGCCCAAAATCAGTAGAAGGAAGGAAATAATAAAAATCAAAGTGGAAATAAATGAAATAGAGATTAAAAAAACAAAAGAAAAAATCAATGAAACTAAGAGCTGGTTGTTTAAAAAGATAAACAAAATTGACAAACCTTTGGCTAGACTCACCAGGAAATAAAGAGAGAAGGCTTAAATAAATAAAATCAGAAATAAGAGGAGAAATTACAATGGCCACTTCATAAATACAAAAGATTATAAGACAATGCTACAAAAAGCTATATACCAACATGTTGCATAATCTAGAAGAAATTGATAAATTCTTAGAATCATACAACCTTCCAAAACTGGATCAAGAAGAAATAGAGAATTTGAATAGATCCATCACCAGTAAGGAGATAAAAACAGCAATTAAAAACTTCCCCAAAATAAAAATCCAGGACCAGATGTCTTCCTTGGTGAATTCTATCAACCATTCAAAGAAGACTTAATACTGATCCTTCTCAAACTCTTTCAAAAAATTGAAGAGGAGGAGAAGCTTCCTAACTTATTCTAAAAGGCTGACATTACCCTGATAGCAAAACCAGACAAGAACAACACAAAAAAAATAAAATTACAGGCCAATATCACTGATGAACATTGATACAAAAATCCTCAACAAAATACTGGCAAATTGAATACAACAATACACTAAAAAGATCATGCACCATGATCAAGTGGGATTTATTCCAGGGATGCAGGGATGGTTCAACATCTACAAATCAGTCAACGTGATAGACCACATTAACAAAATGAAGAATGAAAAATTACATGATCATCTCAATAGAGGTAGAGAAAGCATTTGACGAGATATAGCATCCATGTATGATAAAAACTCTGAAGGAAATGGGTATAGAAGGAAAGTACCTCAACATCATAAACGCCATATATAACAAACCCACAGCTAATATCATACTCAATGGAGGAAAACTGAAAGCTGTCCCTTTAAGAACAAGAACCAGACAAGGATGCCCACTTCCACCACTCTTATTTAATATAGTATTGGAAGTCCTAGCCAGAGCCATCAGGCAAGAAAAAGAAATAAAAGGGATCCAAATTGGAAAGGAAGAAGTGAAATTTTCACTATTTGCAGATGACATGATTTTATACATAGAAAACCCTAAAGAATCCACCAAAAACCTTTTGGAAATAATAAATGAATACAGTAAAGTTGCAGGATACAAAATCAACATATAAAAATCAGTTGAGTTTCTATACACTAACGCAGAAGTAGCAGAAAGAGAAATTAAGAATGCAATCCCATTTACAACTGCGACAAAAAGAATAAAATACTAGGAATACACTTAACCAAAGTGAGGAAAGATCTGTACACTGAAAACTATAAAACATTGTTGAAAGAGGTTGAAGAAGACAAGGAGAAATGGAAAGATATTCTGTGCTCTTGGATTGGAAGAATTATCATAGTTGAAATGTCCATACTTCCTAAAGCAATCTACAGATTCAATGCAATCCCTATCAAAGTTCCAACAACATTTTTCATAGAAATAGAACAAGGAATTCTAAAACTTTTGTGGAACAACAAAAGACTCTGAATAGCCAAAGGAATCCTGAGACAAAAAAACAAAGTTGGAGGTATCACACTCCCTGATTTCAAAATATACTACAAATCTATAGTAATCAAAATAGCGTACTACTGGCACAAAAACAGACACACAGGTCGATGGAACAGAACTGAGAGCACAGAAATGAATCCACACATATGGACAGCTAATTTTTGTCAAGGGAACCAGGAACATAGATTGGAGAAAGGAGAGTCTCTTCAATAAATGGTGTTGGGAAAACTCAACAGCCACATGCAAAAGAATGAAAGTAGACCATTATCTTACACCATGCACAAAAATTAACTCAAAATGGATTAAAGACTTGCATGTAGGACTTGAAACCATAAACCTTCTAGAGGAAAACATACAGGGCTGGCCCGGTGGCGCAGGGGTTTGGTGCACACGTTCCACTTTGGCGGCCCAGGGTTCACCGGTTCAGATCCTGGGTGTGGACATGGCACCACTTGGCAAGCCATGCTGTGGTAGGCGTCCTAGATATAAAGTGGAGGAGGATGGGCCTGATGTTAGCTCAGGGCCAGTCTTCCTCAACAAAAAGAGGAGGATTGGCAGCAGTTAGCTCAGGGCTAATCTCCAACCCCCCCCCCACCAAAAAAAAAGGGAAACCTAGAAGAAAACATAGGCAGTACACTCTTCAACATCAGTCTTAACAGCATATTTTCAAATGCTAGGCAAGCGAAACAAAAGAAAAAATAAGCAAATGGAACTACATCAAGCTAAAACGTTTCTGCACAGCAAAGGAAACCATTGACAAAACAAAAAGACAACCTAACAATTGGGAGAAGATATTTCCAAACCACATATCTGATAAGGAGTTAATATCCAAAAAATATAAAAAACTCATACATCTCAACAACAAAAAAACTAACAACCCAATTGAAAAATGGGCAAAAGATCAACAGACATTTTTCCCCAGAAGATATACAGATTCCAAAAAGCACATGAAAAGATGTTCAACATCGCTATTAGGGAAATGCAAATCAAAACTACAATGAGATATCACCTCACTCCCATCAGAACGGCATAATTAACAAGACAGAAATAAGTGTTGGAGAGGGTGTAGAGAGAAGGAAACTCTCACACACTGCTTGTTGGGATGTAAACTGGTGTGGCCACTTTGGGAAACAGTATGGAGATTGCCTCAAAAAATTAAGAAGAGTAGCATATGATCCATTTATTCCCCCGCTGGATACTTACCCAAAGAACATGAAAACACAAATGTGTAAAGATACATGCACCCCATGTTCACTGTAGTATTCTTTACAATAGCCAAGACTTGGAAACAACCTAAGTGCCCATCAAGGGACAAATGGGATAAAGAAGATGTGATATACATACACAATGGAATACCACTCAGCTATCAAAAAAGATTTAATGTTGCCATTTTTGACAACATGGATAAACCTTGAGGGTATTACACTAAGTAAAATAAGTCAGACAGAGAAAGTCAAATACCATATGATCTCACTCATAAATTAAAGATAAAAACCACCACCACAACAAACAAACACATAGATACAGAGATTAGATTGGTGGTTACCAGAGGTGAAGGGGGAAGGGAGGAGGCTGAAAGGGGTGACTGGGAACATGTGTATGGTGATGGATGGTAGACTTTGGATGGTGGACATGATGTAATCTACAGAGAAATTGAAATATAATGCTGTACACCTGAATTTTATATAATGTTATCAACCAATGATACCTCAATAAAAAACATTATGACATTACATCAGTAATGTTATATTGGTAACCTCTAGAACTTAATGGTCATTGAGGACTACAGTTGTCCATAATCTTTCTTACGTGTGGGGTATGACAACTTCTGTTTTCTCAGGTCACATTCTGTCACATATATAAATATTTATTACCAAAACGGCAAAAAAAAAAAAAAAAAAAAGAGCAAAGAGTCTGTAAGCTTGATGAAGCCCCAGCTTACTGTCATTCTAGCCATACTGTCAAGCACTATAAAGGAAAGTTTCATTTAAGACAGTTGCAGCAATATGCTGTCAGCTTCAGTCATCTAAACTTCGTCAGATCAGGTGTCTTAATCATTCAAAAACGGGTATACAAAAGACTTAGAAGAGTCCTCAGACCTACAGAATGACTCTTGAAGATACTGGCTATTAGTCTTGCTAACTACTTCTCCCTTCTTCCAAGTGTTGAGTACCTGTATACTGTTTTTAGTTGACTCACCTTTGAACACCGCTTATTTCACCAATGGGCAAATAACTCTTATAGTCCACAAGTTAAATAACAAAACCTTTAGTACTAGAGAAAAAGAGGGCTGAAACTTTTTGCAGTAGCTGTCTCTATAGTGTGGGGTTCTGATTACAATTTTTCAAATGCTAACTAACTACTCTGAGTCTAAATTAAAACTGATATGCTCGCACATTTATATCACATTGTCTATGTTAGTTATTTTAAAGTTTCATACAACAAAAGTTCCTTACAATAGATTATTATGAATGGCAACTACCAAAATCAGAATTAATTTTACCCTTTAATAAGCAAGTGTAGGGGAGGAAGGAATTTTCCTCTACCCTTCAGCTAAAGACAATTCAGCTATAGTCATGGAGGATGTTGGCTGGTAGTTGTTTGGGCCTTCAAAGGGGAGGAAGGCAATTCATATGGAGATGGAAAAGCAAATGTCGGTAAACAAATGTTTGCCATGCCTCGTAAAGACAACGGGACATGGAAAGGACTTTGACCAAATAGGCCTTGCTAGGTTCCTCCCTGCCTACCACACTTAGTTCATATTCCACTAGAGTTATCTGTGGGGATAGCTTCTTCCTGAAACAGGCCTTCTATCTTAAATTCTTTTAGGCAGTTAAGGGGAAGGTCAAAGTTTCTTCCTGAGTCTTTTGTTCTTAAAAACAATCAAGACAAAGAGACACATTTTAGGGTGGCAAATTCTCCTCCTCTACACAAGTCAAAAAGTAATCTTACAAAATATTATCCTTGCAGTTAGTGTTACATTAATACAGATTAGAAGTGGATGTGTTGTTCACATAAAATAAATCAAAATGTCATTTCTTTAACTCTGATGCCGAGTTGTTCTTAATGCCAGATATAATTTCCAGGTTTATGTCTAATAAAATTCGCTTTTTGTTATGAGAATGATCATCAGGACTCAATCTTTATGATCTCATGATTGTATCTGATGACTCTTAACCTGGAGCTGTGGTAAAAAAACAAAACAAATTATTTCATATTATTTTTAGAGATGACTTGAATTGCACCCTTCCAGAGACTGAAGGAGACTTTAAATGGAAAAACCTCAGATTTTTCCTTCCTATGCAGGGAAAAACCCAGTTCTCCCTACTACGCCTTTCTTTCCTGTGAGTCTGCTTTACTAGTCACACAAAACGCTTCACTTCTGGTCACCAAATGTGTTGTTTTTCCCCACAACAACAAGCAAGTCTCTGCAACACCAGCTGAGTGTGCTACAATTCAGCTTAATTCTGACACTATCAACCTGGAGATAGCATCACATTCCACAGGTTAAGGGCTCACTCCTACAAGACTGCTGGCCCACCCCTGACTTCAGATGCCCATAGTAAGCCCAGGTTGTTGCCTGTGCCTCTGACCAATCGGCTGTAGATTGGAGGTTTGAAACACTCCCTCTTCAGGTTTGATTGATTTGCCAGAGCAGCTTACAGAACTCAGGGAAACACTTACTTCTGCTTACCAGTTTATTAAAGATACGATAACGGATACAGATGAACAGCCAGATGAAGAGATACATAGGGCTAGGGCTAGGAGTGTCCTGAGCACAGGAGCTTCTGTCCCTGTGGAGTGGGATGTGTCATCCTCGTAGCGTGGATGTGTTCACCAACCTGGAAGCCCCTTGAACCCCCTCCTACTGGGATTTTATGGGGGCTTCCCCATGTAGGCACGATCAATTATTAACTCCATTTCTAGCCCCACTTCCCCTTCTGGAGGATGGGGCATGGAGCTGAAAATTCCAAACTTCTAATCATGGTTTGATCTTTCTGGTGACCAGCCCCGATCTGGGAGCCCAACCAGAATCTCCTCATTAGAACAAAAAAATGCTCCTAATATTCCTATCACTTAGGAATTTACAAGAGTTTTAGGAACCTGTGTCAGGAACAGGGTCAAAGACCAAATATTAGAACGAGAAATGCTCCTAGTATACTTATGATTTAAGAAATTACAAGGGTTTTAGGAGCTCTGTGCCAGGTCTGCGGGCTGGGACCAATATATATATATATATATGTTTTCTATTATCTCACAGAGTCTCCATGAGTTCACACGTTCTCATCTTCCAAAGAACGGCAACGCAGGGGAGAATGCTTGACTGGGCTACGTTTATAACTTGACCCTATGATTTTACTCTCTTTGGTCAAAATATAATATCCATTTTCTAGACATTTTTTAAAAAAGAGTTTTTCCTTCTGTCTAGACCAAACCACCCCATCTTCATAGCTGTAAATAGAAAATTGATCCTTAAATGGGCAGATCACATCCCCTTCTTCTAGAAACCATAACAGATCTCCTAAAGAGAATCTTTTCTTCCTTATGCTTCTTTCCATAGCTCCATTTTTTTGTCCCCATTATATTAGCATTAATTATGTATACATCGTTTGCCCTTCCTCATCTCCTTTCTCTAAATTTGAATTTCTGGAAAATAGAATTTATGTAATATTTGTACTGTCTTTTACACAGAGCCAGAGAACAGGCTTTGTCCACTAAAGGCGTTCCACAAAGGATTGGTGGGTGAAACTGATAGAAGAGGCATGCTGGTGTACATCAAAGAAAGGGCTGGTTCTCCCTCCATCAATGCAAGTGTGCAGGGGCCTTCTTTCTTCACTGCATGCATAGCCACTTGGTCATTTCTTGCTGGCAAACCTCATTTTGAACCCAGGGCCCAGAATACCATGTGGCTCTGTAAATAGAAAACTTACAGTAAACATTTGTTGAATGTTTAAAAAATTAAACTCTGGTCTTTATTATTAGTTTTCATCTTTACCAGACATGTGAAACTATTCAAAAAATACTCTCTGGGGCCGGCCCAGTGGCACAATGGTTAAGTTTGCATTCTCCACTTTGGTGGCCCAGGATTTGCCAGTTGGGATCCCGGGCTCAGACCTATACACCACTTATCAAGCCATGCTGTGGCAGGTGTCTCACATATAAAATAGAAGAAGATGGGCACAGATGTTAGCTCAGTGCCAATCTTCCTCAGCAAAAAGAGGAGGATTGGTGGCAGATGTGAGCTCAGGGCTAATCTTCCTCAAAAAACCCCCACAAAACTTTCTTCCCTTGAATTTCAAATATAGCTATTGGAAATCTACAGAAATCCTGAATAAAATAATTTTAAGAATAAAACATAGTTAATATGTGAAAACCTATATTGGGGGCTGGATTAAAAGGTCTGAATTAATGAGATTTGGGATAACTTAGATTTTGATAGTGTCATGTTTGCAGAAAAGTTGGAAAGAAAGTGTATAGAAATCTATACACTCATTGCCCCAATTCCTCAACTATTAGCATTCCATCACTTTTGCCTTTGCCATTCTGTGAATGTATATATAAAATATCTTGTTCCTCATTAAAATTTCACCTTTGATGCTTCTTGCCTTGAATCAAGTCTTACGATGATGGCTGCAAAATAATCATTTTCTAATTCCACCATTCCTTCAATATTTATTAGTAGAGCTCTAAGATAGAGCTTTTCCTTATTTGTCTACTATTTGTATCAGTATGGATTCTTATTTTATTTGAAGAGTTCTAATTCATTTATGCTTTTATTTAATTTGATTCTCAAATTTTATAAATTTGGCCAGTTAAATCCTCTTCACATGGTCTCACAAGAATTTCCTCATTCTCTGGCATAAGCTGATCTAGGTTCATCTTGTACTTTCCCTGCCCAGCCCCCAGATCAGCCATTTATTTAAGAGTATCTGGTTCCTATTAGTGGATAAGGATATTTAGAAAGTGTCTTGGGGTTATCATTGGTCAGTTCAAACGTGTTAATTTTATTTTAGAATTACTATGTATGATTAATCTCACATTTGCCCTCCTTGCACATTTCCCAATGTGAGATAACCTCTAAGAGAAACTTTTAAAGTATTCTATATAATTATTAATATTTAAAACAACCCATGAAATAAGATATGTTACATTTAAAAATCCTATTTTAAATCTCCCATTAGCTTAGTAATATACATTTTTTTGTGTGTTGCGATTTATCAAGGGAGAAAAACGGCACAGCTTATTTTTTTCCATCACTTAAAAAGTTCAGGTCATTCTGTATTTAGAAAATAAGTTAAAGTTACAAGGACAGTTAAATATAATTCTTTTTGGCTTCTAAAGTAATTGACAGCTCCAATTTATTCTACATTAATATGCACAAAACAATCTACCAACTTAATAAATCTTCAATAATTAAAAGTGACAGGTAAGATTTGCTTGTTCCATTTATATTTGTTGCTGAAACATCTATTTTCACAAGCATGTTTCTATGGGAGACTAATACTTTGAAACTTTTTAAAAGTATAATTATGCTAATGTGGTTCAAGGCATCTTTGACATCTGTGTAGACATACACGGGAGTAGATTAGCTTTTTGAGTGAGTATTTTTGGCAAAGGAAAATCTGAGGTTTTCCCAAAATGCATTTTCAAATTTCACGAGCTTTCTCCTGACTTTGATGATGGAAATACATGTGAAAATCTTGACTTCATGCTCCTGTGACTGTCTTAACTAAGTGCAGGCCACTTGATTCTCCCTGACTTCTGCTCAGCCCAAGATTCCAGGACGATGCGGGGCTTCATGAGTCCTGGAGCAGGTCTCAGTGGGTCCTCATCGCATCTGCCTTCCTGCTGATGCAGCTCTGACCATATTCTCTAATAACTGGATTTCTTCCTTAAGAATAGAAACCCGCCAGGTCTGCTATCTGGATACTTCTCTTATCTCCAGTGCTGAATCTCTTCTTTAGCTCCTCTTCCATCACAAAACTAATATAACTTTCAATAAATTTAGACTAAACCATCATTTAAAAATATTTTGGCAGATTTCAGTGTGAAAAACTTATCTCTGAATTCTAGGGCAAATACGAAAGCTTTCACATGTAGAGGAAGAAAGACCTTTTCTTCTACCCTCCTAGGTTTGATGGCGAGGTCCATGAAATAAACTGAAAAATAGGTATATTAACAGGAGAAAAGGCATACAAGTTCATTAACTTTTAATATTACATGGACGGGGTGTCACAGGAAAACAAATGTGAATATCCAAAAAAACAGTGAAATTTGGGAGTTTGTTTACCATTTTAATAGGGGAGGGGAGAAGGGATGTCGACCATTGAGTTCCTTCTGGACAACCTGTTTTTAGGCAGATGAGGGGAGTTCAGAGAAAGTGTCTATCTGCATCTGCTGTTTTTCAAATGCTTTCAGCTCAAAATAATCAATATACCAAAGTGGCATATTTTGGACTGGCGTGTCCTGAAATCCTTCACATACTATGAATATACATGAAAAAAAATCTATCATTAATGGTATGTTTTGGCTGGAGGGATTTAGATATAGTAGAGTCCAATTTCCTCACGTTAAGATTTGCAGATGAAGTGGAGATGCATCTTTATTCAATAACTCACCAACTCTTAATCTCTTTTGAATGAAATGTAAAGGAACCCACCCCCAAGGTCAACATCAAGATATGACTTGGCCTCCTCTCAAGCTGGTTGGTTTACAGTGTAACATTTCTCCTTCTTAATCCACATTTTCTTCTCCATTGTTCTTCTCTGTTCACGTCTAATCAATAGCTAGTTAATTTCAATGACAGTTTTACTAATCTTGCTTACCAATAATTTTAGTCTTTTTCTGTATTTTGGAAACATTTGCTATTTTTTTTCTTAATTCTACCTCAATCTTCTAAACTTCGGAATAAGAAGCATTGTGGGGAAAGGGAGTTAGTTTAAGCTTTGCTTTCTTGCTTCTTTGATTGATTGCAATTGAGGTGATTTATAGATTAATTTAAAAAATTTAAATTAGGATAACTTCAACTCAACATATAAAAGATCTGAAGACAATATTCCCACCTTAAAAAAAAACTGAAGAGAGCTGAACACAAAATTCTGATAGCTATACCCCACTTTTTTGAAAATCTGATGAAAATCAAAATAAATCATGTTTGTTCTTTCTAATATCTATTTTTAGACCATATTAAATAAATCAAAATTTATGGAAATAAAACAATTGATGAGAATGTTTAAAATGGGAAAATATAGCAACTGCACACACTGTTATTGACAAAACATTTAAGATGTCAAATTATTACTGAAGTAGTACAAAGGATTTGTAAAGAATTTGGCCTTAGAACAATGAAAAGGAGTAACATGCATTGTTCTAAAAGCCAAAAATTCAGCAGGATTTTAAGGATATTTTTGAAAACATTAAAGTTTAAAATGTAGCCTGTCTTTCAGCATTATTCCTCCCCCCAAATAGTTGGCATATATTTGTCTCTAATTTCCAGCCAGAGGACAATTGCTTATCTTCAGACTTTGCCCCAGCTTCTACGTAATTATTGCCAAACATAATGAAGCCCAGCTCATTATCCATAATGTATTCTACTCTTTGTCAAGTGTTCCCATAGTGTATTGATAGTTTTATTGGCCTGTCTAAATGTTGACATACAGCTTGCTTTTCACTCAAATTACTGAGAATAAAATTTTTAAAATATAAGACTTCTTTCCACCTAACAGTGTCTTTTCTAACACTCTGCAAACATTAGAGCTACTTCTGTGAACAGTTTAGTATTTATCATCAGTGATGTTTTTGCAGAAACCAAATTACTTGGATCGGTTTGGTTATGTTAAAAAACAAAATTCAACTGAGTAAACTCAAAGGTCTAATTGGCTTTATTAAATGATTCATGAATCAGGCAGCATTCCATCAGGGAGTAGAAAGGAGCTCCCAGGGGCTTTACACGATGGCAGGAGCTGGGAGGGATAAGAAAGTTATTAGCATAAGGAAAGAAAGGGTTGTTTCAGGAGGCAAGGTCACCTTCCTTAGGGGGAGGGCAGAGGGGTTTTATTATGCAAATTACCTCACTAGTGCAGATCAAGAAATTTCAGACTGATTGGTTTAAAATGTCACTCCTGGGAGAGGCTAAAACTGCAATTAGGTTAGGTATGAAGTCTTGGTGGGGCTTAGCACAAGTGACTCCATTTTGGGCTTGTTTCTTTTTCACAGTTCTAATCATACAAAGTTAAAAGGAAAATAATCTTTTATATTACACTAAAAATCATATACTTTGCCGAAGTGAGCACTACACATTGCAGTGAATTTTAGATCAGTAGGCCACATTTCTAAACAAAAAGAGAGAAGTATAGGAAAGTATCATAAGGAAATATTGGGTAATAGTCTCTCCAATGTCCAATTACTTCTAATTAAAACTATACTAATTCTTTCAGACCAATGCAATGCTCTGAATCAAGATTCAGCAATTGGTGGCTCTGAATATCAGCAGAGAAGTGCTTTTCTCTGTCATCAACTGTCAGGACTCAGGAAGAGAAAAGAAAGAGAGATAATATATAGGGCTATAATCAAGAACAGTAGGTGGTGGAGGTAAGAAAAAAAGAATATAAAACCTAGAGGAGTTGGTTAGAATGTTACTGAAATTGCCTAAGAGGCCACAGAGAGGCGTGAATGGCATTGGCTTCTTGTCTTCAAATGAGTTGATACTTTTCTAACATGCAACGATTAATGTATTTCTATATGTGTCTAATAGTGTCTGCAAGTATTTTTGCCATAGGTAAAAATACAAATGCTGAAAAAATATGCATTTTCATTTTTCAAAAATCAACACGTTTATTAAACATCTATTATATTCTGTTAACCACAAAATGCATAAGAAGGACGGTCCCTGTCCTGAAAGTCTCCTAGTCTAGAAGTCTGTCATCTTCGCACACAACTAATCCATACTGTGGGTAAGTACCAGATTGGTGAAGGGAATGAAGCGTTGCTGGAAGGGCAATTAATTCCCTCTGTAGAGCCTGGGGAGCGTTTTCTTCAGAAAAAATATTCTATTTGCAATTGTCCTTGAAGACTGAATTGAATTATGCCAAATAGAAAGGAAACTCCAGGCCAAAGCAGCAGCCATAATAATAGTCTGTTGGTGTTGAAATATTGTTTTCTTTTCCTTTCATATACTCTAAACCAAGGTTCCAAATTCAAATGCCCACAGAATCTTCAAGGTAACATAACCAGGGACACCTACCCAAAGCATTTAAAAGTTTCGTTAAATTATACTTTGAAAAGAACATTATATCCGTACAATAAATGGAAAACTGTTATCATGTGTCATAAATAGAAAGTAATAGTAAAAATAAACATAAAGAAAACAAAAACAATTTAAGTAAATTTTATCTTCAAATAAAACAATAAAAGGTAAATAACACTAAATCTAATCAATTTATAAAATGCATGCTAGAATAAGAATGGACTTATTTAAACTCTCACTAATAAAAGGCTATTCAGCTTAATGTTTCTTAATTTCACAGGAGAATTATACTCAACTCCGTTAGACAATTCCAGGTTTTAAAAATATTAACTAGCACAGAGAATCTAGGCTCACATTACAACCAAATTAAAATTCTTCGATGATTTTTATTTAAAAATTTTTTGTTTCAAGAAGCTTGCTGAAGAGTGGTCCATAATGCAATATTCTGAAATTATCAATTTATTTGCTGCTGCTTCTTTTTTTTTTGAGGAAGATTAGCCCTGAGCTAACATCTGCTGCCAATCCCCCTCCTTTTGCTGAGGAAGACTGGCACTGAGCTAACATCTGTGCCCATCTTCCTCTACTTTATGTGTGGGATGCCTACCACAGCATGGCTTGCCAAACTCTGTGTACATTCACACCTGGGATCTGAACTGGCGAAACCCGGGCCACCGAAGCAGAACATGCGCACTTAACCACTGCACCACCAGGCCGGCCCCTGAAATTATCAATTTATTTGGTAATGTCCTGAAAGATGATAGAAAAAATTTTACCTTTCTACTCACTGCTGCCTTCCGAGTAAGGAAAAAATTTATAAAGATCTTTTATTGTCTTTTTAGTATTTCTTTATAATATTCAAAATGTTTTTAAGCAGTTCCTTATAGTCATTCATGACCAGGTCATTTAAAAACCAGAAAGAATCCACCAGAACATCATGAGGAAGTGTCCATAGTTCCTATTTTTTATCATCACATTCACTTTGTACTCCTCATAGGAAATTGACGCACTCTAAATTTTGGTTGGTCAACAGTGAAAATAGTTCTCCAAAATCTGTTGCTAGACCAAGGAAGTCCCAATCGAGCTTGTGACCTCTCAAGTGGAATGTTTTGTCCGGAAAATCTTGAATGTCTTGATACTTCAGCAGATCAGTGAGGACTTTCTGTGCAAAAAGCCAGGAAGGAACAATACTGTGTGTAGATACTGCCCATAACTATAAAAAGTAGAGGCCTATGTACAAACACGATTGACAATTCTAATAACACTATAAAGAAACTAAATATTTTTCTTACAATTTCATGGCTATTTGGGTGGTGAGGGCTATCCGTTATGGACTAGGCTAAGTAGCTTTGGTTTCCAGTGAAAAAGCTTGTATATGTGAATCAAGCCTCATTTTATCGTGGTTTTAGTATTATTTTCTATATACTATTCTACTTTCAAATAGTCGTGGTCAAAAGTTCAATTACTGAAAATTGCACATGTTCATATAGTATGAATAAGGAGTATTACCACAATATATATTACCATTTTATATGTCTACTTGTATTTATATTATTTGTCTGTCTATTCATCTATGATCTATATTTTTAATATCTACATTTATTTATATTATGCATTTCTGGATCAAAGTAGATTATTATTACTTAGAGCAATAACTGCATCAAAACCCTTTGTACCAATTCTTTCCCTTTCTATGGCAATGTGGTAAGAGCTGGATGGGCAACCACATGTGCAAAGGAATTTTTTTCATTACAGGAAGGGAACCTCAAAATTAGGAATCTGAGAGCTTATATAGGAGAAGGACATCTGCCCCGTCTCTCTGGAGACACAAAGAGAAACCCAATCTTCCTAATGTAAACCAATTCCATTGGAGAAGAAAAGGGAAAGGTATCTAGGCTCTTGCCCATTAGAATAGAAATAAATACCTCCAGAGGGGAGATTAGTATTTCAGAGTTTATAATCGAGTCTTCATATATATATATATGTTATTTATATGGAAATAAATGAAAGATTGGCATTTTTTCCAGAGAATCATAGAATGTTAAGTCTCTCTAGTTGTTTAGAAATTACCTTTGCTTACAAATAGCCTCAAGGGTTGCCCAGGTTGGGAGAACAGCACCTCATCACGCCTCCTAATGAGTATTCTCCAATAACCATGCATGAAGAAGGACTTCATATTTCTGTCGGCGTGCATGGTTTCTTCTTTGCTGATTCTGATTTCCACTCAGGTCACATCTGTTTGCCACCCATCACTAGTGTGCTTGATTTAAACTGTGCAGATTTGGTCACACTCTGTTTTCTGTACCCTGGTCTAGTGTGTTCTGTCCAGTGACTGAGACATTCGCACCTAGAGTATTTGCACCTTGAGTATTGTACCTTGAGTAGTTCTGGTCTAGTGTGTTCCGTCCAGTGCCTGAGGCACTCGCACCTTGAGTATTTGCAGTAGGAGACTGAAGGCTACTCAGTCATGAGCTCTCCCAGCTACTTTCAAAGATCTCACTTCTTTTTTGAGGCTTATCCCTCTGCTGCTAAGTCCGCTGTCTTCTGTTCACAGAGTTTCTTGCCTCGATACCAGCCATTGGGTTTCTCATTAATTAATTAATACATCAAAGGCTAAAAGAAGAAAATGTTCTCGCTTATAAGACTGAAAAAGTTCAAAGGCATGGTTTGTGTGTAGGAGCAGGTGGCAAATGCGGTTAAAGCAGCTGCAGAGGTGGGTGCAAGCGGTAATGGAGACCATTATTAGCTACAGTTTGGGAGAACGTTTCCAGAGAAAACGCTAAGTAGTTTTTACCTGTGACTTTGAAATTTAAAAAATGCCTTTCTCTTTGTGCTTCAGTCTTTTCCGTAGCCCGCTCTTCTTTTCTCTTTTTCATATAAGTGGTGAAGGAGAAGAACGAAACTATTAAATGAATATTATGAATATAACTAATCTGATTTCTCTCCTGCTGCTCCTTCAAAACAAAACTCCTTTGAAACCCTCTTCCTCACATTCCTAATCCTGCAATCAGCGAAACTCTTTCAGTATGCTCTCAACACGGAGGAGGTTTGTCTGATAGGCTGCCTGAACAGCCAGCTGCAAGGCAATTTGGGTAGATTTAGTGGTAATTAACATCAGTTGAGAGAATATAATGAGATTGTAGACAGAATTTGACTTTTCTTTCTTTGACATAAAGTAGGGGTATGGGTGAAGATGAACCCATGGGGAGGGAAAAATCAATACGTTAACATTTATCAAATACTTACTAAATGCCAGGTAATATGAGGTAGGTTATTTTAGCCAAAGCTTGACCATGACACTGAGGAATGCACCAAAAACTATGAAGGAAGAGAAATAGGACTGCCTTCTGAGAACTAACCTACAAAATCAAATGTTTTTCCAAAAAGGGGTCTTAGGCCTGCAAGACTTGGTTATAAAATAATTGAACGTTAATATGCCTTTTTTATATATTATATCAATCTAAAGGGAAGCTGATTAGTAATGGAGGCTTAGAGAAAGACAGAAAGTGGAGGCAAATGTTGAGAATGCCCATCCAAGTATGAATCAGCAAGCTTCCAGACTGGCTGGAGTATTACGGAATATTATATTGTGAGGGATCAGAATTGGCCACCCCAAAATGTATCTCTTTGGCTTTATTATTTTTAAGAACAAAAGACTCTGAAAGAAACTTTTACCTCTCCCAAAATGAATAAAAGAATTTAAAAGAGAAGGGCCTGTTCCAGGAAGCAGCTAATTCCATGAGATAACTGTAATGTAATCTAAACGTGTTTCTCAGGTCACATTGTTTGTTGTTGGCCCACTTACATTTCCATCTCCATGTAAATTGCCTTCTACCCCCTTGAAGTCCCAAACCACCACCCTCAACATCCTGCTTTGTCTTTAGCTGAAGATGGTATTTGAGCTGGCAGCTCGGCCATTTTGGTGAGTTACCCAGTTTCCTGGGTTTCTTTCATGTATACATGTTATAAAGCTTTGTTTGACTTTCTCGTGTTATTCTGTCTCATGTGAATTCAATTCTCATAGCCCAGCCAGAAGGACCTAGAGAGGGTAGAGGAATTCTCTTCCTCCCCTACAATGTCAATATGACAAAGATAGCTGTAGGAGAGGAAAGGCTTGTCCTCTACCTGCTTACATTCTGTGGCTGAGCCTTAGAATTTAACTGACGAAAGACATTAATAGGAGAAAAGCATGCAAATTTTATCTGATGTTAATACTTTTACGTATACAATGAGGCTCTCACATATCAAAAATGAAGACCCAGAGAAAGTTTTTATACCATTTTAACAAAAAACAATAACTTGTGGAGATGTGACAACATGATGGAAAAAGTAGGTTGTGCTAGGACAGTAAATTGTGGGAAAGTGACTAGGAAATATACAGGAGAAACTAATAGAAGAGAAGGATCATTTTGGCAGATTTGTTTGTACAGATTCATCTTGGTGTCAACTCTCCATCTCCAGCGATAAGAATGTTTTTCTCTTCTTGGTACAGGGAGGGCACGTTTCTCACAGGAAATTTATGCCCCGCTTTTAGGTAGAAAAGAGAAGATCAGAGGGCCCTTCCTGCATATGCTGTTTCTCAATTGCCTTAGGCTCAAAAGAATCACTATTCCAAAGTGGCATATTTGGGGTGGTATGTTCTGATCCCTCTCATAGCCATACGGTGAAGAAAGATACATCCAGTTATGTTATACACCCAAATCAAATAACCAACTTGCCTTGTTCCGATTCCTCACTCAGCAGGAAGCTTCTGCTCAGTTGGCTTTCCATGTAGCTCACTATCAGGGACAGGATGTAGCAGAGTGGTTCACGTGATAGAGAGCTCTCATTAAAATGAATGTACAACAATTTGTTCTTGTCTTTTCTGTGTTTTGATAGCTCGATTCAGAATTGCTGAGGCCAGTCTACTATGGGGTCCCCACGATTTTTAATTTCTGAGCTTTCAGGATTGAAGTCCAGAGCCCAACTGGTAGAATCACTGAGATCAATGGCACTTGTGGACATCTGATGGGGCAGCTAGCACAAGCATTGACCTGGTGACACCCTCTTTACTTATTCATTTATATTTAATTTTTTATTGAGGTAACATTGGTTTATAACATTATATAAATTTCAGGTGTACATGATTATATTTTGACTTCTCTGTAGACCACATTGTGTTCACCACCAAAAGTCTAGTTGCCATTTGTCACCGTATAAATGTGCCCTTTTTCCCCTTCCACCCTCCCCCTCACCTACAGAAGTTCAAGGAGTGAATTAAATTTTCTTTTATTCATTCTTTTATTCATTCATTCCTTGAACTTCTATAGGTATTATTTTTCCATTTTACAAATGAAGAAGAAACTGAATCTTAGAAGGCATAATATTCCAAAGTTTACTCAGACCAGTGGCTCTGCTAGAATCTAACCCAGGTCTAAAAAAATTCCAGAGCCTGTGCTTCTCAGTCACTACATTGTACCCTTTCATGAGCCTAATGAGGTATCTCGAAGCAGTAAGCAGCCCAAAGTCACTACAAATTATTATTCCATGTGGCCAGCTTTGTCACACATGATTGTTGACCCTTCATCTAGAATAAGAAAACCTCAGTTGCTATATATTATAAAACAAACAAATAAAAGTAAATATCCATCAGAGAAAATAGAATATATAAAAATCCTAAACAATATAAACACAAGTGCTATGATTTCATGTGTGTTAAGCAGCAAAGATATACTCTTAGAATATTAATTTGACTACTTACGCTTACATTTTCTAGGGTAATAAAGTAAGTAAAGCCTTTCTCTTAAGTATACTTGATTAGAGCAATTAGAACATAATAATGAGCAGTTAACATTATAGCACGTTAGTTTACATCATAATTCTTTCATTTGTGTTATCTCCCTTGTTCCTGTAAATAACTATGTGCTGGGTAGGGCTGGCATTTTTTAATTTTCATTTTACATTGTGAAAACTGAGTTTTAGATTGTCAGAAATGGTTCTCAGACCCTTCAAAAAATCCTGGATGTGCATTCTGGCACAAGGCAGTCAGAAAAAATTGTTTTGCATTCTGACAGGTACATTATCTTTCTTCTATTGTGACTTTGACATGCTTCTGACATTACTTCATTATCCTAGCTGTCATTGCTTTTTGCTTTGTCCCTGCAACCTGATTAACCCTATCTGGGATTTGGCCTTTTTCTGAATTCATCCTTGTTGTAATGACTGCTGATACCATTTTGTCTTCTGCACTCCCAGCTTAAGCACTCATCCTCTGCCTCTTTGTGTGACAAGTCTCTGGAACTTTGTCATTCCCACTTCTGTTGTCTTCAGTACTCTGGCAAATAGCATGTTTTCATAATAGCTGAAGAAACCAAGGCTCAGAGAGGTTAATTAAATTATCTAGTACTACACTACTAGTAGGTGTCAGGATTGGAATTTTAATTTTTGCCTCTCTGACATCAAACTGTATATTCTTCCTATTAGCTGTACTACAAATTATAGTTATGTTCAAAGTCTTGAACGTGAGTATCTGCACGATGCTTTGTATTAATTCTAATAATGATGCTCCAGAGCCCAAGATAAACCTCACCTGTAACTTTTCCATGTTAAAGACAGAGAACAGTGGAGTTTAGTAAATTGTCAAAACGAGATTCTAAAGTGGACCCAAGGATCATTTACATTCTTACTTCTTGTTCCCCATCGACTAGTTGTTCCATCAACTAGAAGTCAGAATATCATCACAGCACGGATTATTTTAAAATTTACCTAACACAGTTGAATGAAGAACATGTCGCAGAGGCAGTCCCGCTCCTAAAGGAAGGTGTGATTACAGTGAAACAAGCTGTTTGCAAATAAGTCATGTTAATTTCCCCTGACACTTTAATATTTCCTTTTGTAAATCATTTAAATTTTGAAAATGTTAGCAGTACCACTTTTGCAATTATATATTAAAGAAAAGTAGATATCTCTTCAAATGTTTGTTCCACTCAAAACACGTTTGATCCCATCTGAGAACTTTGATTCCCTTTGTGATTGGCTTCCTATTGAGTCAAATTAGTGTAGATTAATTTTGTGCTTTTGAAAACTATAGATTAAAGTGTCAGTGAATACATTATTCTAATCACTAAACACACATTTCACAGAAGAAAGGCCACAGCTTTAATAAAACAATGCCTTGAGAGTAATGCTTTTAAATGTTTAACAAACACAACTTTCATAAATCACGCAGAGCAAAATTCCTGAGCAGGGCAGCTAACACAATGCCTCACCCAGGAGAACTAAACAAGGCCATTCTTTGGCCAAGCTTGGAAGTCTTTTAGATTTGTTTTTTGTGAAGACAAAGACTTTAGGAAGTGATTTGATGGCCAGCTCTGCTCCTGTGCGGGTTGACTGACTTTCTTGTAGTGAGTTTTCTCATTCATAAACAATTCTCGCTTTTAGCTGGGGGTTTGATGGTAAGCCTCTTAACTCTAAGTTGTGAAATAAAAGGTTTGCCCCTTATTAAAGGCATTTCAGGCAATAGTGTATTGTATTTGATTTTATTAAGTACAATAGATGTTACGTACCCATAGTGATTATATACCAACAGGTAAGTTAAAGCAGTGGTTAAAAGCACGGATTCTGGAGGGGGACTAGCTGGGCGTGAATTCTGTCTGGCACTTATTAACCATATGTCCCTAGGCAAGCTACCTCTTTGTGCCTCAGTTGTTTAATCTGTAAAATGGAGAAACTGACAGTACCTGTGTTATAGGTTTATTGTCACAATTGTGTATTAACATGTGAAAAGCATTTGGGACATAAACTGGTACATGGTAAGCACTCAGAAAGTGTTAGTTACTGTTATAGATGAATATGCTAGGTTAACATGGCCACTTGAATTGAAAAATCAACAAAAATGTATTGAGTACGTACTAGATATACTAAGCTGGCCTCACACTATGTAGTTTGCCCCTCGATCTTGTTTGTTTCCCTCTTGCTTATGGATTTAGTAGGCCAAGGATGAAGCCTAGGCTGACCCATTCCCTAAGATGAGTAAATTGCTTGGAGCTGTGATGTCAAATACGACAACCACTAGCCACACGTGGCTATTAAAATTAAAATTTATATTAATTGACATGGAATAAAATTTAAAAATTCAGTTCCTCAGTCACACTAGCCACGTTTCGAGTGCTCAATAGCCACATTTGGCTGGTGTCTACCATACGGAATGCTGCAGATACAGAATATTTCCTATTTTGCAGAAAGTTCTATTGCCTAGTGCTGATGGAGAGTTTGGTAGTGTTATCTCTTTTGTTCCATCTTAACATATAGCAAATATAAACACCTTCTAACTTACCAATGAGATGCATTCTGCAAGTTCATTTGCAAGTTGGTGGGAACTTTGAATAAAACTCCCTATGGACCAATTATATTAAGATTGTGGCAACATAAGGCATTTGAAGAGACAAACGACTAACAAACATAAGAAAATGTTCAAGCTTATTAGAAATGGAAATTATAACAATGAGCTTAGTTTTGATTATCCAACTGGAAAGATTAAAATAGTGGTCAGGTACAATGCTGTTAAGTGTGTATTGAGGCAAATTCTTGTGGCTCTTTGGTCAAACTTATCTGTAAAACAATTTGGCAATACATATTAAAAGTCCTAAAATTGTTTGCACTCTTTAGCCCTGTAATTCCCCTTCTAGGACTTTAATATAAGAAGATAATCAGAGATGCCTCTAAGATTCAGTACAAAGGTGCCCATGACAGCATTAAGTATAGTAACACTTAGAAACAACCCAAATGTCTTACAACAGGGACAGGGTTAGGTCAATTATGACTTTGATATATTGGAACACTGTATATCTATTAAAATGTTTTTTGTAGCATGTTTTACAATGTAGGAAATACGTAGAAATAAATGAAAAAATGATATTTAATACTGCCTGATATAATTAAATAACTACAATATCCTTAGGACACACTTGAAAAGAAACTAAAATATTAATAGTGGTAATCTAAGTTTTATGAGATGGTGTGTGATTTCTTTTGTATATTCTTTTATGCTTTCAAGTTGTTTACAGTGTGCATGTATTCCTTCTATCATCAAGAAAAAAAAAGAGTACATCAAAACTATTTCCTACAGATTGTTGATAGTGAATCCTGATTTGCTAAGGCTTACTAGTTGGCCCGATGTAATTATCAAGAGTTCCCTTTTTAATTCTCAAAAGTATCCCAGTTCATGTGATAAATAATACAGTCACCGTAAGAATAAGTGATTCTTTATTGAAGTAGGGAAGATATACATCATCTCACCTGCTTCTTTTCATATTGGCTTAGCTCAGTACATTCAATATTTCCCCAGGCCGATCATATCAACAGTATTTCTTTGGCTCTGATGGTTGGTCTCTCAGAGAAACTCTAGCTCTCATCTCCCCATACAGTTAACTCACTGACAAACTATTTCTAGGAGTCTAGAGATAGCTCACATTTGCTCAAAGACAGTTCTCTTTGCCCTTTTAATTATTGCAGTAAGTTGTATTAGTGAGAAAATAATTGATGCCCCTCTCTACTGAACCACTTCCAGGCACCTCTCTACTCACCTGTCCCTGTGGAACAAATATACTGTTTTCCCTACTGATATCAGGGCTGGCCACCACACTGGCACTGACCAGTGAAAGGTGAGTGGGAGTGAAAGTGATGCTGTCACTTTAGAACAGAAGTTTTAAGCACCAGCACCTTGCTCTTCTTTCTCACTTTCACTCTGCCCCAAGAACAGAACATTCCACATAGAAGATGCCCCTTCAGCTGTGGTACTCGAATGAAGAGGCTGTGGAACAAAGCCACCCCAAACCTCAAAGTAAGACAGAGACTTTTTTGAGTAAGCCACTGTGATTCTGGGATTATTTGGCAATGCAGTATAACCTAGCCTAAAGTGAAGGATAGTTTTCGGTATTTTTCATTTTCTTTCTCTTCTATAGTGGCTCTCTCTCGTGGTCAGCCTCTGATGCCATGAAAGGCACATACGGTTTTGAAAAGCCATTGATATGCTGGATCAGCTGATGCTGCAACACTGGAAATTGCTATAACAATGGAAATGTCTTGCCTCATATCTTCTGAGCCTGAAGTAGTGCTGTTGTAAAAGCTGAGCTGTAGTGGATACATGCTGTTTTTGTCTGATGTGCCTCCTCCCTCCTTTGCGAAGTGGTCTTCCTTTCCTTCAATCATGTTGTTCTATTGGAGGTGCCACTTCTGGATTCCTGCCTCCTCACATGGGAGTCAACACGTGACCTATGCCCACTCATTCACGGTATTCCATTCCCCTAGGCCCAGTGATTTGCTCAAGGGGTACATGTGGCTAAAGTCTTCTCTTTGGGGACTCCTCAGTTTCTAGCTGATGTAGAAGATGCTTTTCTTACTAGCTGTTGGAGCTAGAATGGCAGGTAGCTGGAACTGCTCGTGAAGTTTCACTACCATGTGGAGATTGTCTATATGTGGGCAGGGAGGGTAAAACCAAGCCAGGATAAGTGCAGCTGAAAGAGAACCATAGAAAATTTAGGGGAACAGAGTGGAAAGGAGTAAGATGGCAGGAGAGAGGGAGAAAGAGAAACAGAGCATCCACCAGTTCTGAACTGAGTCATTCCTGAATACCTCTTCACTTACTCTCTTCTTATTTATATAAACCAAGACATTTCTATTTCTCTCAAGCTGGTTTGGGTTGGGTTTTTGTTTCTTGAAATCGAAAGAGACCTAAATAATACATGAACCGTGCTGGGCAAAGCCACGCAGAAGCTATAGTGTTGCTGCACATTTGCCAGTATCATTGACTCTACAAATGCCACAGAACCTGTGATTGGTTCAGCTGTAAAGCTGAGGACTATCCTGCCCCCCTCAGCTTTGTGTGGCACAGGTTCCAGAGAAGAGCTGCCCCTCCAGCGTCTGACTGGGATTTTAATAGAAAGACTCTTCATTCTTACTTGGCCCCTTCTCTCCTTCAGGTTCAAGCATATGACTAGAGGAGCCGGATCAGAGGATGACTTGAGAGACAAGCTCCGTGTAGTATCCAATCCCAAACTCCCAAGCTATTAATCATAGCTCTTTTCCTTTTTAATTTTTAGCTAATTCCCTTTTGAACAGGACACTCATATTTCCTATTTTGTATTTTTCTTTCTCAAAGAGGGGCCTCATATTATTACCTTTACAGCTTCAACCAACAATCCTTTCTTAGGAAGAGTGAGAAACAGAGTGAGGGTAGCCACAGGGAAAGAAGGAAACATTTGCCACAGAAAAGCAAAGAAAAGTGCAGAAATGTCAGCTTTATTTCATCTGATCTAGACTCTTAATCCAGAGAAGCAGGCTGCTGAACAAAGTCAGAAAAACAAAGAGAATAATACCAGATGAAGAACTATGAGCTACACGCTTTCTCTCTGAGCCATGTCCATCTTTTGCTAGGGTATCTTCTCCCTCTGAAGGAGAAACAACAGAAGATGAAAGGAGATAACCCACTGGGACAGGAACACAGTAGACTTTAGGATTCTGAAAGTGATTACTGGAATTAAAACCATAACTTACTAGCTCCAGCCTCTCTCCCACAATATTCTTGAGCTAACTGCATATTCAAATATAACAGCCTCGTTAACAATATGATATTCAGACAGGTTCAACATGCGACCTTTCCTTAGATGCTACAGAACAGCAGAAAAGAAGCACGACAAGTAAATGGCAAGTGAAAAATTCACATAAGTGCAGTGATTTCTCCTATATGCAAGGGAATTAGACAATTCTTGGTTTCTAAATATCATTTCCCAGTAAAAGGAACTAGTCTCTTTGAAGAAACGATTGATAAAGGTTTGGGTGAGAGGAGGAACCAGGTGAGTGAATGTACTAGAAAGCAAGGAAGTGCACAAAGACTGATGGAGGCATTGAGGGGCTCCTACTTCCCAACTTTGAGGAATTTAAATATCTAAAACAATGTTTACATGGATTTTAACACATGGAACAACAACAACAAAAAGTTTCCAAGTCCGTAGACAAGGAGAAAGGGGAGGGAGAGGGAAAGTCTATTTTTACAGAGGAAGGCTCGATCAAAAATGTACAATTCAGGGGGCTGGCCCCGTGGCCGAGTGGTTAAGTTCATGCACTCTGCTTTGGTGGCCCAGGGTTTCGCCAGTTCGGATCCAGGGCGCGGACATGGCATCGCTCATCAGGCCATGATGAGGCGGCATCCCACATGCCACAACTAGAAGGACCCACAACTAAAAATACACAGCCATGTACTGGGGGCCTTTGGGGAGAAAAAGGAAAAGTAAAATCTTTAAAAATTATATATATATATATACAATTAAAATGGGGCTGGCCCCATGGCCCAGAGATCAAGTTCTTGCACTCTGCTTCAGGGGCCAGGCGTTTTGCTGGTTCAGATCCTAGGCACAGACATGACACTGTTCATCAAGCCACACTGAGGCGGCGTCCCACATAGCACAACCAGAGGGACCCACAACTAGAATATACAACTATGTACCAGGGGGGGCTTTGGGAAGGAAAAAAAAAGGAAGATTGGCAGCAGTTGTTAGCTCAAGTGGCAATCTTCAAAAGAAATAAATGTTATTAATGACAAAATTACAAAATCACCTTTTTTGCAATCACTGATATAATAATTTATTCAGGCAGGGATCATCGTCATTGCTCTAGCCATTGGGTGAAAGTTAGTTGTTGAATTGAATATTTATATATTCTCAAAGTATTTTTTTAATAATGTACAAATCTAACGAGGACCACCTTAATCAAATGATTAAACTCAGCACCCCTCTTGACATGACACAATGAGAAATATACAATGTTAACTACTTTATTCTGAGAAAAATGTCTAAACTCAACCTATTCGTAAGGAAATATTCAAACAAATCAAAATTATAAGATATTTTATAAGACAACAGGCCCAGATTCTTTAATAAAAAAAGTCATTATCATTTGAGACAAAATAATTAGGAAAGGGAACAGATATAAATAAAAAGACACTAAAGAAACGATAACTAAATTCAGTGTGTGAATCTTGAATCAATTCTGGATCAAAAAAGTGGTAAGCAGCTACAAAGGACATTATTTTAACAATCTGGGTAATTTAAATATATCAGCCATCTATTGCTATGCAACAAACCCAACCCCAGTGGCTTAAAAAATAATCTATTGTTTCTCAGGCTTCTATGGACTGGTTGGGTGGTTCTTCTGTTGATGTCGCCTGTACTCACTTGAGCAGCTGCAGGGACCGCTGGATGGCTGGGCGCCTCCTTTCACATGCTCTGTTATTCTCAGGGAGGCCAGTCTGGGCTTCCTCTGGTACAGCGGCCTTCCAGGAGGGCAGGACACCAAGTGCATAGGCTTATCTGGTCTCTGCTTGCCGCAGGTTCCCTTGTTGATGTTTCATGACTCTGGAGAGTGGGAGGAGAGGTTCATAGGGGCCATTAATGGGATAATCAACCACAGATATATATTAGACAATAGTTTTGGATCAATGTTAAATATTTTGGATGTGTTAATAATACTGTGGTCATGAAGGACAATATCTAATCTTAAGCAGTAAAGGCTGAAGCAGTTAAAGGTAATGTAATGTAATGACTTATGTCATGATTGGTGGAATTTACTTTCAGGTACTTTAGGGAGAAAGGAAGGCGGGAGGGAGGGAAGAGAGGGAGAGAGAGAGGAGTAAAGAGAGCAAAGTGTTAATAATTATTAGAGTTAGATGAGAGTATACGGGTGTTTATATTACCATCCTTTCAAATTTTCAAATCTGGGTTTGTTGCACAAATTTTCAATAGGTTTGAAACTTTGCAAAATAAAACTTGGTGGAGTTTAAAAGAACCCCTGGTGACCTTGCAAAAAGCAAGCCCACCCCTTTTCGACCTTTGAGATCCTACACTCAGTAGGTCTCGGATCTGCTTGTGTAACAAAGACTAAGGTGACTCTATGAGTCCACGGTCCATACTTTTAGAAACACTACACTACACTAGAAAAACTAAAATGGGCAAATACACCTTCTAAATTACAAGGAGGACAGAAGGTCAGAAAATACAGATTATATAGAGAAAGAGATGGAAAAAATGGAAGTTATTAAAAATGAAAAGATAACAAAATAAGATGGAAGAATGAAAACCAAATACAGTGTTTATAAGGATAGCTATAAATAGAATAAACTCATTTGTTAAATAAAAAGACTCTTACATTGGATCAAAAAGCAAAACTCAATTATATGCTGCTTACAAGCAACTCATGGAAAGTTAAGTGAAAAAAAGGCATTCAAAAGACAAAGGGTGGACTTTATAAAGAAAAATTTTACCTTCTGTAATGAAGATATAACTGGAATAAATCTTTCTGAACTAAGTAATATAACATGAGAATTCAAGAAGTAAACCCACAGTAAATACAAAAGGAAATTAATAGAAAAACAATACTTTCAGGAAACATTAATGGACAGATTAAATTAAAAAATAAATACTTGGTTTAAAGGGTGTGAAAAAGACAATATAAGGTTGATTTAATACGTACACGCTGAATTTAATAACCTGAGAACAGTCATGGCATCTTATTTTCAAGCTTCCATTAATTTACAATTTACAATTGTAAATTGTAATTTACAGTCATTTATAGAATCGATTCTATCTTAGTGCATAAAAACTGCTTCAATAAATTTTAATAAATACAAAGAATATAGATTACATTAATTATATGAAAAACAAAAATTATAAAAATAAAATTTAAAAACTTTAACCACCTGGAAAGTTTTAAATGCTATCTTCATTATTCTTGTGTCAAGTAGGATATTGAAACAGTGAAGAATATCGAGAAAAATGAAAATTAAAACTATAGATATCAAAACTTATGACTTGTCTACAACTATATTCATAGAAAAATTAATAGACTTAAGTACCTAGAAAAAGAAATAGAATAAAATATTGAATTAAGAATTTACCTCAGACTAAAAATAAGGAGGATTTAAATGATTGAAATACAAAAGTTAGATAAACAGTAGAATTGATAAATAAAACCAAGAATTAGTACTTTAAAACAATAATAATAAAATAGAAAAACACTCAGTAGCACAACCAAAACACTAAAAAAATGTGCAAGGATATTGAGTGCTCTTGAATAGGAAGAGTTAATATTTGAAAGATGTCAATTGTCCCTGAAGCAAATTTGCAAATTCAGGGGCTGGCCTCGTGGTGCAGCAGTTAAGTTTGCACACTCCGCTTTGGCAGCCCAGGGTTTGCCAGTTCAGATCCGGGATGTGGACCTACACACCACTTATCAAGTCATGCCTTGGCAGACATCCCACATATAAAACAGAGGAAGATGGGCACTGATATTAGCTCAGGACCAATCTTCCTAAGGAAAAAAAAGAAAAGAAAAAAAGAGGATTGGCAGCAGATATTAACTCAGGGCTAATCTTCCTCAAAAAAAAAAAATTACAAATTCAGATGCTATCCAATCAAAATACCAACAGATGTGTTGTTGCTGTTGTGTTTGTCTGTTTGCTTCAAACTTGATAGACTTAATCTAAATTCATCTTGAAAAGTAAACATTTAAGAATAGCCTGGAATAACATGAAAGAGAAGAGTAATAATAGTGGGCAAGCTAAATAATTTTAAGATACATCATTAAGACACAGTAATTACGATCCTATGGTTCTGGTACAAAAAATGATTATGTAATCCAGAGATCGAGTCAAGTGCCTACAGGAATCTGGCATACATTTAAAACATTTCAGACACGGAAGAAAAGCAGAATTATTCAACAAATAGTACTGGAATAGCTTATGAGGTGTTTGAAAAAATAATATAGGTAAATCTTCACTCCTTACTCTAAAATTAACTCCATATGGATTAAAAATTTAAACATAAAACATAAAAGTAAAAGTGCTAGAAAAAATAACAGAGATTAAAAAAATTATTATTGAGAGTGTGACCAAAGTCTGTTAAAGGGAACATTGGATACACTTCACCATATAAGGATTAAATGTATGATAATCATCAACAAAAACAAAATAAAAAGTAAGCTGGGAAAAATATTTACCAAAAATTACACCACAGGCAAAGAGGTTAATCCCTTTAATATACAAAGGGATCCTATGAATTATAATTTTAAATCCCAAAACTTCATAGAAAAAATTGTCAAGAGATATGCAAAAGAAGAAAAGTCACAAGAAAGGCAATTGATCCATTCTGCTCACAAATTCACACACACTTAGACACACTTACATGCTTAGATGCTGTTTTAATCACATCGTATTGGGAGATAATTAAGAAACTAATAAGCATTATTTTGGCAAGTATGGAGAATCTGTTAGCAGGGTTAAAATTTAGTCACAACTTTGGCAGAGCATTATGGCAATATCTACCAAAATTTAAAATGTGTATCTATCTCGTAATGCAATAATTGAACTAGGAATATGCCTTGTAAACATGTACACATAAGTGCATAAAAATACATATGCAAAGGTATTAATGGCAGCATTTTATTTATTTATTAACATACAGCAAATACCCTAAAGACCTCGTGTGTATGTGTGTGTAAGAGAGAAATTGAGAGATTGGGAGAGAATGAATCAAGGTGCTATTTAATTTTCAGTGTTTTCATTGTTTTTAAAACAAACTTGTTTTATTGATAAACAAATCAACCTACTTAAACAAAATCTATGTCCATTCCAGGGAGAATTTAGATGGACATCCTAAGCTACATTTAAAAAAAAAAGAACCACATTTAAATTCGGGCCGAGTGGTTAAGTTCACGCGCTCTGCTTCTGTGGCCCAGGGTTTCTCAGGTTCAAATCCTGGGCGCCGACATGGCACTGCTCATCAAGCCATGCTTGGGCGGCATCCCACATGCCACAACTGGAAGGACCCACAACTAGAAATATACAGCTATGTACCAGGGGCCTTTGGGGAGGAAAAAGGAAAAAAATAAAATCTTTTAAAAAAAAAAAAGAACCAGAATCTTGCTCTTTAAAGAACTTTTTAATGTAGTTTTAAACTCCGAACGACATGAATAGCAATTTATGTTGATTAGCTTCTCTCTCTCGGGCAAGTAAACTGCGTAAGAATGCACCATTTTGGCCCTGCTGGATATCTCAGAGCCTTTTCTGAAAAGCTTGCCTGAATGAACAGTAAGTCAAACAGTTGGGGCTGCAGAACCCAGCAAAAATCACACAAAAGCTTAGGAAAATTACGTTTTCTTCCTTTGATTTATGACCTTGAAACATTTTTTCAGGAGGATAAATCAATCCCGCAAAGCATCGAAGTTAAGCAATAATTAGACATTTAGAATTTTTGCAACAGCCATAGAAAAGAGATCCACATGTACATAAAATAGCGCAGCATGGAGAGAGAACCTGGTTTCTGCCAAAAAACCCCTCCTACATCAAAGTGCCCATACCAAGTTGCCTTCCCAAATTCCCCTCCCAATAAAATGCACAAAAATCTATTGGAATACATTGTGAGATTTAGTTTGATATATATTTTCGTAACACATATTTAAGAAACATGTCACATTTCCATATTAAAGTTGATGGTTTTATTACCAAGACAACGCATATAAGTGCTTTTAAATTTCACTTGAGGGTCTCAATAGAAAGCCTCACAATGAAGATAAGTGAAGAGACAGGACTCTAAATGATTTTTGTTGTGTAAATGAAGAGAAATGAAGATTCCGGAAAATATTTCAGCTTATGATTCGAGCATGTTAGACGTGTCCAACTTTCCTATCTCCGTGGAATTTGTTTCACGGTAATTTTCCACTAGTCATTTCAGAGCTAAAATAAACATCAGGCTCGTTTGCTGCCCCACTTTGACGTCAACCACTACCTTAGTGAAACATCATTCTGAACCCAGGAAACAGGAACTGAGGACCCAGCTTTCTCAAGCCAGTCTACCAGTGCTGGTAAAACCCTTGGAATCCATATTCAGAGTCCATCCAATTATAGCAAATGATTACTTCATAGCCTACTGGGAAAACATTCCAGGCTCTCGGTTCCAAAAAGTTCTTCAAAAATAACAGGGCAAACAGTCCCAGGTCTCTGTGACCTACGATGTCTAGTGAAGCCGAAGAATTATTAGAGCATCTTAGAGAAACCTGAGGCCATTCGACCCAATGATTTAGTAATGATGTCTCTGTCATTGGGTCAGAGAATAATGTGGTCACTAGTTTAGTATTTATTCAGTAATTCACCAGAGCTGGTAGCACTGGCTGTGAGAATTTTGTCCTGAATATTCTAAAGCAACACAGTCTTCTGTTTAAATAACTCTAAAAAGGGATTTATTTTCTGATGTGTTCAACTTCTAGGAAATTAAAACGAAAAGCTCCACATAATAAAGTCAAAAAGTAATGAATTACCCAATGACTAAAAAGCAGATGTCAGATTGGGAAGTAGACTGATACAAATGAGATGTTAGATAGATAATAGTTTTCTCTCAGTTCAGATTTTAAAAGTCTATAAATAGCAAAGTATAGTCATTTCAGAGGAAAGATACAGAGTAGGGGAAAAGAGAGAAAGCCCAAACTTTAAAAAGTTTACATTTTTTTTTAGCATAAAGACTATCCTAATTAAACCTACACTGGCCTCTGGTGGTCAAATTTGTAAATGTATTTATACAGATACATTGAATGAATGATTATTTAATATACATCACCAACTAAAGGTTAGGCAACCAGATACCTCACTTTGACTGTTGCATTTTAACCAACTCACCCGACTGCATTTCCTCTAATTATTAAAGTTGAATAACTCCTCTTTGGAGAGGTCCCAATTCTTTGAAACTTTTCAACTTACTGCAGGGGCCATCAGCAGTAAGTTGTATCAGATGATCCTACTTATATACTTGGGATTTGGGTATTCATGCTTGTTACAACTTACGCAGAAATAACAGGAAAGCATATTTTTCTGGATTTCTTATACTGAATTTTAAGAAATTTCTTACACTACTGAATTATTTAATGCCTGATATTATCATACATGTTAAAATGAAAATTTTAGGAACACAGACATATTACCATTATAGAATATCAGGATTTATTTAGTTTTTTTTTTGAGGAAGATTAGCCCTCAGCTAACATCTGCTGCCGATCCTCCTCTTTTTGCTGAGGAAGACTGGCCCCTGAGCTAACATCCGTGCCCATCTTCCTCTACTTTATATGTGGGACGCCTGCCACAGCATGGCTTGCCAAGCAGTGCCATGTCCTCTCGGGATCCGAACTGGCGAACCTCGGGCCACCAAAGTGAAATGTGCGTACTTAACCGCTGTGCCACCAGGCTGGCCCCTAATATCAGGACTTAGAATCTAGCAACCATTCCTAGTGCTTTTGGGGGGTTACTGTGTGTAAACGTTACACACATCTTACAGTACTGATCCTTAAGAGAAAAAAGGATCTGTAATTCATTACAGCTTTAAGAAATAGAACATTTTTATTCCAAGTTTACTTGGAATAATTTTTCTATCTAGAGAAAATCGAAGCCTGCATTCTAGCAAGGTTTTCTTGGTTGTGTAGTTTTAACATCATCTTGGATAATTTTACAGGGGAGCCAATAAAATTTCTTTTCACTAATGTACACCTTGAGGCTCAAAAAATAACGCAGAAAAATGTATAAATAATTTTGACTCCTCTTTTTATTCTAATCATAAAACATCCTTTTAACTAGGGGAGATATGACAGAAATTATGTTTTACTTTTGTTCTTCCTCATAATTAGAGGATTTAACATGGTTTTCTGTTATACTTTATAGTTTTTATCTACCATATTAATTGGATGTGAGCTATTATTAAAAGACAGTGAAATTGTAAATTGCCTTGAATTTTAACGTCTTAATTTTTTCTCAAATAAATTGTGTCTTTCAATGTGAAAACTAAGCACCAAATGAGGCCTTTAGGATTTGGTTTGTTTTAATTCATTCAGTAAACACATCTTGTGTATGTACTTCATAAAAATATTGTGTTGGCTCCCTGAATCAGTGAGGGGAAACTACAGAGATAAATCAGAAATGTGCCTTGAGATTAAGATGCTTGTAGCTTTGAGGAGAGACGAGAAGCATCTGTGATAACGAGAGTAGAAGGTGGAAGGTGAGGAAATGGGTAAGTACTGGAGGAGAAGTTTGAGATGGGAGGGCAGATGAGGTAAAGCTTCAGCAAAGAAATGACATCCAAGCGACTAGCCAGGTGGCGCAGTGGTTAAGTTTGCATGTTCTGCTTCGGCAGCCCAGGATTCGCTGGTTCGGATCCCAGGTGCAGACCTAGCACCACTTGCAGGCCATGCTGTGGCAGCATCCCACATATAAAGTAGACGAAGATGGGCACAGAGGTTAGCTCAGGGCCAGGAAGATGGGCATGGATGTTAGCTCAGGGCCAGTCTTCCTCAGCAAAAAGGAGGAGGATTGGCAGTAGTTAGCTCAGGGCTAATCTTCTTCTTCTTCAAAAAAACAAATGACATCCAAGCTGGGTACATAACCTGAAATATATGCTTCTTTTGAGGAGTTTGGCAGATGATAAGCTAGAAAGAGGAGCATATATATTTTTTTAGAGTACATGCAAATCAAGAAAAAAATTACCATTTTAATAGATTAGAGGATAATGAAATAAAATGTCAATTCATTGAAAATTACAACTGAAAAATGTTAAAACAAGGCAAATTAAATGAATGACATGCTATTTTTAGTCTACTGTATATTAACTTTTTAAAAGTGTTTTAAACTTTTTATTAGGGAAAATTTCAAACATTTATGATTGTGCAAATGATAGTATAACGAATCCTAAGTGCCATCAAACAGCTCCACGTTACCAGTGAATGTCTGAGTTTGATCACTAAAAGCCCCACCCACTTCACTCCACCCCTGGATCATTCTGTAACAAGTCCCAGACATCATTTCATTTCATTCATAAGTAGCTCAGTTTGAATTTCTAAAAAATAAGGACTCTGTAAATAAAATATCATTATCAAACCTAAACATATTTAGAGATAACTTCTTGTTTAGCCAGTTTTCAAATTTCCAATTGTTTATTGTTGAAATCAGGATTGAAATAAGGTCCAGGTAGTGCTTTTGGTCGACATCTCAAAAGGTGTTTTCAATCTATAGACCCTTCTCTTTCTCTCATGTATGTACACCTACACACACATATGTGTGTATATATATATGCAGCTAAATACCCAATATCTAATATATATGTACACAAATATATGTGTATACACACACACACATTTGTTGAAGGAACCAGGTCATCATTTGTCCTGCAGTTTCCCACACTCGGTATTTTGCTGATTTTATCCCTGTGGTGTAAAGGACACAATTCTCTTTTCCCTGGTTTGTGTATATTGGTAATTAGAGAGTGTTAGAAGGGATATCTGAGGAATGGAGTTTGTGTTAGGTGTCTTTTGGGGGAGGGTTAAGGAAGTGAGGCTTCGCTCTGGATTGGACGCTGTCAGAAAGTGGGGGTAATTCTATGATCTGGTGTCCTTCTAAATCTAGGAGGCAGGATGACTAGAGAATGGCTCAAGCTGTACTTGGTAAAGCAGCAGCAGTCACTCATCTCAGCCACGAGAGGTATTTTGTGGTTTGGACAGTATTTATGGTTTGTCAGGTCACAGGGGGGCCTTGTCTAATGTTGATGTTCTGTGAAATTGTCTGTTCAACAGGAGAACACCAAAGGCCGAGCTGAGTACCAAGCCAGCTCCTGGATATCAGGGCTGCTTTTTTCAATATTCACCTACCTCGATCCAGCAATTCAACTCCTCAGTAGATGCCTAAGAAGAATGAATGCACATCCATATCCACAAATAGTCTTATACAGGAACGTTCATAGTAGCTGAAAACTGGAAATAATCTCATGTCTATGAACAGGAGAATGGATAAACAAATTGTGGCATAGTCATCAAACACAATGGAATATTACTCATTAATAAAAAGGAACGAACTATTGACACATACAACAAAATATTTGAGTCTCAAAAACATTATGTAGAGAGAAAAAAGCCAAACACTAAAGAAACATATTGGGTGATTTCATTATTTGTATTGTAAGGACAAGCAAAATTTGTGACAAGAGAAATAAGAACAGTGTGCCTGGAGCGGTTCGTGTGTGTGGTGGGCTGGGGTAGGCGGTGAGAACTGGGAAATTGACTGCGAAGAGTCTTGAGGGAAATTTCTTGGGTGACGGTAGCAATGCTTTAAACTTGATTTGTGCGATGATAACACAAATGTATAACTGAAAATTTCTCAAAGTGTGCATTTATTGTATGTAAATTGTGCTCAGTAAAGAAAACGTAATATTCAATTAAAAATTTCTATTTGGGGGGCTATTATTGTTGTCTCCCAACATCCATTCTAACCTTCACTTATTGTGTAGCAGCTGTGAAATTTGGGAGACAAAGATCACACATACCATGAGCTTTGGACCTAAGCCAATAGCAGAAAGCTCATCTTCCTTATTTCAATAATTCTGGGAAGATATAATCAAAATGGTTTGAGAAAGCAGTCTTCCGTTTCCCAGATGTGACCACAAGATGTGCCCTAATTGCTTCTAAGGGAAACCAGAATGACTCTGAATCTGAGATCTGGAAAAGGAGTACTTCGATTGGACAGCACTGGGTCACGTGCTTACTTTAGCAGCCTCTGGGAGAAGAAGATAGAGCATGAAGATAGTTCTAAACAAACCAAACTCGCACCGAGTAGAATGGGCTCCAAGTAGAATGGCTCTCTACAGAAAAGACAGGAGTTTCTAATTAAAAGGAATGGCCAGATGCACCCTCTCCCCCCCAAACAGGGACCATACAAATATGCTATGTTGTACTTGGGAATGATGCTGTCAAAATTTGTTGATAGACATGAAAATATGTCCACAATATATTCAATAAAAAAGCACTTTTTCAAAATAGTATACACAGTATAATCTAGTTTTTGCAGTCTAAGCATATGTATATATCTAAGCAGAAAAATTTTGGAAGGATTATATCAATATTTTATAGTTGGTTAGATAACTTTTGATCAATAGTTTTAAAATTTTCTAACTTGAACTTCATTACTTTCATAATAAAAAATACTTTTTTTTTTTTGAGGAAGACTAGCCCTGAGCTAACTACTGCCAGTCCTCCTCTTTTTGCTGAGGAAGCCTGGCCCTGAGCTAACATCCGTGCCCATCTTCCTCTACTTTACATGTGGGATGCCTGCCACAGCATGGCGTGCCGAGCAGTGCCATGTCCGTACCCGGGGGCCGAACAGGCGAACCCCAGGCCGCTGAGAAGTGGAACGTGCAAACTTAACCGCTGCGCCACAGGGCAGGCCCTGAAAAATACTTTTTAAAGAGAAAAATATTGCAATCAAGAGGTATCAAGTGATGTGCCCATGGTTTCATTGCTGGTAGTATGTAGGTGTCCCAAAGCAATACAATGATTTCTCTATTGTCTGCCGATTATGATGTATTTTCTATCACTATCGAAAATGTAACATTTCCTTTGAACCTGCTCTTCATTAAAATGTGCTGTTCCAATTTGCTTTCAGTCTCATCTCAGGTGCTAATCATTTTGGGGTGAGTACTCAGGCACGGGGCTTTAGACACCAAGCCCTCACAGTTTCTCAAAAAGAGTTCTTCTTGACTACCTTTTCTCTAGCACGTCACTGGAGTTAGTAGTGAAAGTTCCACTCTGTTCACTGGGGCTCTAAGACAGAGATGAGGAATCTTCTCCATAGATATCTATACATCAGAAAGGAATGCAAAACTACTTAAGAACTGATTGCAAGATTAGACAAGGGCAACTATCCACTTGCTCTTTGCCCGCCTCCCTTCCTCACTACAAGACCTTGTTAGTAGTTGTTGCTGAAGAGGGATAACGTCAGTTCACATAAACCAGAGCATCTCTTATCCATGTTCCATCAACCCGCAAATTTCACAAATCGCCTCAATAAGAGTAATCCTCAAGGCTCCCGCCAAATCTTTGTCTTACAATAGAATATTTTGAACCAAATATAAACATTGTTTTTGAAGATTGTCTTGACATGGTTTTATTCCTCTTAAAGTTTATGGAATTTTATTTTATCTCACAATAAACTATTTTATGTATTTTAAAAATTTGTCATGAATGAATTGACCACCCACCTCATAATGCTGTGCCCAGTTCAAGTAAATGACAACTTATTCTACTTCTTTGTCTTTCAAGAGCTATACATCATGTTTCAGATCAGGTATGATCCAGAGGAAAACTTCCCAAGAATTGCACGTTCCTTTGTGTGCTTATAATCAACATGTTTCTACTAAAGTCTCAGACACATTATAAAACAATCTCCACAGAATAGTACTACCAAACAGTGTACTCAAGTGTTTAAACTCAAATTATTTTTATGGTTGAAGAGCTAAATACCATAAAATGGCTTACAATATGTGTGACGGTTAATTTTATGTGTCAACTGAACTGGGCCACAGGGTGTCCAGGTATTTGATTAAACACTATCCTAGGTGTGTCTGTGAGGGTGTTTCTGGATGAGATTAACATTTAAATCTGTGGACTGAGTAAAACAGATTGTCTTCCCCCATGTCTCCCCCCATGCCTCATCCAATCCATGGGAGGCCTGAATAGAACAAAAAGGCTGAGTGAGAGAGAACTCACTCTTCATCTGCCATCTTTGAGCTGGAAAGTGGGTCTTCTCCATCCTTTGGAGGACCTAGCCTCAGACTGGAACTCAGAGCACTGGCTCTCCTGGGTCTCAAACCTTCAACTCACTTCCTCAGGCTTTTGTACTTGGATTATATCTACACCATTGAGCTCGCCTGGGTCTCCAGGTTGCCAATTGCAAACTTGGCACTTCTCAGCCTCCATAATCATGTGAGCCTATTATTTATAATAAATCTCTCTCTCTCTCTCTTCCTCTTCCTCTCTCTCTCTATAAAACTCCAGCATCAAATAAACAAATGATGAGTAAGTCACATCCCACATATTAAAGTTATGTTTTTTAATTTTATTTTTCACTTTCTTTTGGATTCTTAAAAAGACAGAGTATAGGCATACCTTGGCGATACTACAGGTTTGGTTCCAGACCACTGCAATAAAGCGAATGTTGCAATAAAGCAAGTCACACAAGGTTTTCTGGTTTCTGAGTGCATATAAAAGTTAAGTTTATACTATACTATAATCTATTAAGCGTATAATAGCATTACGTCTAAAAAAAATAACATACATGCCTTAATTAAAAAATACTTTATTGCTAAAAAATGCTAACCATCTCTGAGCCTTCAGTGAGCCGTAATCTTTTTGCTGGTAGAGGGTCTTAAAAAAATGCAGTATTTGCAAAGCACAATAAAGTGAAGCACAATAAAACAAAGTATGTTTGTAATTGTCTGCCAGAGAGACACTTTGTCTTCAAGAGGGAAAAAATGATATGGGTTCCCACTTGAGGACTTCAGTTAAAAAACAATCGAGTTCATTCTGATGTCCTCTGTTTGCTAGAAGAATCTTACTGTCAACATCAAGAAACTTTTGAAAAAATCCTATTATTTTTCTTATCTGATTTTTGTCACAGCTTGTTCTGTACAGAGATGTCTGCCTACAATGCTTTACGCAACGGTCCAGGTTATCTGGTTCATTTCTTTCTTAAAAATAAAAAACAAACAGAAAATCCCTTGACACATTCTATTTTATTTCACAGAGGAAGAGAGGTATGCCCTGACCCATACTCTCTAAAGATGAAATGCTCAACTCTGTTGAGGCAAAAAACTACTTTCTGAGAATTTGCAACATGTAATTTTTCTGCTTATTCTATGTTTGCCTTGCAGTTTAGCCAACATCTCTATCTTAGCCGTAGTACTGCCAGTACTGAAAGTCATGGGTTGCTTCTGCACATCTTATTTTGTGCAGTGTCTTGTATGGTCCCTGGATTAGATACCTGTATTCATCTCCTAGAGAAGCCACAACAAGTTACCACAAACTTGATGGATTAAATAACAGAAATTTATTCTCTCACAGTTATAGAGGTTAAAAGTGTGAAATTAACGTCTTGGCAGGGTTGGTTCCTTCCAGAGGCACTGAGGGAAAAGCCCTTCAATGCTTGTCTCCTCGCTTATGGTGGCTTCCAGTAATCCTTGGCATTCCTTGACTTGTGGTTGCATCACACCAATCTCTGCCTCCATCTTCATGTGGCTTTTTCTCTGTGTCTCTGAGTGCATCAAACCTCCTTCTCCTTTCTCTTATGACAGCAGTCATTGGATTTAGAGTCCATCCTAAAACCAGGATGATCTCATCTTGAGATCCTTAATTTAATTACATCTGCAAAGACTTTATTTCCAAATAAGGTCACATTCATAGGTACTGGAAATTAGGACTTGGAAATATTTCTTGAGGGGCCATTATTCAATCTACTACAATGCCTAATTACTTTTTGATGCCTAATTATTGTTCATGAAAATGTGACAAAAAATAAGTTGAAATTAAAATGTAACAGAATGCTAATAAGAGAACTTCTGCTTTTGGCAAAGATGGAGTAATAGGAATCAGGTTAATCCTTTTACCTTAAAGAAATTTAAAAAATGGGTAAAATATGTGAAACACTGGACCACAGGCAGCACAGGACAGTAATCCCTCTCAGAACAGGAAACAAATAAGTCGAGTCCTACAATTCTCCAATTTTACTGCCTAGAGAGAGTTTGCAGGCTGCAGTGCAGTAAGGAGGAACACAAACAGAGCCCATGAGTAGAAGAGACAGACTTGAGAATTTGGGGAGGTTGAAGCAGGTAGAATATACAGGGTAAAGTACTAGAGTTGGGAGAGGGAGGAGAGGGAGGAGACAGAGAGAGTGAGAGAAAGACAGAAAGAAAGAAAGATCAATCTAGAGATCTAGGGATCCAGAGATATGTAGAGGGTTTCTCAATCTTCAGCTGACTAATGATCAGCACATACAAGGGAGAAAATATTAGAGACTGGGCAAAGAACCATGGAAAAGGAGCAGGTGGAAAAAAATCCCCCAAATGACCTAGGTCTTGGAAGATTTCATATGCACCACAGCCAAAGTAATAAAAACAAAGACCAAAAACAAACAAAAAAAAACCCCCCAAAACATCATAATTTACGAGGCATCTGAGTACCAGAGTACTCAGAAGAGAAATACACAGTAATGGGATAAATAAGCCCTAAATATTGCTATGACTCTACCTAACAAAGCTTAAGAGCAAGTTGTGAAAGGATCAAACCATTTCTAAGAAACTATACTGGGTCCTAGAACAAAAGTCAAAAATAAATAAATAAATAACTAGCATTCAACCACAGAAAAGGTACAACGTCTGGCATCCAAACAAAAATTAGCTGGTATACAAAGAAGCAAGAATATAAAACCCATAATGAGGAGAAAAATCAATTTACAGAAACCTACCCAGAAATGACTTAGACGATATGATTAATAGACAAGGACATGAAAACAGCAGTTATAAATACCTTCACATGTTAAAGACAGTAGAGGAAAGCATAAGCATATTAAGACATACTGAAGATATAAAAAGGCCCAAATAAAACTTCTAGTAATGAACATGTGTAAGATGGAACATACACTGAACGGAATTAATAATAGATTGGACACTAAAGAAGAAAAAATTAGTGAACTTCAAGACAGGGCAATAGACATTATCCAAAATGAAACAGAGAGAAAGTAATTGAATAAAAAGTAAACAGGAAATCAGCAAGATATGGGAAAAATTCAAGCAGACTAACATATGTGTAATTGGAGTTCTAGAGGAAGGAGAAGGGAATAGAGAATAATAGCAAGCTAAAAACCTAAAGGAAACAGAATAAATAATAGAGAAGAACAGAAATCAATGAAATAGAAAAGAAAAATACAATAGAGAAAATTGAAGGAAATCTAGAACTAATTTGTTGAATAGATCAAGAAAATTGACAAACTTTTAGGTAGAATGTTCAGAAAAAGAAAGAGAAGAAACAAATTACTAATATCAGAGATGACAAAGTGGACATCATTATGGATGTTACAGATATGAAAGGGAGAAATAATATGAAAAATATTATGACAATAATTTCTATAATGAATATGAAATGAGAAAATTCCTTGAAACACATAAACTAGGAAAGCTCACTCAAGAAAAAATAGATAACTTGAATCACCCTATATTTGTTAAAGAAAATGAGGCCTAGACAGTTTCACTTTTGAATTCTACCAAAAATTTAAGAAAGAATATTATTTCCTAACAATTCATTTGAAGCCGTACTACTCTGACATTACAGACCAATATTACTCATTAACACAAAAGCAAAAATATTAAACAAAATTTTAGCAAATTAAGTCCAAGAATATACAGAAAGGCTAATAAACATGACCATGTAGTGTTTATCACAGGAATGCAGGGTTGGTTTAACATTTGAAAATAAATCAACATAATTCATCAGACTAACAGAGAAAAAGAAAAATCATATGATCATCTCAATACATGCAAAAAAATTTTCACAAAATAGAACATCCTCTTGTGATGAAAATTCTCAGTAAAATACAAACAGAAGGTAATTTCCTCAACCTGATAAAAAGGATCTGGGGGGCCAGCTCTGTGGTTAAGTTCGTGTGCTCCGCTGTGGCGGCCCAGGGTTCAGATCCTGGGCGCAGACATGGCACTGCTCGTCGGGCCACGTTGAGGCGGCATCCCACAACCCACAACTAGAAGGACCTGCAACTAAGATATACAACTATGTACGGGGGCGGGGTGGGGGGGGTTTGGGAAGTAAAGCAGGAAAAAAAAAGAAAAAGATTGGCAACAGTTGTTAGCCTAGGTGCCAATCCTTAAAAAAAAAAAAAAAGAAGATTGGCAACAGTTGTTAGCCTAGGTGCCAATCTTTAAAAAAAAAGAAAAAAGCATCTGGGAAAAATGCTACAGCTTACATTATATTTAATGGTGAAAGATTGAATGCTTTCTCCCTAAGACTGGGAGTGAGACAAGTGCGTCCCCTTTTACCACTTCTATGCTAGATGCAGTGAAGGTCATAGCCAGGGCAATAAAGCAATGAAAAGGGAGGAAAGGTATGTAGGTTGAAAAAGAAGAAGTAACACTCTTTATTTGCTAACATGATTCTCTATGTAGAAACCCCTAAGAAATCTGAAAGAAATCTATTAGAGCTAATAGTTGAGTTTAGCAAAGCTGCAAGATACAATCTGTGCTTTTTAAAAAGAAATACTATCAAAATAGAAATCTTTCTTACACTTCTTTTGGTTTCATTATGAGCAACGAGTTTGGCCTTATTTTATGGATTATCTTTTATGATCAGGTTACCTTACTATATTCCCTCACAGTCCCCTGTAATTTTTCTTTATAGCCCTGTAAGATTTTTATTTGATTTCTTTGGCATTTTCGGATTAAGCTCCATGGCTGCTTTATTGATGGATCCCAATGCCTACCCTAAGTCTCAGATGCAAAGAAACCACTCAATATATATTTAACGAATGAATAGTAAATTACTAAGGATCCATTTTAAAAGAATTATTGGCTAATAAATTTTGGACTATAACTTTAAGACATTCTTCAAAGTACATAGCAGAGTACATGTTTTTTTCTTACGTGCCATGCACTGACTACTAGGTTCTTGAGACACAAAGACGAATAAAACAGCTTCTGCTCTCAAGGAGTTCACAGTAATTTTAACTATCACATGCATATAAAGCCAATGAAATTCCCAAATATTCCTGGAGAAAAAGGAGACAAAACAGTCTTCTCTGTTGGGAAAAATTATTTGAGGTAAGTTTCATAAAATCAAAACTTTGAGGTACATGTGAAAGATTTATGCATTCTTTAGTTACGTAAAGTATGAATGAGTTATAAACAGTGCTTACAAGTACCTTCTTGGTAAGAGAAGGAAAAAAACAGTCAATGTCTTAGCAGTACTTATTGGGTTCTTCAGGAAACCATGTGGAATGCTTTAAAAAATTAGGCTGTAGCTTATTACAGCCTGCCGTCTCCACTCAAAAAACTACTGTCACCTTCCTCTCCAGTTATTTCCAGTGATTTATTCCATTAGGTCTTGTAGGAAAATCTTCATTTGGAAATTGGGATTTTTGTTTGTTTATTTTCATGGGATTTTGTCAACATGAATTTTTTAGAGATTTTATTTCTGAAAAAGAAATAATTAGTCTGCAGAATCTGAAGTTAAAATAGACCTGGCCAGGGGCCAGGCCTGTGGCCAAGTGGTTGGGTTTGCACACTCCACTTTGGTGGCCGTGGGTTTCGCCAGTTCAGATCCTGGGTGTGGACCCAGTGCCACTCCTCAAGCCAACTGAGGCAGCATCCCACATAGCAGAACTAGAAGGACCTACAACTAGGATATACAACTATGTACTAGGAGGCTTTGGGGAGGGGGGGGGGGGGGGGGGGAGGAGGGGGGGGGGGGGGGGGGGGGGGGGGGGGGGGGGGGGGGGGAGGAGGAGGAGGAGAAGAAGAAGAAGAAAAGAAAGAAGAAGAAAAGAAAGATCGCAACATATGTTAGCTCAGGCACCAAACTTAAAAAAAAGACTTGGCCATCAACCTCTTGGAGATGATTCAATATGTGGAAATTAAGAGCTTTGAGCCAAAAAAGAGAGACAATATGATGCCCAGTTATTATTTTATTATTTTTTGCAGAAAAAGTTCCATTTAAATAGATTGGTTTTAAGCATTTCATTTTTTTCTCCTAAAACGTCTTCACAAAATCAAATGAATATCTGTTCTTTTATTTTCTCTCTCTTTCTCTAGGAGTGGAAGACAGAAAATTCTTTTTTATTTGTAATAGCCCAGTTCTTCAAAATATTTTAAATATTAAGGTATAGATAATGAATACAAAAAATTTAGAGCACAAGTGTGATAAGAATCATCAAGAGTATTTGTAAACCCTGCAAATTCACACTTTCCACCTGCAGAGATTATAATTCATGAGGCCACTGCAGGAAATCCAAGCACATACATTTTTCTCAACATGTAGAAAATGGAGGTGATCTAGTTTAAGCAGTTTAATATTTTACAACCCCTCAAAAGAGAACGTTATAGAATGGAGATGGACTCAAAGGGTAACTAAGAATTCTTCTTAATTAAACCATTAATTTAAAACATAGTGAATTTCTGGAACATGACACATCACACATTTAAGTATAACAATTCCAAATGTTAATCATTTTTGCTTTAGTTGTTATTCTGAATACACACATATGCTTTCTTCCATGAGGGAATGAATTATAATTGCTTTAGATCAGTAAAAATTGTTTGAACATGCCTATAAGATAAAAGAAATCAAACACAGAAGGGTACATACTACATGAAATTTTAGAATAATCAAAGGTGATCTAGAAAGAGGGCAAACAGATCACTGGTGGCCTGGGGCAGGGGGTTAATTACAAAGGTGCATAGGGATCTTTTTAGATTGCTAGAAATGCTCTACGTGTAGGTCATGGTGGTGATTACATGAGTGTACATATTTGCTGAAGCTCATAGAACTGTCCATTTAAAATGGGTGAATTTTATTGGATGTAGATTGTACCTCATTACAGTTGATTAAAACAGGCTATAAGAAATGTGTGTGTGTGTTTTTTAATGAGGTCAAATTTCTAAAACAACTTTATCAGGTAGCTCACTGAATCTCCAGCATGACTAGCAAATTGGGCTTGGAGGCCACCTGGTCAGGAACAAACTTACATCCTAGCTGCAAGGGAGGCTAGGAAAGTGAGTTTCTGCCTTCTACCTTTAGGAGGTGGGAAGCTTAAGTTGCAAAATTTCTCAACTTTGTCTCCATCTTTGTCTTTTTTGCATGTACATGCTTGTTTTGAAGTTTTCAAAAGTACTAAAAAGAATAAAGAGGGCAGAAAGAGAAAGCAAGAATACAATCCCATTTACAGCCACAACAAATACAATAAAATACCTAGGAATAAATATAACCAAGGAGGTAAAAGACTTGTATGCTGAAAACTAAAAGACGTTGTTGAAAGAAATTGAAGAAGATATAAAGAAATGGAAAAATATTACATGCTCATGGATTGGAAGAATTAACAGACTTAAAATGTCCATATTACCTAACGCAATCTACAAATTGAATGCAATCCCAATCAGAATCCCAACGACAGTTTTCAAGGAAATAGAAGATAGAATTCTAAAATTCATATGGAATAACAAAAGACTCCAAACAAAGTAATCCTGAGAAAAAAAGAACAAAACTGATGTATCACTCTTCCTGATTTCAAAATATACTACAAAGCTATAGTAATCAAAACAGCATGGTACTGGCACAAAAACAGACACACAGATCAATGGAACAGAATTAAGAGCCCAGAAATAAACCCACACATAGATGAACAGCTAATTTTCGACAAAGGAACTAAGAATGTACAATGGAGAAGGGAAAGTCTTTTCAATAAACAGTATTGGGAAAACTGGACAGCCACATGCAAAAGAATGAAAGCAGACCATTATCTTACGCCATGCACAAAAACTGATTCAAAATAGATTAAAAGACCTGAAACCATGAAACTCCTAGAAGAAAAATAGGCAGTACATGATTTGACATCAGTCTTAGTGGCATCTTTTCAAATACCATGCCTCACTAGGCAACGGAAACAAACGAAAAAATAAAAAGTGGGGCTACGTCAAACTAAAAAGCTTCTGTACAGAAAAGGAAACCATCAACCAAATGAAAAGACAACCTAACAACTGGGAGAAGATATTTGCAAATCATGTCCGATAAGGGATTAATATCCAAAATATATATAAGAACTCACACAACTCAACAACAACAAAACAAACAACCTGATCAAAAAGCAAACAGAGGATCTGAACAGAGATTTTTCCACAGAAGATATACAGATGGCCAACAGGTACATGAAAACATGTTCAACATTGCTAACTATCAGGGAAATGCGAATCAAAGCTACAAGGAGACATTATCTCATGCCTGTCAGAATGGCTTTTATTAAAAGAACAAGAAATAACAAGTGTTGGAGAGGCTGTGGAGCAAAAGGAACCATCATGCACTGCTGGTAGGAATGAAAATTAATGTAGCCACTGGAAACCAGTATGGAGATTCCTCAAAAAAACTAAAAATAAAAATACCATATTATCCAGCTATTCCACTTCTGGGTATTTATCCAAAGAACAAGAAAACACTAATTTGAAAAGACATATGCACCCCTATGTTCACTGCTGTATTATTCACAATAGCCAAGACTTGGAAGCAACCTCAGTGCTCATCAATGGATGAATGGATAAAGATGTGGTGTACACACACACACACACACACACGCGTGTGCGCACGCACGTGCAATGGAATACCAAGCCATAAAAAAGATGACATCTTACCATTTGCAACCACGTAGATGGACCTTGAGGGTACAAGCATAAGCTAAGTGAAATAAGTCAGACAGAGAAAGACAATTACCATATGACTTCAGTCATATGTGGAAGATAAACAAATAAACACACAGATATGGAGAACAGATTGGTGGTTACTAGAGAGTAAGGGGGTTGAGGGGAGAGTGAAAGGTGTAAAGGGTCATAGTGTAATGGATGACAACTAGACTTTTGGTGGTGAATGTGATGCAGTCTATACAGAAGTCAAAATATAATGATGTACACCTGATATTTACATAATGCTATAAACGAATGCAACCTCAATTAAAAAAAATAAAGAGGAAAATAACATTCATCCATATTCTCTTTATGCAGACTTAATTATTATAACATTTAGACACATGCTTCTGAGATTTTTTGCTGTTGATTCTTTAACACATATTAAAGAACATGTATATGAATTCATTGCCATAAAAATTAGTGTTAGAGCTTTCTCTCAAGATCATCTTGACCCCAGTGTCCCCACTCTGATCTCATTTATCCTCACTAGAAGCAAAGTTTTCTTGTATATGTTATTATTATGAGTTTGGTGTATATATTTTTCTAATCTTTTGCATATATATGCATTTGTAGAAAATACATATTACTTTGATTTTTTTCTTTTTTTTTTTGAGGAAGATTAGCCCTCAGCTAACATCTGCTGCCAAACCTCCTCTTTTTGCTGAGGAAGCCTGGCCCTGAGCTAACATCCGTGCCCATCTTCCTCTACTTTCTATGTGGGACGCCTATCACAGCATGGCTTGCCAAGCAGTGCCATGTCCGCACCCGGGATCTGAACCGGCGAACCCCGGGCTGCCGAAGGGAATGTGTGCACTTACTGCTGCACCACCGGGTCGGCTCCCATTACTTTGATTTTTAAAATTGACCTAAATGATATCATACTGTGCACGCGGTTCCAGAACTTGCCTTTTTCACTCAATGTGTTTTTCAGGTCTACTAACACTAATACATCCGGGTCTAGTAGTTAGCAGCTCTGAGTATAAATAGACCAGTACAACAGGAATTAAAGAAGAAGTGATAGCTCAGGGGAAACGCTGTATTCTTAATTCTTTAAAAGTCATTACACATTTTTGTTCTGATAGTAGAAAATTCCCGTAAGCCGGATACCAGCCTCATTGGGCTGCTAATTCTCCACTTAGTGCCGTGCTGCCTCTGTACACAGAGGGCAGACTCTCTTCAGTAGGGATAAGGTGCCCTTCCAGATCAGGTGAGACAGAAAGCCAAGCCAGAAAAAGTTAAAAGAAACACAAGAATTTGGCCATGCTAGACAAGAAAAAATAAAACCTCAAAACCTCGAGAGATATAGGCATTAACTTCCTAAGGCAAGCCAAGAACGTGGAGATCTGGCAGATGCCCGTTCTGACTCACCTCTACGGGCTAAGCTGCTTGGTAACCATTTTGAGAAAGCTTGTTTTCCCCACACCGCTCGTACTAACAGGGACACTGGCATCGTCTGGTAACAGAAACTGCATAATGGTGAAACATTTTTTTTTATTTTCCTTCTGCAGTTGCTTTACTTCACATTTAAAATTTTACACGTAATTGGGCAATCTCAACTGAAGAATAATTAATTGCTATCAATATGACATTTTAAAACATATTTAAGTGAGAAAAACAGCTTTTGTATCATGTCAATTTATTCAAAGTTATCAACCTAATTAATGCCATTTCCGGTTAAAATTAAAATGAGTCTTCGTAAGATGTTACAGTCAAAAGTTTATTTATATTAGCAATTCATCAATTAAACAGGGACTCTAGTACCATCTTTCAATCGCATTCATATAGAGGAACAGTAAGTGGTTGTTTGGATGGGGTAGTTGGAGGGCAATAGCTCTTACAAGGTATTCTCCTATCTGTAGACACATTTTCTTTCTCAAACAACACATAATAACTGCCAAGAATTATATAATATTTGCCAACTGCCAGACACTCATGAACATACTTTACAGATTTTAATTATTTGAACCTCACAGTAACCATGCGAGATAGATTCTAACATCATCTTCAGGTTACAGTGAGGAATCTGATACAGGGGCTCAGGGACTCACCCAATGTCACAGAAGCATGATGAAGCAGAGGTGGGTTGAAACCCATACGGGTTAGCTCCAGCATGCATACACTTAAGCAGAATGCTATTCCGTCTCTCCCGCACAGCCAGGTAACATACTATCAGGGGGGAGTGGGTGAAATGTACACTTCACTAAGGCTTCTATCTTTCTGAGAGTTTGGGATCCAGTGTGATTAACGTTGTACTAGCAGTTCCACTTCAGTTTTCTTAAAGAAAGGAAACCAGTGTGTCTGTCATTTTCTTTTGCCTGGTGGAAACCACCAGTGAAAACAGGAAGAGAACCTCCAGCTAAAACAGGGACTTTAGAAAAGTATATTTCATAAAAAAAAAAATAAATTATACATGCAAAGGAGTGTTTGGTCCCTTTAAATTCTCACTCTGATAAGCTAGAACCTCACTTCAAAAACTGTAGCATTTCTCTCAAATTTGGAAGGGTACATACATATATGTGCATGTATTTATGTGTGTGTACTTGTGTATGCATGTATGTGCATTATACACATATTCTCAATACTGGGAAACTTTTGTTCTCTGAGGATGGGTTTTAACTGGAGAGAATCAAAAGCATTTTGAGCTAAGACGGGCGGGTAATGTAAGGTTGGGCAACATTAATGTGAAGTAAAAATAAATTTGGGCTAAATATAATGAAATGGCCTTTTTAACATTCAGTTACCAACTCTGACATTTGCTTTTCTAGCAAAGGATCCAGATATGTTTGGGGTCTAATTCTATCATAAGGTCATTAGGTAAGTCTCCTCCTCCCTCCTCTCGCCCTCACTTTTCTGCCTCTCCTCATTAATGAGGGTAATTTGTTGGAAATTTGGACATATATAGAATTCTTTGTATGTGAACTCCACCTTGTTTTCTAGATTATGCAACACTAAGTACATACTGTGGTAAACGGAGCGCCCTCCGATGTAATGCTATAAGAATGTAGACATTTTAGTCACCTAGTAAAGTCCTACCTTCATAAATAGTTTATTAGAAGAATTTTTCATTTTTATATTTGACTGAAACTCAGTTTTCCTTTATTCTCACATTTATGGGATGAAAAAAATCATTTACCCACTCCAAGACAGGCTGAAATCCATTTGCTGTATGAAAATGAACTCTGTTCTCAGCACAGCTGTCTAGCGTCCAGCAGCGGTGTTCTCTTAACCACTGCTGCCATCTGCTGGTCGTGTGATTGTTAGAGTTTAGAAAAAGCAGTGCATAGCGCTCCACTCAAGATGATGCAAAATGCAAGTATCATTAAGAGGTAGTTTTGTAGACCCTGAATAATAAAAAAGAATAACCGTAATCAAGAAAATCTGAATCAAATACACAAAAACTACGGATTCTCAAGATTGCTAGGGACCTTACTAAGCATCGCTATAGTCAACTGTATGCTTTTTGCTCTCCCTCCAAGTAATCATCCAAGTTCTCATGAAAACCCACAATAACCTTACTCATTCACCCATTCAGTAAACACATGTGGGCTCCCACTATGCATCAACAAGTGCTAGGGTTAACATGGTGAGCAAAATGTGCCCTTATTCAGCTAATGGTATAATACGAAAGGCAGGAATAAAACAATTATAGAAAAGAATGTTACAAAGTGAGAGGAGTGTTAATAAAAAAACAACATGGTTGTTTCTGAGTGTGTTGCAAAGGAATCTTAATGAGCTGTTTTGGAGGGTGGGGAGTTGAGCTTCTGACTCTAAGTATCAACGAACTGGGTAGGGAAAGAGGGCAGCGGGTAGAGATGCCCGGCAGAAAAAATTTTATGTGCAAAGCTCTGCTGTAAGAGAAAGCATAATACTCGCCAGAGACTGAAAGGTCAGTGTGACCAGAGCATGAGAGTTAAATGGAGCAAGATGAGGTGGATGGGCTATGGGCCCAAGTATACAGGGATCTTATAGGCCATAGGTTCGACTTTCGAGATTTATTTTTCCAAGCAGTGGGAAGACAGTAAAGGAACAAGCACAGCTGGATGGGGTGAAGAGATCGGATTTGCATTTCATAAAACCCACACTTTTTTGCAGATGGTGAACAGATTGGAGTGGGCCAGAATGGATGCAAGCAGACCAATAAGGAGGTGACTAGAGTTTTGGGGAGTGATGACGAAGTGCAGATGGAGTTAGAGATCGATTTAAAGGGTGAGGAAGAAACAGAGAGACTAAGTTTGATTCGTCCAGCTATGCATGGGTGCACTGGTCCTAAAGATGGGAAACACTGAGAACCACCTCCCAATGTAGGCAGCCCATCTTTAGATTAATAAAGAAATACCTTCCTGTGTTAAGTAGAGATATTTTATTTCCTGTATGTTCTATCTCAGGGGTACAGATAGATCAATTCTAATCTCTCTCCCACAAGATAAACCTCAAATCTTGAAAAATAACTGTCTTATACCTCTGAAGCATCTTTTTTCCTGGTCAATATTTAAGCTCCTTTGATCATTTTTCATATGGAACGGTGTCAAGCTCCCTCAGTGTCCTGGCTGTTCCCCTCTGAGTGACTGCCAGGTTGCCTACATCCCTCTAAACACAGACCCCAATACTCTCAGGAAAATTTTGAACTTCACCAAGTAAAACAGGACTAGCATCTCTAATTTTAGATATATGGTTTAAAATTGCATTGAGATTGCCTGACAGTCAAACTATATAATACTATTATTAGCTCTTATTAAGAGTGATGCCAATTAACACATAGCCAAAACACCAAAAAATGGATATCCTCTTTTTTCAAGTTAATAAAGAATTGGGTTACAGTGGATTAACCAGCTTCTGTTTGATGAGCACAGAGAGGTCTTTGCAAGTTGAGTTTGGGCCAGTTCAACTGTATGATTCTCTGTGAGCATCAACACTATCAGAAGTCACTCTCCTCCACGTTCTCCAAGTGAGTGACAGCACCACAAAGCCTTGTCACGTATGGAGCAGCTTATTTACACACACACACACACACACACACACACACACACTCCCGCAATAAGGTTTTAAGGTTCCCTGACATCTTTTCCTTAGTTTTAAAGACCTGCAACCTTTAAGTGCCTACCTGGTGCAGAGTAGGCACTTAATAAATATTGGTTCAAAGAATGAATACATTCAGGTGATTTCCAAATGTGCTTTCTGAATTAGACAATTGATGGCATCACTGAAATAAGAAAAAACAATATATGGAGCCTCAATTATCAGCACTTTACAATTTAATTATGTGAATACTTTGCTAAGCTTTCTATTTTATTGTCTATGTAGACAGAAGAATAGTTCTCAGGAGTAAAATATTTTTCCCCTTTAAGAATCTGCCCAAACTGCCTAGTCTCCTAGAAAAAAAGATCTATTATATTTGGGCAATTGCAATAGGTTTCCTCTGTCAAAGGTGAATGTCAACTCTTAGAAAAATCATGTTAACACACTCCCCAAAGCCAAAAGGTTTTAACTTGGATTTTTGAAGCAGCTACTAAAATAATGAGTCATCTCATTCTTTATCTGGGAGTAGCTACCGACCTATAAATTGTTGGGGCAATAATCCCCCTGTGTTGGTATTACTATGGACATACTGACTAAAGTTTGTTGCTAAAAATATAATGGCTATCTAGCTTAAAATAGCTAAATAAAAAATTCTAAAACAAATTTCCCAAAGAGGAAAGGATATGAGATATAAAAGATTGTCAGAAGCGCAGAGCCTCCAGCTGGAGCAATGATGGTATTAAAACGAAATAAAATCATTAAACTGTTTCACACACAAAGTGCGTGGACTCAGATTAAGTCCTTACTGCTAAAGGTCGTAGACTTTGTGTCTCTTATGTGTCTTTGAGGACTGCTTCAAGACACAACTGAGATGACCTAAAAGTCATAAAGATAAACGTTTTGCTTTTATTTTCCTCTAGGGTTTTATCTTGTTTCTAAGAAAAATAATTTTTAAAAAAATTCAGATAGGATTTTGGTTTCACTGTTCAGCTGATACCTCTTAAACTAGTTGGCATGTAAAGTACTTAAAACTTTCCTTTAAATCAGCTGTCCAGAGGCAAGTAGGCATCTGCACTGAATAAGTGTCACTGGACACGCCTTAAAATTTGTTTGTAGACAGATTTGTAAGGTTTTTTTTTTAACGCTAGAAAGATCAATAAAACTCACTCTTTGCTTTCAGCTTGGCCCTCCCTCTCTTTATTTTTACATTCATACTTGGCCAAACTTGAGAACTCACTCTCAAAATTCCAGATAGACCACCACTGGGACTTTACAGGACTCTACTGAATGTAATTGGAGACGACCGCCTGGTAACAACCGTGAGTTGTTCCGTCAGGAATACGGTGAGTCTCCTCATTCGTTCTGATATTCTTGTGTGTCCTATGGTAAACTGCTGTAGTAAAGTAAAAGGTTTTATAAATCCAGCACATTCCTTGTTATTTTCTTATATTTTTATAGTTTTTGTAGGTATTAATAGCATTTATTTTTCTCTTTTTAATTGGTTATTTGTGGTATATTAGAAAGCGATTGATTTCATATTACTCTTATATTTCAGCACTTTACCAAATGATGTTATTGGATCTCAAGATCTTCAGCTGATTTTTTTTTCTTTTTTTTTTTGAGGAAGATCAGCCTTGAGCTAACATCTGCTGCCAATCCTCCTCTTGTTGCTGAGGAAGACTGGCCCTGAGCTAACATCCGTGCCCATCTTCCTTTACTTTATACGTGGGACACTTGCCACAGCATGGCTTGATAAGCAGTGCATATGTCCCCACCCAAGATTCGAACAGGCGAACCCCGGGCTGCCAAAGTGGAGCACACAAACTTAACCACTACGCTACCGGGCTGGTCCTGATTTTCTTAGACTTTTAAAGACAATAATGTCATATGCAAATGACAGTTTTCCTATCTATATCTATTCCTCTTATTTCTTAATTTTATCCTCCCACACTGGCTAAGATCTCCAGAAAATACTGAATAATAGCAGTGATGGAAAATTCTTTGACTTCCAAATTACAGAGAACTTTTTTTTTCAGCTTTATTGAGGTATAATTGATAGAGAACGCTTAGGTTTCACCTTAGTTATATATTTGCTAATGTTTTTTGATAGACATCTTGTATCAGTTAAAGCTTCCTCCTATTCATAGTTTTACTAAGACACTGTCTTCTTAATTAAAAACTGGTTTTTAATTTTAATAAATGCCTTTTGGATATATATCATCTAGTTTTTCTGTTTATCTAATATATAATAAATTACATTAATTAATTTGCATATTATGAACCATCTTTGCATTCTTGAATTAAACCTTACTTGGTCGTGACATCATTCTTAAAAGTTCCTCCTCTATTTGGTCTGAGCTGTCTTTTGAAAGATACCTTTAAAAATTTATTTTTAAATGTCTTTTAGCATCTTTTTAGAGGACTCAGGAATTAACACTAGGCTCAACGGTTAGGGATTGTCTCTCTCAAGGGAGTTCTTGTCTCCAGGGAAGAGAATTTTTAATTCAGTATTGTTATGACTGTGGTAGTGACTAAAACAATTTTCAAATGCTTTATAATAAATCTATTCTTAGTTTGTGCTTCTTTATACCTATCATTGCAGATAAGGTATGGTCACTCACTTGCTTTTTTCTAAGGCGTCAGCACGTTATACTGCATAATACCCAATTCTTAAATAGAAATTATTATCCTTTGTGAGGCAGATGAAATATCTGCAAAGAGATTTCCAGTGTGTTTTGGGCATAAAATTATTATTTGTGGGGGACCAGCCTGGTGGCATAGTGGTTAAGTCCACACACTTGGCTTCAGCAGTGTGGGGTTCACAGGTTTGGATCCTGGGCATGGACCTACACACTGCTCATCAAGCCATGCTGTGGTGGCATCCCACATACAAACTAGAGGAAGACTGACACGGATGTTAGCTCAGGGTCAATCTTCCTCAAAAAAAAAAAAAATCTGAAAAAATTATTTGTGGAAAGCAACCCTATCTAAAATAAGTGAGAAACATGTGCATGGAAGTAACTTATGTGTCTATAAATATTTTAAGTTGTCTCATATATTTAAAAAAGAAAAAATTAAGATCATGATACAAATATCTTCTAAACAAATTTATTATTTATTTAACCTAAGAATCTTCCTTGTACTATCAAATTATGGCTTTCTAAATCAAAACATTTCATTTAACATGAATGAAACGATGTTTTAAATCTAAAACTGAATAATCATTTTAAGTATTAGCCAGGGATACAGTTCACTTTATGGTTCCCAGAAATTAGCCACATCAGCTCTTCTTAGAACCAGGAATTATTTGTTATTACAGCTGCATATTAAGACAGAAAATATTATGTCTATGCTGCCTTGACAGTGTCTCTGGATTTATATTGTTTTTAATAAAAATGATTACAAAATACTCTTCACACATATTCCTCAACTGAAGAATTTTTCTACAAATAGAGGTAAGTGGAAAAAATTCTAAAACAATTTTTAATGAAAATATACACACACACACCTTAGAACTATTTGATGAATGCAATTTTAAATCATCATCATTCACGCTTGAAAGGGAAGTGGTGGTTGCTACCTGTTACCATAACTGTTTTTCTATAAAGTTGCTGGTTTGATATGGAGGCCTCTGGAAGGCACGAGAACCAACAGAAAAATCTATTCCTAAATTCCATCTGCCTCAAGGATATTGTAATCTTTGAGATAAAAAACCTTTCATCTTGTTTATCTACCATATTTTACACTAAACAAAATTTCCTGCTATCCCATTTCATTGTATAATTTAACCAAAATCTCTTAAGGGAAAATAAAGTCAACTAAAGCATTTTTCCACTGGGAGTAGGGTGGAGAGAAACACGTTTCATAATTATCATATCTTTCACGTTTTCTTTCCTAGTTAGGGATGATAACATTTTGAATATCTGACCTGTCAACTCCATCCACATGTTTTCTGCCCTGGACTTAGGAGTCACAGTTTTCAGAAAAATAATACAAATGCAATATTAAATACTCTTCTTATCTGGATCTATACCTGTTTTCTAAATCCGTCCTTTCTTGCACATACCTGTATTTCCTTAAACATGAAGACACCCCACATTGCAGCTATAAATCCGGGACCCTTAAATAAAAATAAGAACTTGAATTAAATTGGTTATGACTATACTCTGAAAATATAGCAAATTGAACAGCTGACTATGTACTTAAACAACTTTCTATCATAAACACAATATAACAATATCGTCAGGGAAAACGATTCATAATCTCAACCCTAACTCAACATTAAGTTAAATTAAGTAGCATTAGGTAAAAAACAAAGAATTTTTTTATGTAATGTTTTCATTTTTATTATAATATTTTGGGCCATATAATGCTTTTCTTTAGTATAATCTATTTATAATAAAATATTTTAATAAGCAGTTTTTTTTTTCTAGTGAACTAGTCCCTTAGGATACTAGAAATGGGAGTAATAGGAAAAGTTGCAAATTTATAACTTTCTTTGGCATGAGATAATCTCATAACTGAAGAAATTTTAGTGTGTACTTTTGACCCTGACAAATAATGTACATACAGAAGTAGCATGTACTTAAAAAATTTTTTTTAGCTGATACTACTGCACAGGAATCAACTATGTGTAACATTAAACTCTAGTGAATGTTGAAGGTAGTATTATGGGAAGATAGAAAAACCACGTAAGGAAAAATAAACAATGGGTTAGTGGCAAGAGACAAAGGCAGCAATGAAATAATACAGGACACAGGAAATGAGGAGAAATAAGACAGAAAAAAAGGATGGTTCTGCAGTTTGAAAACTTGAAGCTATTGAAGTTTGTTAATTTTTTTAGCTGAGAAGGGAAAAATCTGGCATTTGGATTAATCGTAGTCTTTGTGGAGAAGGTGTATTGTATCAGCATTTTTATGATTCCTTTTCAAGTCCTGCACAAACTCTGGAAGAGTTCAAATAATTCCAACATGTGTTTTCCCCCTCCATTTCTCCAAGTGTCTAAAAGGCTGGGTCAACAGTTTGACTCCAATCCTGGTATGTAAGCGAAGTGATAAAAATACATTACTCTCTGTTTATCAGCATGTGGAAAAGTCAGTATCAAAAGAGCCAGAGAAATAGGTCAAAGGAACTGTCTTTTATCAACGACGTAAGGTCCTAAGCTTCCAAATTCAAACCAAACAAGAAGCATCTGGGTCCTCTAGGCAATTCTGTACTAACTTTGGGCAGGACAGGTGGAAACAATAGAAGAGAGGATAAAATATTAATGTTATCATGCCAATTGCTCAAGAATTTTATCCTCTTTAATCTGGAAATTTATTTCTCTTCAAAGAACACAGTAGAAAACAATATCAAAAGGTATCACTGACCATTGAGCCTCTTTGGCTGATGATCTTCTTTTTTTTTTTTTTTTTTCTACTCAAACTATTTAGTCAGAATGATTTTATTTTATTTTTTTATTAATGTTATGATAGATTACAACCTTGTGAGATTTCAGTTGTACATTTTTGTTAGTCATGTTGTGGGTACACCACTTCCCCCTCCGTACCCTCCCCCCATCCCCCCTTTTCCCTGGTAACCACCGATCAGATCTCCTTCTCAATATACTAATTTCCACCTATGAGTGGAGTCATATAGAGTTCGTCTTTCTCTGACTGACTTATTTCGCTTAACATAATGCCCTCGAGGTCCATCCACGTTGTTGTGAATGGGCCAATTTCGTCTTTTTTTATGGCTGAGTAGTATTCCATTGTGTATATATACCACATCTTCTTTATCCAATCATCAGTTTCTGGGCATGTAGGCTGGTTCCACATCTTGGCTATTGTAAATAATGCTGCGATGAACATAGGGGTGCAACGGACTCTTGAGATATCTGATGTCAGGTTCTTAGGATAGATACCCAGTAATGGGATGGCTGGGTCATAGGGTATTTCTATTTTTAACTTTTTGAGAAATCTCCATACTGTTTTCCATAGTGGCTGTACCAGTTTGCATTCCCACCAACAGTGTATGAGGGTTCCTCTTTCTCCACAACCTCTCCAACATTTGTCGTTCTTGGTTTTGGATGTTTTTGCCAATCTAACGGGGGTAAGGTGATATCTTAGTGTAGTTTTGATTTGCATTTCCCTGATGATTAGCGATGATGAACATCTTTTCATGTGTCTATTGGCCATATTCAAATCTTCTTTTGAGAAATGTCTGTTCATGTCCTCTGCCCATTTTTTGATCGGGTTGTTTGTTTTTTTGTTGTTAAGCCGTGTGAGTTCTTTGTATATTATGGAGATTAACCCTTTGTCGGATAAGTGGCTTGTAAATATTTTTTCCCAATTAGTGAGCTGTTTTTTTGTTTCAATTCTGTTTTCCCTTGCCTTGAAGAAGCTCTTTAGTCTGATGAAGTCCCATTTGTTTATTCTTTCTATTGTTTCCCTCAACTGAGGAGTTACAGTGTCCGAAAAGATTCTTTTGAAACTGATGTCAAAGAGTGTACTGCCTATATTCTCTTCCAAAAGACTTATTGTCTCAGGTCTAATCTTTAGGTCTTTGATCCATTTTGAGTTTATTTTGGTGTGTGGTGAAAAAGAATGGTCGATTTTCAATCTTTTGCATGTGGCTGTCCAGTTTTCCCAGCACCATTTGTTGAAGAGACTTTCTTTTCTCCATTGTAGGCCCTCTGCTCCTTTGTCGAAGATTAGCTGTCCATAGATGTGTGGTTTTATCTCTGGGCTTTCAATTCTGTTCCATTGATCTGTGGACCTGTTTTTGTACCAGTACCATGCTGTTTTGATCACTGTAGCTTTGTAGTATGTTTTGAAATCGGGGATTGTGATTCCGCCGGCTTTGTTTTTCTTGCTCAAGATTGCTTTAGCAATTCGTGGTCTTTTATTCCCCCATATGAATTTTAGGATTGTTTGTTCAATTTCTGTGAAGAATGTTCTTGGGATTCTGATTGGGATAGCATTGAATCTGTATATTGCTTTAGGTAGTATGGACATTTTAACTATGTTTATTCTTCCAATCCATGTGCAAGGAATGTTTTTCCATCTCTTTATGTCATTGCCTATTTCTTTCAAGAAAGTCTTGTAGTTTTCATTGTATAGATCCTTCACTTCCTTGGTTAAGTTTATCCCAAGGTATTTTATTCTTTTCGTTGCGATTGTGAATGGGATAGAGTTCTTGAGTTCTTTTTCTGTTAGTTTATTGTTAGTGTATAGAAATGCTACTGATTTATGCACGTTAATTTTATACCCTGCTACTTTGCTGTAGTTGTTGATTATTTCTAATAGTTTTTCTGTGGATTCTTTGGGGTTTTCTATGTATAAGATCATGTCGTCTGCAAACAACGCGAGTTTTACTTCTTCGTTACCTATTTGGATTCCTTTTATTTTTTTTTCCTGCCGAATTGCTCTGGCCAGCACCTCCAGTACTATGTTGAATAGGAGTGGTGAAAGTGGGCACCCTTGTCTTGTTCCTGTCCTCAGAGGGATGGCTTTCAGCTTTTGTCCATTGAGTATGATGTTGGCTGTGGGTCTATCATATATGGCCTTTATTATGTTGAGGTACTTTCCTTCTATACCCATTTTACTGAGGGTTTTTATCATAAATGGGTGTTGGATCTTGTCGAATGCTTTCTCTGCGTCCATTGAGATGATCATGTGGTTTTTGTTTTTCATTTTGTTGATGTAGTGTATCACGTTGATTGACTTGCGTATGTTGAACCATCCCTGTGTTCCTGGTATAAATCCCACTTGATCATGGTGTATAATCTTTTTGATGTATTGCTGTAATCGGTTTGCCAAAATTTTGTTGAGGATTTTTGCATCTATGTTCATCAGTGATATCGGCCTGTAGTTCTCCTTCTTTGTGTTGTCCTTGTCAGGTTTGGGGATCAGAGTGATGTTGGCTTCATAGAATGTGTTAGGGAGTTCTCCATCTTTCTCAATTTTCTGGAACAGTTTGAGGAGAATAGGTATTAAGTCTTCTTTGAATGTTTGGTAGAATTCTCCAGAGAAGCCGTCTGGTCCTGGACTCTTGTTTTTGGGGAGGTTTTTGATTACCGTTTCTATTTCCTTACTTGTGATTGGTCTATTCAGATTCTCCATTTCTTCCTGATTCAGTTTGGGGAGATTGTAGGAGTCTAGGAATTTGTCCATTTCTTCCAGGTTGTTCAATTTGTTGGCATATAGTTTTTCATAGTATTCTCTTATGATCTCTTGTATTTCATTGGTATCTGTTGTGATTTCTCCTCTGTCATTCCTGATTTTATTAATTTGCGATTTCTCTCTTCTTTTCTTGGTGAGTCTGGCTAGGGGTTTGTCAATTTTGTTAATTCTTTCGAAGAACCAACTCTTTGTTTCATTGATCCTTTCTATTGTCTTTTTTGTTTCAATATCGTTTATTTCTGCTCTTATTTTTATTATTTCCCTCCTTCTACTGACTCTGGGCTTTGTTTGTTCTTCTTTTTCTAGTTCTGTTAGGTGTCGTTTGAGGTTGCTTACGTGAGCTTTTTCTTGTTTAGTGAGGTGAGCCTGTATTGCGATGAATTTCCGTCTTAGGACTGCTTTTGCTGCATCCCAAATGATTTGGTATGTCGTGTTCTCATTTTCATTTGTCTCCAGATAATATTTGATTTCTTCTTTAATTTCTTCAATGATCCATTGTTTGTTGAGAAGCGTGTTGTTTAGTCTCCACATTTTTGCACCTTTCTCTGCTTTTTTCTTGTAGTTGATTTCTAGTTTAATAGCGTTATGATCAGAAAAGATGCTTGATATTATTTCAACTCTCTTGTATTTATTGATGTTTGCTTTGGTTCCCAAAATATGGTCAATCCTTGAGAATGTTCCATGTGCACTTGAGAAGAATGTGTAACCTGCTGTTTTTGGAGCAAGTGTTCTATATATATCTATTAAGTCCATCTGGTCTAATTTTTCATTTAATTCTATTATTTCCTTGTTGATTTTCTGTCTGGATGTTCTGTCCATTGGTGTTAATGGTGTGTTGAGGTCCCCTACTATTATTGTATTGTTGTTGATGTCTTCTTTTAGTTCTATTAAGAGTTGCTTTACAAATTTTGGTGCTCCTGTGTTGGGTGTGTATATATTTATAAGTGTTATGTCTTCTTGGTGGAGAGTCCCTTTTATCATTATATACTGTCCCTCTTTATCTTTCTTTATCTGTTTTGCTTTGAAATCTACCTTGTCTGATATTAGTATAGCGACACCTGCTTTCTTTTGTTCATTATTAGCTTGGAGTATTGTTCTCCATCCCTTCACTCTGAGTCTGTGTTTGTCTTTGGGGCTGAGGTGTGTTTCCTGGAGGCAGCATATTGTTGGATCTTGTTCTTTGATCCATCCTGCCACTCTGTGTCTTTTGATTGGGGAGTTCAATCCATTTACATTTAGAGTGATTATTGAGACGTGGGGGCCTACCACTCCCATTTTGTGTCTTGTTTTCCGGTTTTCTTCAGTTTCCTTTGTTTCTCGTCCCATGGTTTAATCTGTTCTGATGTAGAGCTGCTACTCTCTGTTGTTGTCCTTCTACTTATCTCCTCTGCTCTTGGTTTTGTAGCCCCTTTCCTTTTTTGGATTTTTCAGGAATGAGGGTTTTCCTGAGGATTTCCTGAAGAGGAGGTTTTGTGGCAATGAACTCCCTTAATTTTTGTTTATCTGGGAAAGTTTTTATTTCTCCATCGTATTTGAAGGATATTTTCGCTGGGTAGAGAATTCTCGGCTGTAGATTTTTGTCCTTCAGATTGTTGAATATATCATTCCACTCTCTTCTAGCCTGTAAAGTTTCTGCTGAGAAATCTGCTGATAGCCTGATGGGGGTTCCTTTGTAGGTTAGTTTCTTTTGCCTGGCTGTCCTTAATATTTTCTCCTTGTCGTTGACTTTTGCTAGCTTCACTACTATATGCCGTGGAGTTGGTCTTCTTGCATTGATAAAGTTTGGAGATCTATTGGCTTCTGTCACCTGAAGATCCATCTCCCTCACCAGATTTGGGAAGTTCTCAGCCATTATTTCTTTGAATAGGTTTCTGCCCCTTTCTCCTTCTCTTCTCCCTCTGGTATACCTATAATCCTTACGTTGCATCTCCTAATTGTGTCTGATAATTCTCGGAGAGTTTCTTCATTTCTTTTAAGTCTTGCTTCTCTCTCCTCCTCTGCCTGCAACAATTCTATATTGCCATCTTCCAAATTGCTAATTCTTTCCTCCATATTATCGGCCCTACTGTTCAGTGCATCTAGATTTTTCTTAATCTCCTCTATTGTGTTCTTCATTTCCAATATTTCTGTTTGGTTCTTCTTTATTGTATCAAACTCTTTTGTGACATAGCTCCTGAACTCGTTGAGTTGTCGGTCAGAATTCTCTCTTAACTCATTGAGAACCTTAATGATGGCTGTTTTGAAGTCATCATCATTTAGGTTATATATCTCATTTTCTTTGGGATTGTTTTCTGTGTATTTGTTACTTTCTTTCTGTTCTGGAGATTTAATGTATTTTTTCATATTGCTTGATGTTGTTGATTTGTGCCTCTGCATGGAGATAGAGTTTAGTTGCTCCTTTCACTTGTTTCAGCTGCTGCGGTGGGGGGAGCAGCTGTTTATACTTCACCAACCAGGAACCCTGTCCATAGTTGCTAACTGGGCCTGGGCCCCTCTTCGTAGCCACAGTGGCCCTTTGGATTCCCTCCTCTGCCGTGGGGGCCGTCACAGGGGGGCTTCAGGCTGCAGGTGCCTACTGTTGCAGCCCACCTAGATGTGCTCTCTCCTTGGGGTCTGCAACGGTGTTATGGGCTTTTCCAGCGGCCAGGGGTGGGATCACTTACATTTGTCGCTCCGTTGCTGTCGGCACCCACCGAATCTCACTTGTCCTCTATGGGTCGCAGGAGAGCTATTGGCATCTTCTACAGTCTGTGGTTAGTACACCTAGCTATGCTGCTTTTGCCCTGGGGTCTTCCAGCCTTGTGGCTGGCGGCTGGGTGCCTTCTACTGGTGCTGTGCAGAGGCTTTCCCTAAGGCTGCTGTGAGCCTGTAGGGTTTCCCCCTAGGCTACTAAGCTGGGTCTCTGGAACTCTCTCCAGCCCCAGTCCTCTCCCAGATCTCCAGCAATCCCTAGTCTCACGGGGCGGGCAACGGCAGCTGGGGGTCGCCCCGCCCTCTGGGCTTCTCTCCGGGCCTCTCCCGGGAGCCCTGAATGCTGGGCGTGGCCCCTCTGCTAACGGCACACAGAGAGTTTTGTCTGCTGCCCGGGCAGAGCTCCGGCGCTTCCCCTCCGGGTCGCAGAACCGGCCTTTTGATGATGATCTTCTAAATATTAGTTTAGACATGGCCTAAGGGTTATTGTCAGGAGTGATGGGGTCGTAGGAAATGGTGTTTTGCTAAAAGTAATGCAAGCGTAAGTCAAAGTGTATGCCTGAGTTAAAGAATCTGCATACACTTTGACTTACGCTTGCATTACTTTTAGATAACAGACACAACTGTTGTGGCAATTGGGATTGTATATTTTCCTCTTGTAAATTAATATAAATTACACATTTGTAAATCAGCCTTTGAGAACAAGGTGAGCTTGAGCCATCTTGAGAAGCTGAACCTTCTGGATAAGCTGATTCAGCTTTGAGACTCATCAGGGCAGACCTGGAGCAGAGGTAACAAGCCCTTTCTCCTGCTACATGGGTTTTTGTTTTTTCTTTTGTTCCTTTTTTTGTTTGTTTTTTAATTGATTATTTGCCAATAAACAATATAGATGCTGCTTTCAAGGAACTCATAGTCTAGTCTCTAATGGATATGTAACAATGGAAATATACGTACCTGTGGAGCACAGCACTGCTGGGATTTGAAATGTACTCTTTTGAGAAAATCAGATTGACCATATTCATAACTGTTAAAGCTAGGGGATGGGTATGTATAAAATTTTCCATTAAAAAAAGTTAAAGTTAAAAAATCTAGCTCTATAAAGAAAATAAAGAAGAATATAAGATCCTTGAGGATAGGGACTAAGTCTTTTCTGCATGTGGATAATGTTGTCCTTGACCAGAGTAACAAAATGGAAACCAAGCAAGAACCTTGTAGCAATAAAGATAAAGCAATAAAGGGAATGCCCTCACCTCCCCGAAATACCTGTGCCTCCCAGGTAACAATCCCCAAGCACTAGAGGAAGCTACACCTGGTGCGTGAGAAGACTTTGCTTATATCATGGTGGTTTGAGAATAATCCTTCCAATGGGCAAGTCTCCAAAACCACAGTGACCATTCTCACCACCCTCAGCCCACATTCCACCTACCTTAGCAATTTATTTCCACTGAATTAGGCTTGAATGTTTTGCCTTAAGTCTTTACCATAACTTAATACAAAAAACAGTGGTAGGAAAACTGTATCTCTGTCTATAATAAAATTTTTGTGAAGAATATTATTTATTGTTGTTCAATGTCCCCGTAAAAGGCTCCATATGGTAAATTCTATTAAGAATTTAGTGCTAGAAAATAATTGATATTTTCTGAGGAAATAATGTTACTCATTAAAAAGAATTAGCTACCGCATTGTATTACCCCCTTTTGTATGCACAAAGCAAAACTTAATGTTTAATCACCAAACTAAGCTTGGTGCTTTTCGCTTCCTTTCACATTTTTATCCTAGCTTTGATTTTCTATTTGTGTTTCTATTTCTATTTATTTGTCTTGTGTGACTTAATTCTATCTGTGTATCTTATATAAAATTGCTCCAAGCCCTTTTTGGACAACCCACATTTGTTCAAGAACATAACTTGATTAAAAGACAAAATCACTAACATGACAAAGTTTCAATTTGATGGGATTAATGAGTTGATCTATTTTAATAAACATTATTCCTCCTTGTGCAGTGGGATATAGCTGTCAAACAACATTTGCATCTCTAGTTGAGGAGCATATCATGCTGCAAACTTTTCTCTACAAATGTACTTTTAAGCATTTAACTGGTAAGCATTATACCTCATGGTCCATTATATTTCCTGGTGTTATATAGTGACTCCTAGCATTACATATACTTGAAATGATGAGAAACAAACCCTTTTTGGAAAGAATTTGGGTTCTTTGCCATTCCAGTGACAAGGACTTAACCCTAAAAAACTTCCTTATAACTTGCCTGATTTTGATACCAATTTCCCTCAGCAGAGATCAAGAACGTCAAAACGTGGGCTCTTTAAATTTAAAAAACCCTTTATTATTTGAATTTAGTTGTTCTTTAAAGTGAACTATTTTATGAACACAATAGAACTGTCAAAAATATACTGTTTGAAATCCAGAATTTATATTAAAATTTAAGGATGTTTTAAATTTTTACGCAATGTGTTTTAGACTAGACAACGTGCTTTTAAGAAGTTTTCTAGGTTTGCACAGGTGTGGTGCTAAAATGTTTTAGGCAAGTTTTGTTGATGATGATGACGGTTTAGGAAGCAGGGGATGCAGGTGAACGACCTAAGGTGTCTAGAGTAGACACGGGAGCCCACCATTAAAGCAACTAATTCCCGTGTGGGTGTCAGTCCCAGTGCCAGAATGAACTCGAAACAAACTCTAAATTGGATTCTGTACTGATGGCACAAGGCAGCACTGTGCACTGGAAACTCTGTACTCAGAAGCCTTGAGAGTTCCACTGGCTGTGTCACTTCAGACAGCGCTCTCAGCCATTGCCTCAATTTCTCATCTTCAAAACGGGGACAATCCTATCAATTCTTGTCCTGCCTAAATCAAAGAAAACATTTTTGCTTTTCTCTTACCTAACTATGTGCTAATAAATGGCACCTAAAAAATCAGATGAAGCAAACTGTATTATGTATGCTACAATAGACATCATCCAGAGACAATACTTTGCTTTAGCACTTTCTGAAAGCCTTCCTTAAAAATACTGAAGTACCGGGGCTGGCCCAGTGACACACTCTGCTTCGGTGGCCCTGGGGTTCACGGGTTCAGATCCAGGCGTGGACCCACACAGTGCTCATCAAGCTATGCTATGGTGGCATCCCACATAAAAAGAGGAAAATTGGCACAGATGGTAGCTCAGGGCCAATCTTCCTTAACAAAAAGGAAAAAAATACTTAAATACCATATGAGGAGAAGGCTGAAGTACTTTCTGTCTCACAAAGTTGTCATGAGATTCAAGTGTGATAATACACAAAATAGCATTTTTATATTTATAAACTGTTATATAGAGATGAATATTGTTATAAATAACAAATTATAATGTATCCAAATCGACATTAGACAAAACGGCCAAACAAAAACTGCAAGGATATTAAAGATTAACCAACCTGGTAAAATGAGGTTAGCAATGTTCCCGTAGCAATCAAGGACATAAGATTAGAGGGCATCAGTTTATCTACATGAATCTATTATATTAATTGTATTCCTTAAAAAAATCAAACTCTATGATGGTCTGTAGTGATCTGCTAAGAACGCTTCAGAAAAATTATATTGACATTTGGAAAATAAAAATTTGGAAAAATACTCGAGCTACTTACAGCAGTGATTATCGGGAAACTGACCACAGCGCTGAGAGAGTGGTTAGCTATGAACCAACAGCAGGTGGCTGCTGCCCAGAGGACCCCTGACACGAATCCTGAAACACACACAGACACCCCACATTTACAAACCACGTGCCTCTCCTGAAAAGGTACACTCTAGGTAGAGCAGGAATATTCAAGGGCACATATTAACGCCTTCCTATCAATACTGTTGGCCAACATGCATTTTTGAGCTGTGTTTTATGACCATTTTGGAAACCACATGATTTCTCTGATCTTGACTGCTGTGGGTATAATTATTAATCCTTTCACTTTACTGACAGTAAATAAAGTACCCAAAGTAGTAATTGAGGCAAAGATTGGATAGTAGAGAGGGGCTTAGGGAAGACACACGATCTGAACATGCTCTGCAAACACCATTTACTCTAAATCATGAACACATAAAAATGTATAAATTCAGAATGATGCTTATAGCTAAGGAAAAAAAACTCCCAGAATTTGAATGAAAATACTAGCTAAAATTGTCAGGATACTTTAGTTAGGCATTGAGTAAATCTTCTACCGTTTTCTATACTGGTAGAGTGGCACACTTGGCTTAAATGAATCAGGCACTCAGAATGAACCTCTGACATATGCTTTATTTTGTTCTTTAAAAAATTTTACTTGTGGACCTATCTCCAAATTGACTTATAGCAAACTCATAAGTGAGAAATTAAATATATATTTTTACCATTAATGCCTAATGGATTAAGTCCAAAAGTGTGTGCATTTAACATATATGTGTTTTGAACTCTAAACAATTTCTCCTTACTTTTTGGAGAAAGTGTTTGTTTTCCCAAGTGACTGCAGATTCCTATTTGTTGATACTTTTTCTTTTTTTCAATAGAGTCCCAGGACTCTGACTTTTAATATCAATCCTTAGATAGTGAAGGAGAAATAATAAAGGCTGATGGTCAATAGACAAGATGTTTTGATACAGGAAATGATCTTAGATTCATCAATCGAGTTTTAGCTTCTGTAATAATGACCGGCATTTCATATCTAGTTTCATGCATTTTAAATCCTTCATATTTGGTGGTAAACTGGGCCAAAGTAATTCAGAGAATGAACACACACACACAGGTACACACACACACATACTAAGGACGGCTTGGCTTCCAGAAAACTATTATTCAAGCTAAAGGAGTAGAGAATGATACTTCCAAGGAGTAAGAAGATTTTCTGTAGTACAGATTCTTACCTGGCAAGACTGCTTTAGGATATAGTTTAGGATTATTTTTCATGGCTATACTGTAGGCCAGAAAGTAGACCGTGCTTGTAAGAAAGATGCCGCTGAAGTGTGCAAAAACATAGTCTAAATCTGAAAACACAGATTATAAAATTCTCAAGTGTATTATTTTAATCATTTCAAATATATTTAAAGTTCTAAAAATAAACTTACCAAAATTAACCTCAAAAGTAAAGGAACCATCAATTATATTTTATCATCCTAGTTTTCTATATACTGATTATATAGAATTTTAATTAATAGATTTAAAACCTAGCAATATTAAGCAGCAAATTAGTTACTACAATCAAATCTAAAAGGCTGGTTTTCATGATTATCTTGGAAAACTAAATAAGAAACAATAAACATTATGTGAATATGATGTTAATATCTCCTTTTTAAGAATAGGTATTCAGACCTAATTTTGCTAATGGTTAAAACAATTGTAGCAAATCTCCAAGTGGGCTGTAGTGGGGTGTGTGTGAAAAAATTCGGGGAATGCTAATTTTATATAGCCTACAATCAATCTGGAGACCAGCATCTCTGCTGTAGATATCAGCTATACAGAAGGATATTCAGAAAATTATTCCAAAGAGGGTTTTTATTCAATTGTTTATTATAAACCTAATTACATGGAGGAGTTAATGAAACATGATGGTGGCCTAAATTCTGAGAAACCCCAACTCTACTGACTATTTAAGCAGACGGTGCTTTGGCCATACACATGGGTTCACTACAGGTTCTTGGCTGGGAAGGCCACATTGGACTCAGGCTTTCTCTCAACTAAAAGTTTGACAGAGGTGACTGGCCAGGTTAAGGGAGGAAAGGTTGATGATCAAAGAGTTTGTCTATTCTTCTGAAATCTTAAATCCTACTTCTGAATCTCATAAGAGCAACACATTCCTCTATGGACCACCACAAAAGGCAGCATAACATAGTGGTTAAAAGCACAGACCACCTGGGTGGGAATCCTCAACCCACTACTTGCTAACTTTGAGACATAGTTCAATTATCTAATCTCTCTCTGCCTTAATTTGCTGAATTGCAAAAAAAGGATAATAATGGTATCCAGCTAGTAAGGTTGCTACGAGAGGCAACTGAGTCAGGACTGTAACGTGGTTAGAATGGTGCCTAGCACAGGCCATGTACCACTTAGGTTTTGTTAAATAAATGAAATAAAAAATTATGCCCCCCCTCCTCAGTATTATTCTTGAATTGACATAAAGTGTGTTCCTATCAGGCTGCATTTGAGTTGTCATGAGAAATATCCCTAAGCACTGATTGTCCTATTCATGTTAAGAGATTGTCGAGGACATTGTTTATTATGTCCTAGTACCAAGAACAACTGTACCCTTGAACAATTAGTTGTTTTCATCTGGAGTTCGCTGAATTGTGGGACTGATCTGATTCCCCTAGTGGCTATAAGAAATCTCAGAGCCGAATTTATGGCTAGTTTCTAGCAAGTGGTGCAATTTTTAGACTCATTCCTGGTTCTGTTTTATTTTTCACTCTTGTTTTTCCTTCTCTTTTAATTTATCCTATGTCATTCTCTTTTTATTAGTTTTTATCTTTTAAAAATGAAAAAAATACAAAAAGTATTTGTATAAAATCTTAAAAAAAAGACAAGTTAATAAAAGGTTTGAGTATTGTTCGTGGGGCTGAATATTAAAAGGAAGAAAGAAACTATGGTATCTACTCAAAGTCTATTCACTCATTTAAAGTTCAGATCCCAGCTTCTTCATCAATCTTTCCCTCGTGACTTTTGCCCTCCAAACTTCTCTTTTATCTGAACATAGATCACATCAATTTTCTGCACCATCCATTATTATCTATGATCTCATTCACTTATCATTTCATTGCTGTAAACCACGTTTGAATATAATCATAGGATCCCCAAGTAGACACTCTTTCATGTCGTCTTGAGCTTGTACTAGGCTATTGCACATAGTGTTGAGTTTATGCCTGAGAGATTAATTCTATCACTAGAAACTGAGATAATTAGAGACCATTATGTTGAGCCTTTCACTGCACTACTCTGTGCTTGAAAAATAATATTTGTTGACTGAATAGGCTATACTTTGAGCTTTAGGAGGGCTATACTTTGACCTTTTTCTTGATTTTAAAGTACAATGTACTGCACTTTAGCTTTTTTTTAGAAGAAGAGAAGAACACATATTTTCCCAGAGATGATCTTAACTGGAAAATAATCTCTAAATCTTACTATAAAGCCAGAAACCATGTTTTAAGATCCAAGTAGCAGAACTGAATCCTGACTAAAGTTGATTATATTTGTATGTTAAAGATCATGTGAAAATACTGAAACACTCCTTTATTACTTTTAGTCTTCTGTGACTTTCTAATTCACCACTTACAAGGAAAAGTAAGATCAAATCTATGCACCAATATTTACTACAGTCACATTCTTTTTATATTCTTAAGTAGAAACACAAGTATCGAGTTTATTTAGAAATAACTTTTTACTCTCACCATACTGGCTTGCTCCTGCATATATACTGTCATTTCTTTTGCTGTGGTCCTTGATATAAATGATTGGCACAAACGTTGATCCATAGAGTATTCCAGATATCACTGCAAGACTGCAGCCCCTTAAAAAACAAATAAATCACTATTAATCTTGGTCCAAAGCAATATTTCTGACAAACACACAGATGCAGTGATAATGAAAGCATGCTTCCAAATGTAAATCACAAGCAATTATGCAGATATCACCCATCCATCTCAAGCTCTGTGACTGGCAGAAGTTAAAGAAACATCCTGCAGGGTCAAAGTGGTGTCAGGACTAAGAGTGAAACTTCAGTCCTCCACTGTCTAATTTTGGAAGTACATGATTTACAGAAGTTATAATGGATTAAGATTATAAATAGTCATTAGATAGATGAGAAAAGTGCCATCATATTATACAGTCTACATAAATAAACTTGGCTCTCTAATTAAATTATCAAGTATTTATGGACTGACACTATGCCCTATGCCTCTTTTTAAAACACTATCATATCTAGCACAGGGCTAGGGGAGAGCAAGCACTAGACACATGTTTGTTCAAAACAGCTCTTGAGATCCATAGACTAACCTATGTCTTAGTTGATGGTGGCATGGTCAAGAGGAAGTGCTGATTTAATAAAATCATCTGTACATTTCAGGGAAAACATTACTCTTTGTAAGAAGAAAATATTTCAGGGGCTGGCCCAGTGGCATAAGGTTAAGTTTGTGTGCTCGGCTTCAGCAGCCTGGGGTTCACAGGTTCAGATCCCCGGTGCAAATCTACACACCACTCATCAAGACACACTGTGGCAGCATCTCACATACAAAATAGAGGCAGATTGGCAAAGATGTCAGCTCAGTGACAATCCTCCTCAAGCAAAAAGAGGAAGATTAGTAACAGATGTTAGCTCAGGGCCAATCCTCACCAAAACAAGACAGAGAGAGAGAGAAAACATTTCATTTTAAGCACTTGGAGGCAAGTTGACTCCTCGGACTTGGGCCATATCTGTACGAAGCACAAGTATTTCCAACGATTTTGGGGGGAGGTAATCAATATTTTGGAACTTAATACAAAGGATAATGGATGAAACAGGAAAGAGTTTTAGGGAAAAACCACTCCCTAACAAGCTTACAAACAAATCCTTAAAGTCTATTTTAATAGTGCTTTAAGGAATATGACACTGTAGGAACTCCCAGGGCCAACTTGGCAATGAGCTCTATTCACACTGAAAACCCCTGTGTCATGGTGAAGCCTAGACTTCACGGTCCTGGAGGATTATCCCAAACACAGACCAGACTAATAGTCCAGGCCCAGCTAACAGACAACTAAAAACGTTTTTAACAAACATTCCCTTAACAAAGGAGATGCTTTGTGAAAAAAGGTTTTGTTTGAGGCAAGCTACATACTATTACATATTTTCATATTTCTTTGCCAGTTCAAAAAAATGTGCCGCCACACCCTAAAATATAGCTGATAATAAAAAAAGCTGATGTTGAGCTTAACTCTCCCAGTCTTTATGAAGCCGGTGGGGGGGGGGGGGGGGGGGGGGGGAGGGTGGATAGGACCTACATGGAGACAAAATATTCTACTATATTTGACAATGAATATGTGCAGTGGCTTAGCAATTCCTTAAAGCACTGAGACCAGGGATCCTGTGCCTAAAAATTCAGCAGGGGACAAGAAAGTCTCTCCATCATGGAGCTAAGGAAGTCAAGCTTGGGTTACCATTTTCTTCTGGAACTCAGACGAGTATCACCTGACGCTGGCAGTCCTTGCTTTAACCAAATATGAAAGAGAACAACAGAAGCTCTTCTTACACTATGCGCTGTTGCAGTGTAGAAAGCTTATCCACCCAGGAGTAATCGCGGCTGGGATCTTGAGCCCTGTTGATCGCCTGTTGAAAACATTGGCACAAACCAAAACAAAACAGCATTCGATTGATAACCGCACTGGGGACAAGAAGATTTTCAGTGTTTTCCTTTTCTCTCTCAAACCTACTTTAAACTATGAACATGTTCTACTCGGCATTCTGATTCTGTGGCCGTCTCTAGACTCAAAGGTTTCTGATTCTGTTCCTCTTTCATTCAGAACGGTTTGCAGTTGGCAACTTCTCTCTTTAAATTTTTTCACAGTTTAATATATGGCTATTTTGACACACCTACCCAAACTAGCAAAGTTATTAACATGCGTTTCATTTGCATATTTTAATAATCTGTAGAGAAATTAGAACCAAGGAAAACTCAGACTCTTCTACCATGGAATGCCTAAGATCAATAGGCATTTTTTATTCAGATTTTTTTTTTACTGAATTAGTTAAACATTTCCAGTCATGTTTCAAGATTAGGCTAGTATTCTGAGTCAGAAAAAATTATGTGCAAATTCATAATATTTCTACTGTTAAATGTAATCATCTCTATCATCTTTGTCTCTTAGCTGAAGTTTCCTTGATGTTATACTCTCACTGCTTTTGTAAGAAATAAGAAACTAGGTTTGAATTCTTTGTCATGTGCTAAGTCCAGTTTTCCTTTGGCAATAATGCTTTCTTTTACGATGGGGAACTCAGGATGTATGGTTCATACTAACCAATCATGTTGTTTGTGTATCTTTACACTTAGTTTGTGTATATCATTTCATCTTGCCTAGAAAAATCTAAGACAGTTGGCCTACTATGTACGTTTTACAAAGCTGCATTTATTTTAGTTTCTTTTTTTGTCCCTTTGTGTGAAGGGTAATTGGTTAGGAGGTATCTGGATCCAGACAGCTTCTCCCAGTCTCAATTCCTCCATTCTCTCTGAAACATTTCCCTGATTAGAGATGCCTATGGATTAATAAATCTCTTTTCTCTTACACTTGAGCTAATTATTATTTAACTTTGGTGTCAATTTAATGTTTCAGCCACCATAATTGATAAGAGTCTTGATAAGGGAAGAAGGAAGGGAAAAGAAAAAATTAATTTTGAAGTAAGGATCGAGGCAATACCTCCCAGGGAGGCAAATATCTCAGTGGGGGTGTGGGATGCTGGATTCAGAGGGCAGCTAGGGTCACTTGGCCCTTGGTGAGTAGAAGAGAGACTTAAAATAGGAAGGAGTAGACTCTGGGCTCATGGCCACGGGGGTTTGCCCTGAAACCACTTTAGTATTTGTAGCCACTGGCCCTTGTGCTCTCTCCAGATCTCTTTTAAAGGTTGTCCCTATTTAATCTAGATTTGCCATTCCAGACTAATTTAGGTTCTTCAAGGTCAAAACAGTGACTCCCTACATATTTCCTGTCTTTACCTTTGAGAAGAACAGGATATAGCAGAAAAGAGAAATAGGAAGAAATTCAAGTGCAATTCCTACTTCATTTGACTTGATTTACCCTTTCACTGGCTTCCTTTGATCTATTCCCATGCTCTCTCTGGGCCTACTTTAAAACCTCCTTCCTCCTCCTTTCCAAAGTAACTTTCATACTTCTCTTCAGTATTTGGGGTTCCCCTACTGTAGAAATCCTAAGTCATTCCAAAATATGGCTCGTATGCATCTCCTAGCAGGGATCTACCGTTAGGAAAAATAAATAGACCTTCCCATTTGCTGAGAAACTTAACTTTGGAAGCATTGATTGACTGCTACCTAGACCCAGCCATAATAAATATGCTAAGATATTTCAGATGGTCCTGATTGAAAACAAAAACAACAAAAACACCACCTTCCCATCTGTTTCAAATCTATGCATTTTCCTTTTATGTTAATTTTATGTTTTAAAGCAAGCTGTCTCTCAAACGATACTCACATGCTCCGTTATTAATGGTGTGGTGTCCACAGAACACGTGTTATTTGGTATTTCACTTTTGATGAACAAAAATATGAAAGCACTGTAAAGAAAATAAATTTTAGTGATATTTATCATAACCCTGGTTCATATAAAGTTGCCTGAATTTTAAGAGAAAATGCAGCTTCAATCAAGTCCTAATGATAGGATGATTTCTTACAAACTGCCTCGTCAGTGGTCCTGCCATTTCTCCAGGACTGCCACTCTCATTGATGTCTCTCATTGTGCTTAATTGCAACAGTTAAAGCCAAACTCATAAGCTTTCCCCCCAAAACAGATCTTTCTCCTGATTTTCTTTTTTCAGTCAATGACCCCATCTTTCTTTTTATTCCTGCTTAGCCCTGAAATCACATGGTTAAAAAAATACAAACAAAAACTACATTGAAATAGTATTTCTCACCCATTATATTGACAAAACCCCAAAAGTTTAAGAACATCCTCAGCTGGACAAACTATAGGGGACATGCATCACTTATGTGAGTGCAGAACTATATGACCCCCATGGAGGAGACTCTGGGGCCATCTACTGAAGCCACAGATGTGTCTACTCTTGACATTACCAACCCTGCTCCATGCCCTATAACACAGGTACAACCACATTCAGGAGAGATGACCTTCAGAGTCACACAATGGAATATTATACAGTTGTAAAAAAGGAATAAGGATGCCTTCCGTGCTCACATATGGAAAGATCTCCAGAGTATATTTTAAGGATAAAAACACACACGCAGAAGCCTAATGACTTTTTCCCCTTTAACGTCTCTTTCATAAGGCACTGTCTATTCATGTCCAGTGTCTTTGTAACAAATGCCTCACTTACCATTGACTTTTGAACCATGCAAATATGTTAAAATGTGCTAAAATATTAAATGAATGACTTTGGTATACATTTGACATTCCTTTTTTAATACTTTTGCATGGTTTGAAAGTTAAAACAATCTAAGAAGTTTTCAAAGTATACACAAGGCTGAAATAATGTAGGTAGCTAAGTGCAGAATAGTGCATATGATATGCTATCTTTTGTATAAAAATTTAAAATTTCCTAGTTAGCTTCCTTGGTTTAGTCTCCTATTTGCTTTAAAAACTTGAATGGCTCCATATTCCCTTCCACAGGAAATTTAACTTTTCTTTTTGATTTGTACTGCTCTCTGCATTATGCTCCACCCAACCTATCTCAACATAATTCCCCTCATGGACTTTTCTTTCTGACTAGTCCCTGCTCTGAGCTCTCCTCCTTTCCCAAACTTTCACAACCGCCTGCTCTTGCTTATGTTTGTTCCTTAGCTGGACACACTATGTACTCTCCTCTTCTTACTCAAACTAAAGAAGAGTTGAAGGGCTGAATGTGAGAAGAGAAGTTTCCCCCAGGCCAGTCCCCGCCTAGTCTTCTCCTTCTCTGAATTTCCACAGCACTGAGAACAGTCATCACAACATCCAAACCATCTGCCACGAGTCCATGTAATCTTTTTTCTCCAAAGATTTTCTAATTCAATAGAAGATAGGACCCACATCTTATATCTCCTTCAAGGTCCTCTAGGTACTTAAGGCTCAGTAAAATTGAATGCATAAAACCTAATTACACTTGTATATCTTAATTAGTTAAATATGTGTGCACATGCATGCTTATATACATGTTAATTTGCAAAGCTAATATTAGAACCGCAATTGCATTTTCTTCTCAAAGTTACAATGAAAACTCTCTACTTTATGTAGACCAGTGTGTTTTTCTAATAATACAGGGTGATATGTCAGAAATATCTGAAGGATACAGATAAAGGTCCTTGAGTGTTTCTTCAAATAACTGTATAACCCTCCAACAAATCATTTAACTTCTCTGAGCCTCAACTTTTTTCATCTAGAAACATTGGAACATACCCACTTTACAGAGTTGTGACGAGAATAAATAATAACGCATACAAAATTCTCAGTGTACTTTTTAGCACACAGTCAAGTCTCAAAGCATGTTAGTAAACAGAGAGCTTTCACTACAAATTGGATGGGAGAGGGGGTGCTGAGTATGAGAAAGAAATCAGGACTAAGAAATCAGTGGTTGCAAGCCGTGTGACTAGTGCTAATCACAAAACAGGTAAGTCAGAAAGAATCTCAGCTCAATAGGTCAAGAGGGGATGTGGGAGCACTAAGTTATGACAAGGCAATGAATGGGATTTATGCCATGTATGTGAACATAAAACCAAAGAGATCACAAGGTCTTTGGGCTACAGACTTAAGGAATTTGGTACAGTGTGTCAAACACAAAGTTCCATGAAGTCTATGAATATTGTCAAAAGCATAGGAAACTTAAAAAAAAAAATCAATGTTATACCCATGGGTGCTTCTGGACATTTTCAACCTATCCAGTTTTGCTAGATCTGCAACCCTAGACATCTTACTATTAGTAAAATTCGTGTGTGTGTGTTTACACTGACAATTGAACTCAACAAGCATTTACTGAGCATCTATTGTGTGTCAAGTACTGTGTAGCAAAGTCTGATGGGGATGGTGGGAGGGATGGTGTATAAAGAAAATAATGGACCTTGGCCTTCAGGTCCTCATAGTTCAAGGATAAAGAGCATGGTATGAATAATACAAAACTGACCAAGAGACCCTGAGAATTTCGATAATAGAAGAAGTATAAAATGCAATGGAAATTTAGGGGCAACTCACTCTAATTACAAAGAAGGAAATCAAGAAAAAAATCACATAGAATGGAAAATCTCAACTGATATTTAAGAATGGCCAAGGAGGCTGAGGAAAGGGCCTTTTGAGCTGAGGGAAGTGTCTGGGGCATGGTGTGATAAATAATCCTGGGTAAATGAATTGACAACACAAAGAGAAAGATGTATTAGGAAGAAGGGCTCAATCTGTAACTGTGGAGGGCATGCCAGATTAAGGAGACAGATTTATTCTGAATCCGATGGGAAGCCTTCAGAAGTTCTTAAACAAAAGAGTGATGATGTGATTTGATAGCAGATAGAAGTAAGTCATACTAGCAAAAGGAAAGAATGGAACTGGGGAAATTAGATGTGAGATTTTTACAATCATATACAGGTGGGTAGGTAGTGAGGGACCGAAGGAAAAGAAAAGAAGAACTTGTGAAAGATTCAGCAAGAATTTTACAGGATTAAATATAGGTGGGGCATACAAAGAAAAAAATTCAAGATGACTGAGGTTTTGAACTTGAATGACTGTGGCTAATACCTTCTATGGAGAGAAGAATCGCAGGAAGGGGAACCAATTTGCAGGGAAGGGTAAAATAGGAAAAGGAACTCTGACTGGGAAGTGTTGAAGGCAGCGAGGAAGAAACTAACAGTCTAGCATTTGTGGAGAGCTGACCTTGTGCCTGACCCAGCAGGGTCCCTTTCCACATGTCATCTCACCTCAGATTGAATAGTGGGTACATATACAGAGATGTCTAACCTGAACGGTAGTTAGAAGTATGGACTGTGGCTCTGAAGCAAGGTAATGGCTAGAAACAAAGATTTGGGTTTCCTCATAACACAACTCTCCAGAGAAAGTAAGTGAAGTGAGAAGAGAAAGCAATGGAGAGCAGACTCAAGGATAATCCAGAGCGTGTTTCTTAACTGCAAAGGAAATCTGCCTTTTTATGAACTCCAACTCCTGGATCTTCATTAGAGCACATTTAAGAGAGTGTCTTGGACAGTGTTTCATGGTGTCAGTTCCACTCCCACCCTTATAAATTCTCTTCTGAACCATGGGGCCTAGAAGACTGAAAACTAAGTTTTCCCAAACTGTAGTGGCAGCTAGGTTTTCTCAATGGGAGGCATAAGATGAAAACGTGGGAGGAGCCATTGCATTTTGGTGGCGGCTCCCATAGTTTCATCAGCAGGGTAGCTCAGGACAGTGCCAGCGGTTATGGGGCTCCAGGGCTTTGGGTGCTGACCCCTTCCTCCTTTTGCTTCCCTGGCCCTCATAAGACTTTCGTAAACAATTTCCTGCGTTAAACCCTCTGCTGTTTAAAATACCTAGAGTGGTTTTGGTTGTAGATACTGACTGATGCTTCCCTTAGATATCACATCAGGAAAATGCAAGGCTAGAAATGACCTAACCAATCTTTTAAAAACTGAACTGTACAGAGGATAGGGGCAATAATTTCAATTTTGAAAAGAAAAGCAACTTCCTAAAACAATATAACCATAGTCCAAGTTTCCTTATACTGACCATGAAACTCCAAGCTTATTCATGAATGCCCTTCAGAACAAATGGATTTAACTGAGTTAAAACAATGAAATGAAAGGTTCCAGAAATTCCTCTCCGTAAAGAAACATACAAGGGAGCTGGGTGCACTATAGGAAGAGATCATTGCATTTCCCCACCAAAGACCAAGCTCCAAACAAGCTGCACGATTCTGCGGTGCACTGACCAGGTCACCATAGAGTCGGACAACACACAACCGACAGGGGAAACAGTAATTGAACATGAAATACTTATGATTAAAAATGATTATCATGGGGGCTGGCCCCGTGGCCGAGTGGTTAAGTTCGCGCGCTCCGCTGCAGGCGGCCCAGCGTTTCGTTGGTTCGAATCCTGGGCGCGGACATGGCACTGCTCATCAGGCCACGCTGAGGCAGTGTCCCACATGCCACAACTAGAAGGACCCACAAAGAATTATATACAACTATGTACCGGGGGGCTTTGGAGAGAAAGAGGAAAAAATAAAATCTTTGAAAAAAAAAAAAAATGATTATCATAATGAAAATACGCAACATATAGAGCATTAGCCGTGTGCCTAGCACTATACAAAGCACTTAACATATTTTATTTCCCTTAATCCTCAAAATATCTTATGAGGCTGGTATAATTATTATTCCTACTTTATGCCCAGATGAAGAAACCCAAGCTTGGAGAAATTAAGTGATTTTCCTGGGGTCACACAGGTAGAAGTGGTAGAACATAAATAATTTGCAATTTTAGAGAATGTAACTTTCTAAAGAAAGGAGATACATGAAGAAAAACAATGCCTGATTGACTGGGTAAATTGGCCTTACATTACAATTAAGTCAAAACTAAGGCATGCCACATTACAATTTTTGGGTGTAAAGAAATTGTGTTTGAGTGAGCTATTCAAAGCTAGAATGCTGTGTGAATTGTATAAAATACATAAAATTGCCTCTAACCAAAAATGTCAGGAATCTGCTATTTTAGAACAATCTATGTTATTTCTTCTCCAGTTGGCCTGGAACCACTCTCTATGGCAACATTTTAATGACAAAGAGATTGTTCATGAATGTGGCTGGGGAAAAGCCATCATTGCAGGACGAAGAGAAATATAGTGCTCTTTCCCTGAAGAATAAAAAAGTACTAAAATCTTTGCAGGCAGCGCTATCCATTATGTGAAGCACTGACAGGGAATATAAATGTAGTCTAGAGAGGAAAGGGGACTGAATTTAAGGTGACCTAATTCCTGTTAGAGTTTTATTGACTGAACCCTGCTGTACAGAGACTCAAAGTCATTTTCATCCTCATTCATTTAGTGCATACAACTAGGCACAGATAGAACCGAAAACAGGTATTTAAATGAGTGTGTTTTCATAGGTGACGGAGTGGTTATCTAACCTGGTTAAGAAGAGTTGAGTGAGGTGACGGGAAAGTGGAAACTAGGCAGCAAAAAGTGAATAACAAGAGAGAATCAATGGCTATTTCAGGGGCATCAGGAAGCCAGCGTCACATCTATTTATGTACCATTTTTTAGATTGCAAAATACTTGAATGTGCCGTTTGATTCTAATTTATCAGCTACGTGTGATGATTTTCTAAATATTACAGATAATGAAAGCGAGCGGCAAAGCAGCTGAATGATTTTCCCAGGGTCTTAGAGTTTTTGAGAGCTAAAGCCGGGGTTCCTGACCCCAGAGCTGGCACTTCTTCTCCTCTAAAGCCAAGTCTGTCAATGTAAAGGAGGAATCTGAGGAAAAATCATGTCGATCTTATGAAATTCAGTTTAAAAAACATAAACACATCAGGATCTTTACAAAGCATTCTAAACGTTGGGAAGAAAAGCTCAATCGTTAGAAACGGCCACGTACCTTAATACTGAGAGCCCGGCTCCAACGTAATTCAGCAGTGGTTTTGCTACTTCTTCTGCATCCATTCCAAACCAGCCAAACCTGGAAACGGAGAAAGTCCCACCAAAGTGGATACTGTCGAAACTGTGTTCATCACAGTGTTTAAGGACATAACCTCAGGGTCAGATTCCTGAGATGAACCCCAGATCCTTCACTTACTGACTGCGACTTGGATAGATTAACTTTCTTCACTGTGCCTCAATTTCTCATGTTTAAAATTTACCCTACAGGTTTCTTATGAAGCTTAAAGGAGATAGTAGATGCAAAAGTACTTGTGAACATTCCAGTCTTATTAAGACTAAGGAAGAAGGAAGAAAACATAGATTAAGTGGCAAATTGAATGCTAAAGAGTTGGCTGCAATTTTGTACAGTATTTGAAATAGACTTTTAAATAACTGCTTGGTTAAAGGTCCCTATTCTTTGGCCTCACCCTAAATTCCTTTCTTTCATGCCTTGACATCGTAGTGATTGTTACTAACCATCACCGTAAGGAGGCAAGAGAAAAGGAGGCAAGAAGAAAAAGAAAAAGAAAACAGTGCTGGTGGAAAGCAGGGAAGGAGTGGAAAAAGGACAGAAAGGAAAGGATGGGAGGTTAGCTTGTTTTGTTATTACTGAGGTTGTTGTAGTGCTTTGAGTGGGAAGAGGAGCCCAAAAAGTAAGGTAAGAGTAACCGCCTCCCTGCTACTCATTTTCCCAAACTCAGCTTGAATGTTCATCTTCATGCTGATCAAGGGCAGAGCAGTCTAACAGCACTTTCTGTGATGATGCGGCTCTCCGCAGCTGCACTATACGGTAGTGTAGCTTCTAGGCAGATACGGCTATTGAGCACTTGAAATGCGGCTAGCACAACTGAGGAACTGAATGTTTAATTTTATCAATTTTTCATTAATTTAAGTTTAAACATAAATGGCCACATGTGGTTTGCAGCACCCTTATTGGACAGCCCAGCTCTTGAGCTGAGGTGGGCAAACTCTTCCTTAAAGGGCCAGAGAGTAAATATTTTGGGCTCTGTGGGCCAGATGGTCTCTTGCCACTACTCAGCTCAGCCATTATAGTGTAAAAGCAGCCACAGACGATACTTAAATGGATGGGTTTGGCTGTGTTCCAATAATACTTTACTTACAAAAATGGTTGGAAGCTGGGCCATGGTTTGCTGACCCTGACCACCAGCCTCTAGAGGGAAGAATATGTGCTTTAGAACTAGAAGACCCGAGTTTAAATCCTAGCTTATTAGCTCTGTGACTTTCAGCAAGTGACTCAACCCCTTTCTGTATCAGCGCTCTTGTAAAATAGCGCAAACCTCATATATTTGTGAAAAAGAGATGAGGATGCATATAACATGTCCAGCAAATTGTCACATAATAGAAAATGAAAATGAACATCAGTTCCATTCCTCTCTCCCTACTTCCATTCCCTAGAGATAATGCTTTACTATATCTTGATCAAATATCTAGATCAGATACTAGAACTTAGGGCAAATAATAATTAGAGGTAGCATATTTTATGCATCTGTCTTACCAGCTGTAATCTCTGTGAGGGTAAGAATCCTATGTTGTTTCTCTCAGCTAGCCCAACCCCCAGCACTTGCCTTACATAGAGTATGAGCATAGAGAATGTTAGTTGAAATTGTTTGCTTTGTGTTACCTTGAGCTTGCCCAGCCAGTTAAGGCATTGAATGATCCCCAGATTAAGATTCCAAGGCCTAAACCAATGGTTTTGATAATTGGGACAGCAGCAATGTTCCCTGTGGATGTCACATACAGAAGCAAGACATTATTTCCAATACAGAGAATACATTTATAAGTTAATTTTTATTTTAACTTCAACTGAAGGTTATGGGATTTGGAAAAATTTAGTAAAGCACAATTCCTCACTTTTTAAATAAAATAACCACATTTTTGGGCATTAAACTCATGAGTATGATGGCTAAAAGCACTTGGCTTAGGGCAAAATCCTACAAAGAAAAATGTTGAGTTAGCTCCTTGCCTAAATGCACCAATGCTCTTCATCCTTAGCATAGGTCTCTGTTCTATGACTTTTTGCAGAAGCTGTCAATGATAAAATTAGTAGTGACCATCCTCTTAGACTCGAACCAGGGCCAACCACTGGTAGAAGTCTTTGGCCCGATATGACCCCAGACTGTGGTTTTTCATGCTCACTGACTTCCCTTCTAGAGTTCCACATTCATGGCCTTGTGCTCTTGAGGGTCACTCAGGGCAAAACCATGATTGTTTTGTATGGTTCTTACTGCCCCAGCAGTCTCGCCTCAGTCCTGCAGTCTCCTCTTGAAAAGTTTACTCTCTTGGCTTCCAAGTTGCCTTCATCTCCTGTTTCCCTCCTGTTTCTCTCTTTAGCTCTTTCTCTGGCTGCTCTTTCTCATCATACCTTCTGGATTCAAGGGTCTCCTAAATATTTTCCCTAGAACACATTCCTTCTCTTGCTATATTCTTCTTTGGGCACTTGATACTTGATACTTGGAATTCTCTTTGCTAAAGAGAAGAAAGTTCTCCTGGGGTGCATTTATATTAATAGAAGGAAAGCATTCCTGATTGGCCAAGCAAAGGCATAAATTCTAGTTATGTAATTTCAGGAATTGGTAACACAAGTGAGGGAAGATTTCTGTTTGCTTTTGTTTTTCTGCCAGTGCTTTTGAAATGAGTTTGCTTACCTTTAAGGAGAAGTCCTAAAAATGCTATTAGTAGAGACTACTATTTAATGAATATTTTCTGAAGAACATGCTAGAGAAAGAAAGGCCAGAACACTTAAACTAGTATATGAGTTATGCTTAAACAGAGCGCAATTGAAACATGTTTGCTATATTAATTTTCTATCAGGAACTAAGATAGAAACTACTGAGAGGAAACAGTCAGGAAATGCACCAAAAACACTTACGGAGCATCTGAATAAGAGAAACTAAAGTGTTAATTTCTAGTAACTATGACTAAAGATTATTCAGAATTTGTGCTATTTCCTTCTATTATGAACCAGAATTATTTTGATTAAAGTATTAAATGATAAAAGAATAAATCATACCATACATTACCTGTTGCCCATATGCAGCCCCCAACCATCGCAAAAGGCCAAAATTTAGGGCAACGTAGTATCAGATTGACCACCAAGGCAACCAACCATATGGCAGCACAAAGTACCCACTGGAGAAACATTCCTAGAAATAAAAGAAATTGGCGTCAGTTGATTGACATCAGATTACACATATTGATTTGAGAAAATTAATACTTGGGAATATCAATGCGATGTTATTATAGGAACGGTCACAATTTATTGAATGCCTATATGCCAGGCACTTTGCACATTTACTATAATTCCTACAAAATACTCTCCACCATAACTAATTCTAGTTTAAAGATAGAGAAAATGAATCCGAGATGAAGCAACTTGTCTAAACAGCTAACAGTTCACAGAACTGAAATTTAAACCCAAATTTGGAAATTTGACTCCAAAACTTTCTATATACAGTACATTCCCCTATGTAACATTGTATTTTTTCATCTATTAGACAAATCAAGAATTTTCTACCAAAGAGTATTGGCAAGACCAAGTCTTTATTTTTTATTCAGATGCCACATCTAGTACTATCCCTCACAAAAACATGGCACTAGGAACTTGGGAATAGCGTAACGGTGATTTAAACCTTTGAGGATCATTTATGCACCTTTGGCATAAACACAAACTCATTTATGGCCACCTATAGACCCCATACAGTTAGAGTTGAACGCCTGCGATGAGCCAGACATCACAAACCTGAGGATTAGCCTTCTAGGTCGGGGTTATTCTCCTTTCTATGCTCTGGGAGCCATTTGCTAGTTATCTGAAGATCACATGGTGATGTGGGGAATAGCTGTACCTTTCTGAGCTTCTGTACCACCAAGGGTTTAGGGATTAACAGGACAAAGAAAAAGTCAACATTTGAAGAAATACTAAGGCAGTCATAACTCAATGTAGCACTTCTGACTCTAACTTTGGAAGATTTTAGCCTATTTCTATTCAATCTTATGGTGGAGGAGAGAAAAAAATGGCTGTTAACATCTGAGACAAAAAAGCGGGATCACTGAGATGAAAGGAAACTTCATTTACAAGTTCTTCATTTTACAAGTGAGAAACTGAGAACAAAACAGCTGGTAAGTCTTGCTCAGGATCGCACAGTTGCTGTGAAATAACTTCAAAGCGAAGCCCTCTACCCCTTAGCATGTTTTTTGTTCTTCTTTTATTAGTTTCCATTCCCGTCTTAACTCAAAAGGAAACAAGAAGAAAGGCTCTGGAGGAAAAAGATTTGTAATCCTATTGTCTAGGTCGTATCAAGATATAAGGAACTGGGGTGATAATGCATCTGCTTCCCAATAAGTGTTGACCACAACATCTCCGATTCCTTCTCCTGGCTCTAATATGAACGGTAGGTAGATAAAAAAAAAAACTGTCGCTTCTCCTTACCTAAAATTCACATTACAGTCAGTACTACTATCATGTGACCACGTGCGTTCCTAAAAATCACTGCACTGTGCAAAACCATGCAATAAAGCCACAGAGCTCATGGGGAAAATGGGGCTAAGGGCACCACACAAGAAACTTCATCCACAAAGTATTAAAAAAAAGATAAGAACCTAACAAAAATGGTAGTACACTTTTATACTGGTTCAGTGGTTAAGAAATTCACAAGTGCTACAATAAATATGGCACTTGAACTTGAAAAAGACCTGAAATTGGGTTATGAAGTGGGCATTGGAACTGGTGCAGCTTGTGAGTTACTGTGAAGTTGGAAGATGGAGGGTTCTGACAGCTGACGTGGATGGGTATGGTGCTGAGGGAGCTGGTGGATGTGTGAGGGGTGTTTGTGAGCCCATTTTGTGTATTACTATGCATCTTTATCCATCTGGGTGCAGTTTTCTGTGTTTACCTAGTGTTTTGTCAGAGTCAACACTGCAGTAAGCAAACACAAAATTCGTGTGATACTCAAATTGTTCTCTATTATATCAATCGTGTTGGAAATTTGTGCTTTCAAAACATCTGTTATTAGAACTAACTTCCTTCTTTTGTAAACATAACAGATACGGCTACAAAGCTTTCCTGACAGCATCCATCCTAGCTTCACCATGAAATACAATCTTAAGGTTATCCTATACTGACTAACTCTTGGATAAACTGGCATGGCCATTATTAAATGATTTATTCTAAGCTCTATTCATTTGGCATCAGGTTCAACAAAATTTACTTTTGCAGCCTTCATTATAAAAAGACCAAACAGGAGAATTTCATATTTAAAAATAATTTAAGGTTAACAATGAAAGAAAAATAATTACCATCACCGGTATCATATTTTTTAAGCGGTACATAGTTTGAGCCATACAAAAGGACAGCAACAGAAGAGGAGATGAAACCAATGGTCAAGTCTGTTCCATTAGCGCTCATGGTTCCAGCCCTGCCCGAGAGTGAACTGGTTCACTTTAGACTTGATGTACTTTTCAAGAGCTTCTGAAACGAAAGAAATAAAAATGAAACAATTAAGAAGTTGTGAACCTGTGAACGAATTTTGATTAATACATGCTATTTATTGTTTTTCAAAAGTGTGCTGATTCCTTCTTCCAGTAAAGAGTTAGGACATTATGAAATTATGTACTATGTTCACACTCCATGTTCATTCATTCACTTTTTCATTTATTTTATCAAGGAATGCTTTTTGATCACTAACCTATAATTAAAAAAAAAAACAGGGCTGGCCCGGTGGCGCAGCGGTTAAGTGAGCACGTTCCACTTTGGCAGCCAGGGTTTTGCCGGTTCAGATCCCAGGTGCAGACATGGCACCACTTGGCAAAAGCCATGCTGTGGCAGGCATCACACATACAAAGTAGAGGAAGATGGGCACAGATGTTAGCTCAGGGCCAGTCTTCCTCAGCAAAAACAGGAGGATTGGCAGCAGATGTTAGCTCAGGGCTAAACTTCCTCAAAAAAAAAAAATTTAAAAAACAAACTTTGTCTTTAGAGCTTAGAAACTTAACTGCTTCCAAGATCTGAATACAGTTTTTATTATACTATGAAAAAATTCTCCTGTGTACGGGGACTGGTATAATGAAAAGATCTATGGACTAGGACTCTGTTTACTTCAATTGGTTGTCACGACAATCACATGAGACAGCACGTGTGAAGAATTTCAGAATGATCAGTGCCTTACAAGCAAAGCTTCTGTTATATTTCAGACATAAGCTTAAAGACACCTTTAGGTTGTATTGCCGCTACATACTCAGGATCTCCTTGCGATAAAGGCACTCTTCTTCATCAGTAGTATCCTCACAGCGTGGATTAAATACTTCATGAAACCCTATATTTTTACGACTTTTTAAAAAACTGAACAGCTAGAAGAATCTCCTAAAGATCTCTTTGAGAATGGCCTAAATCTGCTTAAGATTTAGATTTTTGGAGAATCTCTTCAGGAATCTCCTACAGTATAAGATCAGCAGCGGCGTGTTGCGCAATAGCATTAGCCAGCCAGCAGAACAACGTGCTGTCAGCTATCTGTGCCATCTGGTTGCCACTAGCCACATATGGATAACTAAATTTTCATTAAAATTTAGTAAAAGAAAAACAAATCCAGTTCCTCAGCCACTCTAACCACATTTCAAATGCTCAATAGCCACATATAGCCGGTAGCTACCAAACTGGACAGTGCAGATTATAGAACGTTATCATCATTATAGAAAGTTCTATTGGACAACCCTGCAAAGGCTATTAAAAAGTTCTGGTTTCTCCATGAAGAAAAGGACCAATCCCACAAACAGTCAAGAACCAGCCATTTTTCATAAGACAACATTTGGAAAAGGCTACTGAACACAATCCATCTTTTGTAGCTGTACAAACTACATGAGAAAAAAAATAACACAAAAGGGTCATTTGGTCACAGGAGGTAACCAGAGTCTGCCCACAATACCATCTTGAATTCATATTTTGCACATTGACCTTTGGGTTCACTTCACCGTTTAAGTCCTCTGGGATGGAATGGAGGATAATCCAGTCTTTTTATTTCCCTACAAATTTAATGCTATAGTGATAATTTCTTGTGGCTATGTATTGAATAAAATATATCTGTAATCACCTTTCCTTGTTATTCTATTTTACAGTGATAAATACTTACTTTAAAGGTGTGTCATTTTTCCATGTATTGCTTTTAAATGTGTTCTTACAGAGAACACAAATATACAACTACCTACAATATATGTTCTTTGGCGTTATTATGATTATTTAACTGAAAACAGGGATAACTTCAAAACTGCTCAATAAATTTTAGTAAGAAAAATTATTTGAAATTATGTGCGCTTTCTTTAAAAAAATCACAAACAGACAAGAAACACTGCCGGTAAGACAACATCCTCCATGGGAATGTAGTTGAGAAAGAGAGACTGAGGCATATTAAACACTAACAGTAACACTATTTCAATAAAATAATAGTTTAAGTGTTAAGCTGAAAGAAAGTTCTAGACCTGTAATGGCTCACAGGGGCTACTGCTCAAGGGTCAAGCAGGTAGATTGCTGCTAAGATATCTCAGTAGCAAAAAGTCCTAGGGGCAGGAGGTATCTGGGAAGGATATCACCAGACTAAAAAGACACAGGACGAGCTGTCAGCTAAGAAACCATTTTTTCCCCATTTTAATTAAAATAAGCAAAGTGAAACAAAATCTTTATAAGCACATTGATAAGAGAATGCCTAACCTTCAAAAGTAGCAAATTATTTTAGGGAAATAATGGCTGTATTAAAGAATATTGACAACCCCAAACCTCTCAGAGTTCACCCACTGAAAGAATAATTTGAAGTGCTAATCAGAGCACGTGAACTGCATTTTGACGGGTGAATGAACTTTAGTGTTAATTCACTTGAACTGCATTTTGACGGGTGAATGAACTTTAGTGTTAATTCACTTAAAGTTGTCACCTGCAGATAAATGAAGTTTATTGTACACAGCTCCGGCACATTTCAGAGAGCAAGTGATCTAATTTCAATGCAGATTGGCAATACTTACTATCTTTAAGGAAGAAGCTACCACTTTCTAAATCAATGAAATTTTTGTGGAAAAGAATATCATTATCATCACTCCCAATTCTTTCTAGTGCAAACCTGTGGAGTTAAACGAGTTGTCACGCTACTTTTAAATACAAGTAGTTTTTAATGCCTACTTTTGTGTCCACTGACATTTTATTAGACTATATTCATTCAATTTTATTTTAATACTTTTGCTTCATTTATCAGTCAATGTTTTCTCTGGAAATTTCTCCAAGCAATTTAAACTTCTATGCAGACTTTTTTTGTTGTTAGTGTTTGGTATATTCCGATCAATACTGCTCGTTCTACTTCAACTTAGATTTCAGTTTTCGTTTCATGCTAATTTCCTCCTATCTTCCTGGCAAGCTCTTCCGGTGTCTTGGCTAAAATTAGCACTGCTTGAACGTACTTATTCGGAGCCTTGATTTTCTGTTTAATCATGAGCACGTTTTGAAAAATCAGGAGACACTCCCCCCGCAAAGCTGCTTGGGCTTCCTTTTGAGTTGCTGTACTCACTGCGCTGCTGGCCGGCGGCTGAACCTCCCTCCTGCTCAGCATCGGAGCTATCTGCTTCCACCTCGCCGCTGCGGAGGGTGCATCCGGCTTATTCCCTCTGCCGCCCGGGCGGCCTGGACAGCCTTTACTTCCTGCCGGGACTATTACCTATGCACCGAGCGGGAGGAGAAGGGAGGGCTCTTGCACCCATGACCCGGAGCCATCATTCCCTCGGCTTGCCCGGGCGGCCTGGCCAGCCTTTACTTCCTGGGGGACAATTACCTACATACCTGGCGGATGAAAAAGGGAGGGCTCTAGCGAAGGAGACCAGGCGGTTTTGTCCAGGGCAGCAGGTTGAGAAACACCTTCCTTCAGCTGTTGTCCCGGAGCGCAAGGTCATGTGACCTGTGCCTCCGATGAGGAGTCCTTAGGCCCTTTGTTAACCAGTAAACTAGAAAGACTTTTGTGTATTTTAAGAGGTGATTATTGAGGGAACTCTGAGCATGTCACCTTCTCCAAACGTCACAGAGCTAACTATTGTTTATCCTGTTTATGGATAAAACAAAAGGCCGAGGAACTTCACACAGTTGAAAAGATTATCTAAAGTTGATTTTTAAATTTTTTTTACTATCAAGAAATTCATCTGAACCACTAACCTTACTAACGTCTCTTGTGACATAACGAGATTTTACTTGTAGTCACTAATCCTTTATAAATGCACGTAGATCATTCATCTGTATATTTATCTGATATGGACTACGCCATTTAAGAACATCTGTCCTAGTTGTCTCAAGCTTCACTACACATTACAATCGCTGGGGAAGGATTTTTTTGTTTTCTTCTGTTTTTCAAAATACTAATACCCACCCAGACCAACTGAAATAGAATCTCTGGGGATGTGGCTCAGGAATGTTTTCTTTTAAAAGCTTCCTCCAGGTGATTCTAATGTGCAGCCAGGCTTGAGAACCACATTCTAGGTCAACAGTTGTCAAATTTTATTGCCGTTCCTAATCCCCTGGGGAATGGGTTAAAATGCGGATTCCTGACATTTAGATTTTAGGAAACATTGCTCTAGTCCCCCACCGCCTGATATGTAGCCACTAGCTGCATATGGCTACTTAGGTTTAAATTAGAATAAAAAATCCAGTCGTTCGTGGGACACTTTTCAAGTGCTCAGCAGCCACATGTGCAGATTATAGAACATTTCTGTCATTGCAGAAGGTTCTGTTGGACGGCACTCTTCCGGACTGTTAGCCCTAGGGGTGCAGCAATGAGCTTCACAGAGCCCTACATTAATGTAGCTTCCAGAATAGCAAGTGACACAGACATGAACAAATAAATTCAGAAAGGGGAAGCACTGGGTTCTGTCCTAGTCTAAGAGTTTAAGGAAGGCCCCTCTGAGGAAGTGACATTTCAGTGAGATGATCCAGTGGTTGGTAATGGTTGTGGAGTTACAAGAAAGAAAAACATAAAGACTGTCCAAAGACAAGATATCCTGGAAGGAAGTCCTGCTTCAAACATTACTCACATTCACAAACTAGAGCATGAGATAAGCAGATGGGAAGGGAAAGTATGGCACTTAAAGAATTAAAGAAGCTAGGCTTTCCACTTAAGGGAAGAGATCAGTTTAGCAATTCAGAAAAATTTTGAAGAAATAAGTTCCCCTTTCCACACATGGACTCTCACAGATACATACGTGAACTCTCTCTCCCAAGAATATAGGGCCTAATTCCTACCTAGAATTGTTTCACTTTGTGATTATAAGAGACTTCAGTGATCATGTGGTTTGCTCTTGCTTCAGATTTGCACTGAGAAACTGAGGCTCACATTGTTGATTCCTTAAAATCTAAAAGTGAGTTGGGGCTGAGTTAGACTTGAGGACATTTGATACGGAATATCCCAGTTCAATGCTTTTTACACTGTACCACAGAGCCAAACTAAATATACGTCATCCTCTGCTTAGACTAAAACTTTTCTTTCAAATTGTTTCATATTGTCCATGCAAAATAACCAATAGCCATTCTATAGATAAGAGAGATAAGGTGAGTTTTCCTTGAGCCGAACGGAGGATTATAACCTGGGAAGAACTTTTCCAGAAAGGAAGGAAGCTCTCTGGAGAAGCATGGTTTTCAGTACAGTCTTACATCTTTTTAGAACAAAAAACATACAGTAAACATGACCAGGGTAAGTAGTCATCAAAGTTTCCAAAGAGATATTCAGTTGCAAATTAGCAAGTCGACATGACCCTGATGTCCACAAGGGGACTGAGAGGGCATTACCGACAGAACATTACAAATAGGGCGTTACCAATAGGGCATAGGAGGGGAACTATGCATTCTTATCTTAAAAGAGTGCATTCTTTAATGGTTAAAGCAGATGTACAGTGTGTGTTTGATAAGCCAAAGTCAGGTTTTTTTAGCTCAAGCCAAATTAGTTTTCAATCAGATTTGTTACCCTGTATACCGCAGTGTGTGAAAATCTCGTTTGAATGATTGCACATGTCCCACCTTGGGATGAAGTTAAAATATCTAAGTCCATTCTGTTTTGAAAGACAGCCTTTCTCATTGAAGACATTTATATATATAGTATCTATATAAACATATAAAATATCTATCTATATATATGGGGGTTTTGTTGTGAGGAAGCTTTGCCCTGAGCTAACATCTGTTGCCAATATTCCTCTTTTTTTTTCCCTAAGGAAGATAGAGCCCTGAGCTACGGTCTGTGCCAGTCTTCCTCTATTTTGTATGTGGAATGCCTCCACAGCATGGCTGATGAGTGGAGTAGCTTGGAGCCCAGGATCCAAACCCACGAACCCAGGCTGCTGAAGCAGAATGCACGGAACCTTAACCACTCAGTCACAGGGCCAGCCCTAAGACATTTCAATATTTAAAAAGGCTATTCCTGCTTGACTATCGTTAAGGGCTGTTCAGTAAATTTAGTCAGGGCTTCTATTTGTGATATGACATCTTCCAGCCCCAAAGAAGGAAAAAATATAGCTGCTAGGTGGTCATACCAGTGGAACCCTGAACAAGCCCATCCATCCTCAAGGAGAGGAAGATTGGCAATAGTTGTTAGTTCAGAGTAAATCCTTTCCTGCATCCAAGGAAAACCCAGGGCAGTGTCCTAGCCATCTGGGCAAGTGTCAGGGACAGAGGTTTGTTCCACATAACCATTGAGTTCCAATAGGAGTCACCCAATAAATGCCTGGCCTTCAAGTCCAGTCTGTTACAAACCAATCACTTCAAGTATGATAGTATTCTGAAAACCTTAAATAGAACCATGATAAAATGGGTACATAGTTTAAGCATTACAAGGTTTTAAATGAGGAGATATAAGGTTGGGAATACATGCATGGTCCAGAGTCTTGGGACAGTTGTCTACAACAGATGCTGGCTTTTTCTCATCCTGGTTTAGAGGCATTTGTCTTGGTCAGTCAAAGTCAGGTGTCAGAAATAGGAACTGAAGTCCACTCAGGCAGAGGAGCCTTTTGTAATGAGTAATGTGAATCCATGAGTCTGCGCCCTTTAATTTTGCAGCGCTTGGACTGGTTAGAAGTTCCTTTTGTGGTTCTTTCCACTGGAGCTTCAAAAGAGTCTTTTATTTGACGCCTCTTCCGATAAACATATTCTCCAGGTTGTAGTCCGTGATCCTTAAGGCCTTCGTCTCCTGGGGGGTCTCTGTAAAAGGAATCAGCTACCAACCTTTCATTTCTTTTGTGCACCTCAGTAAGACCATGACAACAATGTCATATAGCTTCCTTAAGCAGAGTTGGTTCATACATTTTGCCAATTCCATAGGCTGTCCTGTTATTATTTCAAAAGGAGACAGCCAATACTTACCAAAAGGTGTAGATCTCAGATTGAGAAGTGCTAGTGGAAGAGCTTTTGGCCATGAGAGATTAAATGCTTCTGAAAGCTTTGTCAATTGAGTTTTGATTATACCGTTAGTTAAAATGTTGCATTATTGGCCAAATGTCACAAATAGATTTAATTATTTGTCCAGAGGAACGAGTTCCTGGTCACTAAGTAACTTGGTAGGAATTCCACAAACAGGAATTATCCTTTCCAATAATAATTTACCTACTATTAGAGCCATTGCTCTTCTGCAAGGAAAGGCCCCGACCCAATGTGAAAACATGGTGGCTTTTGAACAAAATTCAATTGCTGTGCTTCAAAATGTCCCTTACGGAGGGGAAGGTGACTTTGCAACCCATGAAGTGTTTTCCCAGGATAGTGTGTAGGATGTATGGTGCAACCAGCATATGCTTTACGAGCCACTGTGGAAGAAAGTTTCCAAAAACATTGTTTTCCCCATAAAATCATCCTTTCGGATGCCCAATGGGTTAATTGATGTATATTCTGGAGCAGTGTCAGTTGTGCCCCATAGGCACTATGGTTTGTTATTAGCCTGAACCACACCTGCATGGTGGTGTCATGCCACCCTTTTGTTGCCACCTTTTTTTTCCTTCTTCCATGGTGATTTCTTGAGCCTGTAGAAGGAAATCTTTTACTGGGTTAGCAGAGTTAATAGAAAGTGGTGGGCATTCTTGAGGCTGGACAGGATATCCGGTTTGATAATGTCTTTGCTTATCCTTTAAGTAAGATCCATCTGTAAATCAAATTAGATAATAGAATGCAGTCATGGTCATTTTCCTTCTGTGGTAGGGAAGCAAGGCATCAGGGTTAAGGTAGAGAATAATATTTACCTACACAATATAACCTAAGAAGGTTTATCCTCATTTACTTGACAATGCTTCCCATGAAATTTATCATACCAAACAAGCCTAATTAATTTAGTATCTCTGTCTTTATAGGAAGAGACAACATATGTCTTTGAGAAGTCCCAGGGACCACCTGAAAATACTTAGAGAAATCTTTAAATCAAAAAGAGACTTCAGAGGCTGGCCTGGTGGCGTAGTGGTTAAGTTCGTGCCCTCTACTCTGACAGCCTGGGGTCCATAGGTTCAGATCCCGGGTGCAGACCTACATACTGCTCATCCAGCCATGCTGTGGCAGCATCCCACATACAAAATAGAGGAAGATTTGTACAGATGTTAGCTCAGGGCCACTCTTCCTCAAGCAAAAAGAGGAATATTGGCAACAGATGTTAGTTCAGAGATAGTCTTCCTCACCAAAAAAAAAAAGGACTTCATTTAGGATTTGAACTTGGGGGAAACTTGTCAAAAATATCAAATGGTTTTAAGACACTTGGTCAAACAAGATCACGTTTGCTGATCTTGTGTCACTGTGAAACAATGGTCACTGTGAAATAATGCTTAGTTATAAATTTAACCAAAGTGACAACAGAAGATATTAAAGGCAAACAGTTTTAAAAAGTACCCTTAGTTCTTTTAATAGAGAGATTTCAGCCTTTTAGAACATAAGAAATTATTTTGACAAAACATAAATTATCTTTTAGGTAGATTTACTCAAAAATAAAGAAAAATCTTTTATAATCTCATTCTCAAGAGCAGACAAAAAGTCCAGGAAAATTATCCTTTTAAGAGAGAGAAAACCAAATTCTAATTTTCACCAGCTTACATTGATATTAAAGCTCATTTACTTAATTAAATTTATTCCAACTTGACCATGCACAAAATTCTTTCCTCAGGGTTCTTCTTCCAAAAATCTTCTATAACTTTCTTTTTATTTTCAGTTTTTGTCCTATGTTTTTCCTCTTTCTCCCTTTAACAGAAAGCATTTCCACTCCATATATATAAATATATATAAATTCCATATAAATATATATATATTTTACTGAAAACACATTTTATTTTCCTTGCATATTAAGATATTTTGCTTATTATTTTAGTAGTTTTAATTACACATGTTAATTAGAATTTTTTAATCCTTAGAAACCTTAATTTCTAGTGAAAAATAAATAAATAAACAATTATGGGCTGTGTTTTACATTAGCATTCTGTGGCCTGGCAAGTTTATATATACTTTTCATAATTTCTAAAAATATATGCTATTCCATAATATGATCTTTCAATAAAGCATAAGATATGTTTACTAATAGATCCAAATATCTTTACTTTCTCTGTAATAAGAAGACAAACGTGGTAAACTTAGACTTTTTTAACAATTAATACTTCTGTATTTTATCTTGTTTGAAAACAATCTAGATATTCAATGAATTTTCCATCATTTAATTTAACCTAGCAAAAATCTAAAGTTTTAAGTTACCAGAGAGAATTTAAAAGCTATTTTAAGTACACATGCCATAAAATTTTATTACTACTAAAAAATTTATCTGTGAACCCTTATCTCATTTATATCTACTTAAATTATTTCCTCTTAAAAATTATGTGCTGAGTACCCAGGAGAACTTCATGAGACATTAGACAAAATCAACTATCATTCTAAGTTATTTTGCTGACAAATTTTGTAACAGAGATAACACCAGCTTATTTGACTAATAAACCCAAGTAGAATGAAGGTTGCATGTCTGCATCATATCCAATGCTGATAACTCAGAAGACGTGCTTATTTCAATCAGACCAACAAACTTAAATAAACTTTTATTTACCAAAGATTATTTCATATCACGTTAACTTGAAAGGCATTTGGCTTGTTTTCTATTACACTTAGAAATAATTTATGTAAGCACTTACTTCAAGCCAATTAAATAGAGCTCTTTTAGAAAGTATACCATCCAGAGGTAGAAAAATATCACATATATAAAATACATGGAGTCACACACATAAACACACAGACAGATGCAACAAAGATTTTATAGCCTCCATTTAAAAAAAATTTCCTTATGTTTTTCGGGAAGGGTGCTTTCACAGCAGCCTATATCTCCAAAACCTTCTTTCCTCCTCTTTGTTTTCAGTCTTAGGAATCTGGGATGGTCTAGAAAGTAGCTCCCAGAGAGGTCATAAGTTTTTGAGATAAACAGGGGAGGTTAGTTACCTATCAAAGGACTGACATCCCCATCCAATTACTTTAACCTTAATTTGCTTCTTTCCCTCCGGGTACTTTGTTTTATCTTAATTTAAGGAAGAAGGCCTAAAAAATTCCTATCAGGCTTAGAATATCAGCTTCCAATTTAGCCAAATTTCTGATCATAAGTTACTAAATTCTTTCAAATATCTTGTCAGTTTTCAGCCAGGACAAATAGTAACTATTCCTGACAACATTAAACAACTCTCTTAATTTTTTAATTTTAGTATTCCCTTGACTGTTTAAGGGCAGCAGTTTCTCAGAAAGTCTCTCAGAGTCTCTTTAACTCTGGGAGGGGCTCATATTGGGTCCTTATTAGAAGGTAGATTATGGGTTGTCTGTAAAGCCATGACTTAATAAGTGGACTTCTTAAAAGATCTAATCTAATTGCAACGTTCTTTCTAATGGCCAATGTACAAGTTTTGGAGGCTCAAAGGAGCCCCAAAGTGGCCACTATAATTGTAAATTATACCAGGTTATCTTGCTCCAAAGATCCAACCATTTACAGTTATCCCCATTTTATTAGCCACTTGCAAGTATCTGCCTCCACTGTATGTATTGCACATGAAGCCAGCCAGAGTCCCAGAAGGAGGCTGCCCATCCAGGAGCTGGTCAGCCTTAGAAATGTGATTTTTCATTTTCCTTTAGTTTCATTTTACTACGAAGTACAATTTCTGAGGACTGTGTAGTGGGTCAGAAGTGTACTGCTTGTGAGCATCACTTTCAAAAGGCTGTAAACACTCTCTCATATGTCTCGGTTTCTTGTGCTAGCAGTCTAAAACTACCATGGGGGTTTGGGGCATGTGGATGACCAACCCTCATGTGTGCATCCCCAGGAGAGTCATCACTTACTCAAAGTGAAAGATAACAGTGGAATTCCCTATGGGACTGCTGCATGTGTTGAGGTTCAACCTGAGACACTCTCACTAGGTTCTCAGTTGCCTGAGAACACCTCATGGCTAGGAGGAGCTGGTGTCCCTTCTCTTTGGAACTGAATGAGTTTTCCGTCTCTCATTTTGCTATTAAACAGTTTGTTCAGACTTTATAGCCATAATTCTTTCCAGTTTAAAGACAAACTAAAAAGGTCAGCCTGCCCTATTCACTCCAAAGTTCCCCCTAGGATCCCCTGGCCTGGGAAATTCCCCTAGTTTTATCTTATTTGGGAATGGACTGGTACCCCCTTAATACACTTCATCTTAAGACTTGAAATAGCTCAAGAAAAAGTCAGGACCTACAACTTAAATAAGGAGGTCTGGGATTCAGGAGAACTCACTGGGGGCACCTGAGGAGTGCCATGAAGCCAGAGGGGCTCAGTGGGCCCATACGGTACCGAGCACCAGTTCAAAGTAGATTCCAGGTGGTCTCCAGTGAGTTTCTCTGAAATCTGGCCAACTATGCCAAGAATTGTCAATGCAAAATAACCAATAACCATTCTATAGATAAGAGAGATAAAGTGAGTTTTATTTGAGCCAAACTGAGGATTATCACCAGGGAAGGACTTTTCCAGAAAGGAAGGAAGCCTTATGGAGAAGCAGGGTTTTCAGTACACTTATACATTTTTAGAACAAAGAACATACATTAAACATACCCAGGATACATATTCATCAAAGTTTCAAAGAGGTGTTCAGTTGCAAATTAGCAGGTTGACATGACCCTGATGTCAGGAAAGGGACTAATATGGGTGATAACAGTAAGGCCTAGGAGGGGAAGTACGCATTCTTATCTTAAGAGAGTGTATTCTTTACCTTAATGGGTAAAGCGGATGTACAATGTCTGTTTGATAGGCCAAAGTCAGGTTTCTTTTAGTTCAAGCTGAATCAGTTTTGAATCAGGTTAGTTACCCCATATACCTCAATACGTGAAGATCTCTTGTCAATATGCATCAATGCCTAAACATAAAGATCTGTATTGGAAGAGTCTTGGCAGGCGATAGAAGATCCTGGTTAGCTTCACTACTAGCCTTTGTCTCTGGAAAAGTCATTTAATCTCTCTAAACTTCGGTTTCCATGTGTGTAAAATGTCAGTAATATAGCTTATGGAAAAGTGAAATGAATGACAGCAATGTTATAAGGGACAGGAGGGAGGAATTGAGACTAGTCTATAATAAATTATCTATACCACCTGTGAAGAGTTATAGCGTTGTTTGAAAGTGGATTTAGATTAGTTGTAAATGTGTCCCGCAGACTCTGGGACAATTCTTGAAAAAAATTTAAAAAGAATATAACTGACATGCTAAGAGATGAGAGAAAGTAGAATCATATAGAATGCTTAATTGAAACCAGAGAAAGCAGAAAAAGAGAAGACAAAAAAGGAAATAAAGAACAGGGCAACAAATAAAAAAATGATATATAGTAGATATTAATCCAGCTCTATCAATAATCACTTTAAATGTGAACAGCCTAAATATACCAAATAAAAGATAAACTGACAGAGCAAATAAAACATAAGGCCCAAATATATGTTGTTCACGAGAAAGTCACTTTAGTTATAAAGACATAGGTTAAAAGGGATGGAGAAAGGTATACCATGCTAATGCTAATCAAAAGAAAGCTGGAATAACTGTTTTAATTTCAAACAAACTTCAGAACAAGGAAATTATCAGGGATAAAGAGGGGCATTACATAATGATAAAGGGGACGACTCTCCAAGAAGGCATGACAATCCCACGTATGCACCTCACAATAGAGTGTTAAAATACATGAGACAAAAACAGATGAAACTGCAAGGAGAAATGGACACTAATCCACTGTTATAGTTGGGGTCTTCAAGATCCCTCAATTGGTAATTGACAGATCCAGCAGGAGGAAAATCAGTAAAGATATATCTGAACTGAATAGCACCATCATCATCTGGATCTAATTGACAGTTATGTAATATTTCATCCAGTCACAGGGGAGACTACACATTCTCCTTGAGCTCACATAGAACATCAACTAAGATGAACTATTCTGGGATAGTTAGCACTTCTTAACAAACTTAAAAGAATAGATATCATACAACGTATACTTTCAGACCACAAATGAAATTAAACTAGAAATAAATAACAGAAAGATAGCTGGAAAATCCAAAAATATTGGAAATTAAACAACACACCACAAAATAACTCATCAATCAAAGAAGAGCTCTCAAAACTTCAAACTCAATGAAAATGAAAATATTACCTATCAAATTTCTGGGATGCAGTGAAAGCAGTGCTTAGGGGAAAATTTATAGCATTGAATGAATATATTAGAAAAGAAAGAATTGAAATCAATAATCTAAGTGTCCACAATAGGAAACTAGAAACTGAAGAGCAAATTAAATCCAACATAAGCAGAATAAAAAAAAAAAGTCAATGAAATTGAAAACCAGAAATCGATGAAACAGAAACCTTCTTATTTAAAAAGATCAATAAAATTGATAAACCTCTAGGCAGACTAACTGAAAAAAAAAGACACAAATTACTATTAATGGAAATGAGAGAGATGCCATCACTACTGAGCCCATGGATGTTGAAAGTATAGTAAAGAAATATTATGAAAAATCCTATGTCCACACATTTGAAAACCTAGATAAAACAGACCAACTCTTTGAAAGACAAAATCTGCCAAAACTCACCCAAGGAGAAATAGACAATCTGAATAGGCCTATCTATTAAAGAAATTGTGTCAATAATTAATAGTCTTCCAAAGCAGAATGCATCAGGCCAAGGTGAGTTCACTGGTGAATTTTACCAAACATTTAAGGAGGAAGTTATCTTAATTATCTACAATCTTTTCCAGAAAATAGAAACAGAGAAAGACTTCCTAACTCATTCTATGCAGCCAGTATTAGCCTAGTGCGAAAACCAGATAAAGATATTATAAGAAAAGAGAGCAACAGGAATGCTCATTCATTGCTACAGGGAATGTGAAACGGTCCGGTTAATTTGGAAGACTTTGGCAGTTTCTTACAAAGCTAAACATAGTCTCACCATATTTTCCAGCAATCATGCTCTTAGGTATTTACCCAAATGAATTGAAACTTATGTGAACACAAATGTTTATAGCATTTTTATTCATAATTGCTAAAAACATCCAAGGTGTCTCTCAAGAGTTGAGGGGATAAACAAACTGTGGTACATCCATATAATGGAATACTATTTAAAAATAAAAAGAAATGAACTATCACATCACAAAAAGACAAGGAGGAACTTTAAATGCTTATTGCTAAGTGAAAAAAGCCAATCTGAAAAAGCTACATACTATATGATTCCAACTATATGACATTCTGGAAAAGGCAAAACTATGCACACTGTAAAAAGATCAGTGATTGCCAGAAGTTCAAGGGGAGGAGAGGAGGGGTGAATATATGGAGCACAGGGGACTGCAGGGGCAGTGAAATGATTCTGTGTGATACTGTGATGGTGGATACATGAGACTATACATGTGTCAGAACCCACAGAATTGTGCAACCTAAAGAGTAAACCCCAAGGTAAACTATAAACTTTAGTTCATAATAATGTATTAATATTGGTTCATCAATTGTGATTATGCAACACATCATTAATGTGTAATGATGCAAATTACTGTACCATGTTAATAACAGGGGAACTATGAGAGGGGAGAGAGGAGATATACGGGAACTCTGGCCTATCTGAGTAATTTTTCTATAAATCTAAAGCTGTTCTAAAAATAAAATCTACAAAAATATTATTTTAAGTTTGTGATTATTTTGTGGCAGTTAACACTATTTCCTCAGCTGGGTGAAGTACACCCACTACATCAAATACCTCATCATATTTAAACACGGTAAGATATATATATACATTTTTTTTGTTTGTCTTTTTTGGCCATTCACTAAATCAAGAGAAGTATTTATAAAGTGAGACATCTACTGTCAAGTACTATTTGTTCTTTTCTATGGAATCAAAACCAATATTTCCCAGATGTAATCTCTAAACAACTATCACTTTATGACCCTTCGAGGTATGTATGGATGTAGGAGCTTTAAAAAATCTAGACTACCCCTCGTTGCTAACTGATCATAGGGGATTCTGCAGGGTATGTACTTTTGCTCCCCATTTTGAGGATCTCTGTATACAAGGAGACATTATGAATTGTGTGAAGACAGAAAAAAATCTGCTGATTTATTAGGTAGTATAATCATGCCCTTTAGTGTTTAAAAGAACTCTTTCTGTGTTTTTTGGAAAAGAAGGAATCAGTTTAACACAAATAATTTTCAGGAAGGTTTTATTATATCATGGAAGCAAACAAAATTTTCCAAGAACAGCCTGATATTTGGAAAAATATGCTATGGTACTGAGAATTCATGATTTTATGTTGAAGTAAATGTTCATGTCCTGACCCAAAGCATATTTTTCATGTAAAATATCCTGCAATAAAGTTTACCTTGATGAATAATAAAACTACCTTTTATTGATTTTTTAAAATAAGAATTCGCAAAATATTAAAGCTTTGCTCCTTAAAAAGTTCAAAATTCTGGGGCTGGCCCAGTGGCGCAGAAAAGTTTGCACACTCTGCTTTGGTAGCCCTGGGTCCACAGGTTCAGATCCCAGGTGTGGACCTACACACTGCTTGTCAAGCCATGCTGTGGCAGGTGTCCCATATATAAAGTAGAGAAAGATGGGCATGGATGTTAGCTCAGGGCCAGTCTTCCTCAGCAAAAAGAGGAGGATTGGCAGCAGATGTTAGCTCAGGGCTAATCTTCCTCAAAAAAAAAAGTTCACAATTCTGTACATATAATATGCTGAACCAATGATAGTTTTAATCACCTATTCTGAGTTTAAGAAAACACTATTTATTTATTTTACTTATTTATATGAATTTCATAAAGTCTTCAAAACAGTGTAGAATGACAACAAACAATGAAATAATAGGAATAGAGGGTACAAAACAGGGAACTTATAAATAAGAGAAAAAGTCAAGATGAAACAAAACAAAAGGTAAAGCCTCTAAAGACCCATATAATTACTATAATTGACTTTCAATTTGGCCAGAGTTTCACAAGGAAAAAGGCAAACAGTTGGTTAGGATACTTTGCTGTTTAACTGCTATTTCTGCGAAACAGTTATTTAGGAAAGAAAAGCTTTTTCTAGCAGTAAATTTTAGAAGCAGCTTTATAAAGTTGGAGTGGGTCACAAAAGGTCTATGATTGAGACATTTTAAAGTTACTATTAATTAGGTATCCTTACATCCTTAACATTCATGTATTCATTTGACAAATCTTTATGGAGTGTGCACTATAACCCAGACACTGCTCTCAACATTGAGAATAGACAAAAATCTCTGCTCCAACTCAATGAGGGGAGCCAGATGATAAGCAACATATATAGGTATATTAAATAGTAATACCATCTAAGGAAAAAAACAGAGGGAGGGAGACTGGAGAGTGAGCATGGGTGTGGGTGTAGGTAGGGAAGCTGCATTTTTCTTTTTTTAAAGATTGGCACCTGAGCTAACAACTGTTGCCAATATATATTTTTTTTCTGCTTTGTCTCCCCAAATCCCCCCAGTACATAGTTGTATATCCTAGTTGCAGGTCCTTTTAGTTGTGGCATGTGGGACACCACCTTAACATGGCCTGATGAGTGGTGCCATGTCCTCGCCCAGGTTCCAAACCCCCGAAACCCTGGGCCGCCGCAGCGGAGTGCGCGAACTTAACCACTCAGCAATGGGGCCAGCTCCCCGGGAAGCTGCGTTTTTGGAAGGTTGTCAGGATCTCACTCAAAGGGAGACATCTGATAAATTCTTGAAAGAGGTCGGGGGTGGGGCAAGAGAATGGTGAGTGCAGAGGTCCTGGGGCACATTCGAGGACTGATAAAGAGGTCACTGTAGCAGGAATTGAGGTGGTGAGGAGGAGAGGGGTAGAAGATGAAGTTACAGAAGTAAGAGGGTGAACAGAACATGAGGAGCCTTGTGGGCCATCAGGAGGACTTTGGCTTTTCCTCTGAGAAAATTTGGGAGTCACTGAAGTATTTTGATCACAGGAGCTATATTAGTTATCTATTGCTACACAACAAACTATCCCCAAATATAGCAGCGTAAAGAACACTCAACATTTATTATTCCTCACAGTTTCTGTGGGTTAGGAATTCGGGAGCATCTTGGGTAACAGTTCACATTCAGGGTCTCTCACAAAGTTGGAGTCAAACGTTGGTCTTTTCCTACCCCGATCAGCCTAAGACCACAAGGCACAAACCTGTAGATCAACTAAGTCAGGTTTACTGACTCATGGGAATGTAGGGGACTGCACATCAAAGGAAGTGTGGGATGTTTGATCAAAGAAAGGAAAAGAGACAGTTATTATAGGATTTTGCAGAAGAGTGGGTTTAGGTGCAATGTAAATGAAGCAGTGTTTTGATGGGCTCAAAGCAAAGTAGGTCTTTGTGTAAAGGAGTCAATATCAGTTCTGGACTGTGAAATGGACCTGTGGTTCTGTTTTCTTGGAAACGAAGTTAAGTTGAGATAGAAACCAGTCTAAGGAGAGAGGGCCATCTGCAAGGCCCCTGGCCTAACAAGATAAGGCCCCTAACCAAGCTAGGAGAATCAGATAGAGGCCACCAAGATCCACATTCCATGCCTCTGGACTTTCCTGGGCTTATACATGCATCCTAGCACCCAGGAGTCCACTGAAGGTGACCCTAGCTCCATTAGCATAGTAAAAATCACAGCCGGGGTGGAGAGCTAGCATGCTAAGGATACATGCATCACATGTAGTAGATCCTACACAACAGCACAGGCGCAAACAGGACCCCACCTCTACATGCCATGACAGAATACACATCCCCTGCCCCAGCCTGATAAGAACCTCACAGTGTGGCTGTTAGGAGAACAACTCACCTCTCTCTCTCTCTCTTTTCTTCCCTTTCTGTGATTGGCTCCCTTGTGCACAAACTAATAAACTTTCAATCTTCTCACTCTTGCTCATTGTCTCTCTTGATTTCCATCTTTGGCACCACAAGGACCCAATGCACCGGTAACAAAAACAGATGTCAAATGTTATGGCCAGAGATCCACTATGTGAAGCTGTGCACATGGACTGTGAATCGAGGCTGCGTCACTGTGTCACATGACTTAACTCCTCCAGGCAAGAGTGGGATGTTTTATTCTTACTGAAATAATTTCAAACAGAAATGTTTCTGATAGTCTATGATTTTAGAGAGGATTTCTCAGTAAGAAATCAGTAGACACTCCAAGAATTGGACTGTTATGGCATTTTATGGCTGCAGTGTGTTGATGGGGCTCAGGGCAGGTCGCCCCAAGATGTGCCACTCTGGTATGCAGACTATTTTGAGCTGAAGACAATAAAGGCTCAAAAGACTCAGGAAGAGCATCTGACCTTCCCACCTCAAACTGCCTGAAGGACTTTAACATAGAATGCCTGTTCCAGGAAGGAGCTCATAGCGTGTGATAGCTACAGTATGATGTAAAATAGGTGTGATAAAAGGACACCAAGAAACCCATTTTTTGGGCCTAGCAAAACCTGTTTAACAAACATTTGCACTCCATCTCTATGTAAATTGTCTTCCAGCCCTTTGAAGTCCCAGATCACTATGTCCTCCTTGTCTGTAGCTGAGGATACTTAAACAGGCAGAATCAGCCAGATGGCTGAGTTACTCAGTTTCCTCTGGGTTTCAGCCATGCATACATGCTATTAAATTTGGTTTGATTTTCTCTTGCAAACCTGCCTCTTTGATTATTTGACCAGCCGTAAGAACCTTAAGGAAAAGCAGGGGGGATTTCTCCTACTTCCCTGACAGTGTATTTGAGGGAAATATTGTTTGCTGATAAATTTGCACCTGGCTTTATCTGCGATTCTGATTCTGGGCTGATGAATGGTGGGGAAGATTTTTACTTTCTTAGTCTATATTATTATAACTTAATATAGTCCAAAATATTGATGCATAAGTCACTGTACCTTCCTGGGAAATCTTGGTCAAGATGCTTAAGGAGTTTGTGTCTCGTTTTTAAAAATTTGTAATATAAAGAGATTGGAAGAAATGCTTGCCAGTCTAGGTATATAAATTAGACCTCTTTTATTATTAATGCCCGAATTACAATGCCTCCAGCAGTATGTTTACAAGACCTCAGCATGCAAGTGTCTTGCAATTATGTCTGCCGGTCTCCAAAGGGAGGCCTCACAGGTGCCCACACTCCCAGTGTGACATCTTCATATTCTTCCTTTCTGGTTCTGGCTTCCTCAGGCTAACGTCACTACCATCAAAGTAGTCTGAAGAAGCTCTCCTGTTGCTATGACTGATGGGTATATGGCACCATACCCATGTTCCCATAGCTGCAGCTCCCCGAGGGAGCAGAGCACTGTTGGATTCTATAAGAATCTCAGAGGAAGTCTCTCCTCACTGTGATGTCTTCTGGGTCTTGGAGCAGTTCTGTTCATGCTCAGTCTCTCAGTAAATCTGCTTCTGTCTTCTATGCCTCAAAACATATAACAAACAAAAGAAAACAAAATCAAAGAAACAAATCAACCAATAATAATAATAACAATAATTGTAATAAAAGAATTGAAGTCAATATTCTCAGAGATCTTTCTCTGATTCTACTTTACATGATGACTAATCAAACCACAACACTTAAGTTCAGCCCACAGATCACAACTTTGTTGAGAACAAAGACTTGCCTTAAATTTGGATAGTTAAAGGGCTTGTCTGCTGATTTTCTAAAAACAAGGGAACAGCACGTCTGGATAATTTAAAGTCCCCATCTTTAGAGACCAAAAATTTTTCATAGTGCCACATTTAATTAAAAGTTTTTACTTGATTTTACCCATCAAAAATTTAAAATCTCTCCAGTTCTATCTTAGCCAGGATATCCTACTGCATAAGAAATCTTTAACACTCCCTCCAAGGAGCACAAAGGAGCATACACGTATGCTCTCATACCTTGCTTTTTGGCATAAGTATGTGATTTTTCTTCAACAGCGTTTCTAGTCAGTGGATTCACAGGGTGAGTCAACATTATACCTGTGGCGGAAGGACAGAGGAGAAAGGTCATTGAGGGTGCTGATGAGAGCATTATTGATGAGATCTACTGAGGGCTTTTATTGGGGTGGAGAGATAAGTGAGGAAAGAAAGATATTGATGGGGCTCTAAAAGAATGCCTTCTGGATGGTGTACATTAACACTAATAACAACTAATAATTAATGATCCTCCACTATGGGCAGGGACTGCATGAAGGCCCTTATCTGCATTATCCCGTTCAATTCTCAGAACAGCTTAGTGAGTTATGTGTTGCCCTTATCTCCATTTTATGGTTGAGGACAATGAGCGAGGTTCAAAGAGTAACTTGCTCAGATTCACGTGGCTAATAAGTGGTAGTGCCAGTTCTTAAGGCAAAATCCATCTGATTTCAATGCTTGGGTGATTAACTCTTAATATACTTTCCAAAATATGATGAAATATATGCCTCATTCTGATCTCTTTAAATAGACCTGAAACACACATGCGAGTAAATATCTGAAGCAAGTAAAAAAAAATCCATGAAGCATGTATCTATGTCTTGACATGCATGTTCAAAAATTCTCAAAGCCTCCTTCATGCACTGCCAATCAACTATGTCTTTACTTTTTTTGTTTCTGACTTTTGAGTCCTCTTAATTTGACTCTGTTTCCATTACCTTTATACTTTTCAAGTCTCATTTTCAAACTTGACATATTGATTTCTCCCATTAGGCTCTCACCTGGATATTATTCAATTTCATGGACCAAAACCACTAGTAAGAGACAGCTTTACAGTTGCCAAATAATCATAAGAAAAAGGTTAGATATATGTGAAAAAAAATGTCAACCATTAGCTACAGATCTGCTGTGGGAAGTTTATTAATGAAAATTTATAATGGATCCAGCAATCCCATTTCTGGGAATATTTCCAAAGGAAATGAAATCAGTATCTCAAAGAAATATCTGCACTGTCATGTTCATTGCAGCATAGCCAAGATAGGGAAACAACCTAAGTGTCCACTGACAGATGAATGGATAAAGAAAATGTGGTATATAATGCAATGTTACTATATGTATTATAATGGTATATTATTCATCCATAACAAAGAAGGAAATCCTGTCATTTGAGACAACATGGACGAACCTAGAGGACATTATGCTAAGTGAAATAAGCCAGTCGCAGAAGAATAAAACTGCATGATCTTCTTTATACATGGAATCTAAAAAGTCAAACTCATAGAAGCAGAGTGTAGAATGGCGATTGTCAGGGGTGAGGGGTGGGGGACATGGGGAGATGTTGGTCAAAGCATACAAACTATCAGCTATATGATGAGTAAGCTCTGGGGATCTCAAGTACAACATGGTGACTAGATTTAATAATACTGTATTGAATATTTAAAATTCTGCTAAAAAAGTAGATTTTAAGTGTTCTTATCACACACAGGCAAAAGGGTAACTATGTGAGATGATGGATATGCTAATTAGCTTGATTGTGGTAATCATTTCATAATGTATATGGTCAGTATATCAAATCATCACGTACACCTTACATATGTACAATTTTTATTTCTCAATTATACCTCAACAAATCTGGAAAAAAATTGTAATGAAAATTGGACCCAGTAAGAGTCAACACTTAACACAGGCGACAAATCCAATATGAGGATAAAATATAGTTACTTTAGTTTTGTTTTTAGAAGATTTGGTCTTTCTCCCCACCTGCTGATAAGAAGCAAAAACATTAACTTTGATTTAAAACTTAGTCTGATTTGTTCATTTAAACAGAAGCTTTAATACTCAGCCTTTCTTGATGAAATAAAAACCATAAATAGTGCTCAGTTTATCAATCCCCCAATGCTCGAATATCTCCCTCAGGTGTCCCTGTGTATAGAGGAAGGGGTATGGTTTATGGAACATTATGAACACGGAAGAGTCAGAGTCCTAAGGTGCTATGTCCATGCATCCTCTAGTTTCCAGGACAGTGTCCCACTTAATTTCTGTCTTTCCTGCTGGCATTCATGGCTAAAGTATAACTCTTGCCTTTTGCTCCCATCAATCCATGGAAACTGTCAAAATCACCAATGGCAGCCACATTGCTAAATCCAACAGTTAATTCTCTGTCATTATTTATGTGACCCTTCAGCAGCATCTGTCACAGTTGATTTTTCCCTTCTCTTTGATGTTTTTCACTCATATGGCTTCCAGAACACCACGTTCTCCTGGTTTTTCTCTTATACTCTGAAGGCTCCTTTATTAATCTGCTTGGTTGGTGTTTTGTGCGGGTCTCAGCCGATCGATAACCAATGTTGTGGCTGGACTGGCCCTTGTAGTTCTTATTGTGATTGCAAGACACCCTCAGCAATAACCATCAGGAAACTTTGAAAAAAACAAGAGGTTTATTATTACAGGTCCTGGAAATTACATGGCACACCTGGGGCAACACAATGAGGTCTCGGGGGAGGGGAGGATGCGAAAGCACCGGCCTGGAGTTCTGCTTTTATTGAGGTGGAGGGTGGGGCCTAGGGTTTCTGGGACTCTCTCTATACTGGTGAATTTAAAACATAAGAGGAGGAATTTAAAGCACAGGAAGAGAAAGAAACAAGAGGCTGAAATGGTCAGTTTTCGAAATCAACCAAGATCTCTAAAATAAAGGAGCCTGAGGGTGGGACGGTGGGGCCCTTTATCTAGTCCGGCTGGCAGCGTGTTTATCCGAGATAGCCATCTTTGAAGTGGATGCCTCTTTGAAGTGGATGCCTTCGCAATCAAAGCTTAAACCAGGCACTTGCATTACAAAAACAAAAGCCAGCCATCTGCATTTGCACTACAGATGGTTCCTCCTTTAATTCCTGACCTCTTAGTATTGGAATGCCCAGATTGCGCTTCTAAAATCCAGTTCCTAATATTTCTATAGTTTACTTGACATCGCCACTTAAATACCTGAGAGAAGACTCAAATTTACCCGAAACCTGCCCTACTCATACTAGTCCCCTTCTCAGTCAGTCCCGTTATTCCAATTGCCCAGATCAAAAATCTTGGGGTCCTGAGCTCTGCCAGTTCATGGTGATGAGGATTTTTAGGCTGCTTAATTTTAAAATGGCTTATGATGAGGATTTTTAGGCTGGTTAGTTTTAAAACTACAGATGAGATTCAGGCTCCAAGGAGTGGAATTTGTTTTGCCCCTTTGTTGGGAAACATTTACATTTCTAAGGGAAACCTCTATCTGTGAAGATGCCTCCCTCTCTGTGCCAGGAAGAAGGGGGAATGGTCTTATCTCTAGAAGCTCTTAATGGGGAAGGCAAGAACTTAAGTTGGTTGCTGTCTGGCAATCTCATGTAACTGGTTTAGGGTGGTGGCGTCTAACCTTTCTAACCTTTACTTAATCCGATTTGATTCTTGTCTAAAAGTCATGGGATCACCCAATGACCAGACCCCACCCGCACTGATACCATTTTAACTTTTTTTCATGTTCTTTCCTTTGTCTTGTAAAGAGATGAATCATATACCTATGCCTTATAAAATTAGCCCTAACCCTCAATTCGGGGCAGCAGCAGGAGCTCTGACTGCCTGTGGGTCCTGTCCCCATGCTATTCTATACTATTCTCTAAATAAAAGAGCACTACTGCCAGATCTTGAGAGTCTAAGAAATCTTTCTTTCGACTCCTCGGCTCACCGACCCCGCATCACCCCCAAACAGGGTGTTTCACATGTGATTGAAATGTCCCTCCCACAATAGTCACAAGATTGCCCTGTCAGCACAGTGCTTGATGGACACAGCAGGTAGTGGTTCTGCTATCTCGGTGGGCGTAGCAGGAGGCAAGTCGATTGTCTGGAGCTGAGCGGTCACAGGTGAGCGCAGCAATCAGTTCCTAGCCTAAGGAAAGATGCTTAATCCTTAAGAAATGCCAACGTTGGGAGGGGGAGGGAAGTCAGTTACAGGAGGTTACCAGACTAGCACAATAAAATGCAGATTTTAAGTCCTTGCCTTTGGTATTGATTAAGAGTTTTTTAGAGAGAAGGTCATCTCCTTTCTTCTTCCTGGTACAGGGAGGGAGGCACCTTTTACAGATAGAGATTTACCTTACAAATGTAAATGTGTCCTAACAAAGGGCAAGTTCCATTCCTCAGAGCCTCCTTCCCTGTCCCAGTTTATCAAAAGCAATCAGCCTCAAATAATCCTGATGCCAAAGAGACATATCTTGGGGTGGCCAATTCCAGGTCCCCACAATGTCAACCTGGCCCAAGCTAAGCTAATTGTAGTATTTTAAAACCCTGATTATAATTCATTGATCTATTATATGACACAAGGTAGGTCGATTAGAATCTTTTCTGTAGTATTTTTGAATTTGGAAGCACAGAAAGTAAAACTGACTTTTACTCTCTGTGCTTCGAAGTTCAAAAATAGAGATAGAACCCAGTTCAGAAATAGAGATAGAACTAAGTTCAAAAATAGAGATAGAACCTAAGAGAAGTAAAATAGGGAGCTGTTGGTAGCCACATTTCCAACTATGTAAAGGAAAGTAGTCGGTAGTGAGAGAGAATGAAACCAATATACAGAGCAAAGTAGACGTGAAAGCTGGAGGGCTAGATTCTGGTGATATTGCAGTCCCTGGATCTAGTTTTTCCTGAGGCTCAGTTGTATCTCTAGCTTTTCGGCAGGTATTAACAGAAAATCTTATACTTTATTTTACAGAGACCCATTGCTAACTAGCCTAAGGGAGAAAAAAGGAACATATTTTCTCATGTGGTTGGGAAGGATATTGAAGTAAGTGACATGATCACAGAAATAACTGCATTGACCAGGCCTCTACTGATGCCCAGAACAGATGCTTCAGAACTGCTATGTCTTTCTTTTTATCCACTCTCATCTCGGCTTGTCTCAGCTTTTGAGCTGGTCTCAACTGGACTTCATGCAGTTAGACTTTTTCTAGGGGGCTGAGGAGGAGCGTTGCAAGTTGCTCCAGTCTTCCATCCTTCCTAGATGGTGACCCCAAAGACAAAAGCTCTAGGGGAAAAGTCTCTGCTAGCTTTAACGGCAAAGTCTCATGAAGGTCCCTGATTGGCTTAGCTGAGGTCTCATGACCACCTCTGAGTGATTCTGGCCAAAAGCGTGGGGAAATCAGACTGGCCAGACATGGCTCATATGGTACTTTTATGTCTGTGCATAGGTCAGAAATAGCTGTACTCAAAACGCAAAAACTGTTATTGGAAGGGATATTAAAATATGTTCTGAGAAAAGAACACTATAGCTACCATAGTCCACTATACCATCGTTGGTTTAATCCTTTCTCAGTTTCCATGCAGCAAGAAAAACCACTTTTTGCCTAAGCCAGTTATTTTCTCTCATTTGCAATCAAGAGTAATGATGAATACACACTTGCTTATCTTTTTCTTCTTAGATGTCTGTCTCCCTGATTGACACTGTTTACTGAATCACCCTAGTTGGACCTGCGGGAACTCTCTTCAATTTCTCCCTATCCTTCCGTCGCTATATCCAGAAGAACGGGAATTATTCTCAATTTCTCCCTATCCCTCTGTCTCCATATCCAATCAGATAACCTATGCTAGTTCTAAAGCTAAAATATTTCTAAAACTAACCTCACTATTCCATCCCTACTGACACTGCTTTGTTCATGCCTTCATTATCTTTTGCTTGATTTGCCTCTTTAATTAGTTTTCTTACTTCCAGTCTTATTTCTTTGTATTTTATCCTCCATCCTACTGTGAAGATAAAATGTTCATATCATTTCCTGGAATAAAATTTTCTTTTGGCACCCATTGCCAAGAAGTTAAAAACTTCTTGGTGATGTGTACAAGATTCTTTGTGAACTTTTGCTAAGGATGCCTAACACGTCCCTTGGTCTTCAGGTCTCAGCATCAGTTCCTTCTTCTGTATTCCATTTACATGGCTGCTGTGTTATCTGTGTCCTGTTTCTTTAAGGCATTGCTGTTCTGGGCCTAAAGTTTAATCTCATAGTTAGGAGTCTTTTATTTGTTCTTGGGACTCTGATATCCTGACTCCTCTGGCTTTGATTTTTACCAGGTTCCTCAATGTGGTATTATATATAAATCACTTAACGGAGCTTTTAAGAAGCATACATTTCCTTGACCCAGCCCAGACACACTGAGTCAGAGATATTTTTTTAAATGCCTCCCAGAGATTCAGAAGCAGATGGTTTGTAGAAGCAATCATTTGGCAAAACACTATGCTCGAGTATTTCTGCTATGCCTGCTGTCGTAGATCTGCTGTTATAGATCCCTGGCGCCTCTTTTCTACATTGACTGGATTTCTTCCTCTACTTCCTCCTGAAACTTCTGATTGACCGACCTGACTTTGAAGACTCTTCAGTTTTACATCCTAGTCATCTCTTCCCTGGACCCCTGTGCCATCAAACGAGAATCGCTATTTCAACCATTTCACTCTCCTATAATTAGGTAGCCCCTTTGTTATTTCATATCCTTGGATTTGTTCTGTCTATTCTTGCCTTATTATCTATACTTCAATCACTAGTTCAAGTCTAAATTATTTTTCCCAACTGCTTAGGCTACATTTCCAACCATATTCTCCTTCTCATTTGGGAGCCCCAAACTACCATTGCTGGACGTTCACTAGCACTTGAAAATTATTGTAGAGTTTCCAGTTAGTCATATGCTACAGCTGAGGGCAGATTGTGTGCATCTCTTCCAAATTCCACATTCAATAAAATCACGTTTGAAATTGGCTATGGTTCAAATATTTATACCACAGAAATCAGCAAATATTCAGCAAAAATGACTTTTTTCCCTGAGGGACTGGTAAATATTTGCCAGCATATCACTATCTCCAGTGGAAGACCAAGCTGTGCGAGCCCTGGTGCCAATCTAGAGTAACCCCTGGAGGTAAGAAGTGTATACAATGGACTAATACCAGCTGAAAGCAAAGGTGGACTGAGCCTGGACAGGTGGGTACTTAGTGGTTTCTAGACCCCAAAAAAGTAGAAAACCAACTCATAAACCTGCTCCAAATATGTTCCACTCCTACACTGATCCATCTCAATTAATGGCAACAACATTCACTGGGACCTTGCACAAGTAATTTAAGCAATCTGTGCGTCAAGTTCCTCATCTATAAAATGGTAGTGCTAATAACGTCTATCTCATAGGGTTGTTATGAGAATTAAGTGGGTTGTGATTGGCAAAGTGCTTAGACTAGTGTCTGGCACAATGATTTACTGAAATAGTATGTAAGTATTTAATAACTGCTCAGATTGAAACCCTTAGAGTCAGGGTTGCTTCCATTTTTTCTCTCATACTCCATATCCAATCTTTCAGGAAATCCTTTTCCCTCGACTTTTAAAATATCTATCTGGATCTTCTCTTATCTTCCCACCTCCACTGCGACCACCGTAGATCAAGCCACCATCATCTCAGTCTGAATTATTTTGCAGCCTTGCAGAGGATTTTCCTGCTTTCACCCTCCCACCCCCCACATCCCCAAAGTCTGTTCCTAAAATAACAACCAGAGTGATCCTTTTCTGTTATTTTTAGAGAGTGTTCACTCCTCAGCTGAAAACCCTCTGGTGGTTCCCCATTTCCCTAGGAGTAAAAGCCAACGTCTTTACAATGGCCTACAAGGCCTTGGCCCTGCTCTGAGCTCTCCTCTGACATCTTCTTCTATGACACGTCCTCACTCAATCCAGCCTAGCCATCTGAGCCATTCTATAACGGAGTGAGATAGGAGAGTTTAGTAAGATTGTTAAAACAAGATGGGTGAGAAAGAAAGAATGGATGTACTGAACGCAAATGGGGCAGGTGTGGACGGTAGGGTTTAAGTAGTTCAGAGCAAACAGTAAGAGTCAAGTAGCATAGGAGCGGGTCAGGAATTTTGTCCAAAGCAAATCAAGTAAGAACAAGATCTGTACCTAGCCACTTGGAAATGGGCCTAGTATGAAGAAGGCAAGAAAACAGCCCTAACTAGTGCCCTACGGAGAACCTGGCAACCTGGAATGCCCCTGAATGCTAGGTAGAAATGGGCCAAGTGTGGTCTGGCTTTGTTGTCGAGGTATTCAGTGTTAGGAAGCCTCTGCATGTCTTGACAACAAAATATTTCCAAACCTGGTGGTATGTAGAACAAACTCCATTAATAATATTGACCTGCTTCTCTCCCAGAAAAATGACGGGAACTGAATGTTCTTTGGAAACAGCTGGGATGGGGCTAGGATGAGGGCAAGGGTCAACAGAGCAAACAACAAAACTGTGGCAACCACGGCACGTAGGAGAGCCAGCCTTGATCTAGCTCATGGATAATCTTCCTTTTTATTGAGAGACAGGGAAAGCATAGACCAAGAGCAGGTATGAGGAGAATCGTCTTTAAAACATCATCATGATAGGGCCAGGATTGTAGCCAAACAAGCAGATAATCAAAAAGAAAATGAAACCAAATATAACTCTTTTGCTTGCCCAGTTAGAAACACTACACTAAGGGGCCGTCCTGGTGGCGAAGTGGTTAAGTTCGCATGTTCCGCCTCTGGCCCAGGGTTCACTGATTTGGATCCTGGGCATGGACCTATGCACCACTTATCAAGCCATGCTGTGGCAGAGGTCCCACCTATAAAATAGAGGAAGGTGGGCACCAGTGTTAGCTCAGGGTCAGTCTTCCTCAGCATAAAGAGAAGGATTGGTGGTGGATGTTAGCTCAGGGCTAATCTTCCTCAAAAAAGAAAAAACCAAAAAACACTAAGAAAAAGATCCCACGACGAAATCTACTGGGATCCCAGAACAAAATCAGGTGAGATCCTGACTGTTGTCTTACACCCCAGCCTTACCTTCTGCCCTTCTCTTTTTGCAGTACCCATCTCAGTCTATTGACCTGGTACCAGGCTGTATATGCACATCTTTGCTTTCTTTCTCATGCATGAGCTCATCGGTAGCTGCCTAGCTCTAAAATTCAATACCCCTTGTGATTACTTGGCTGTGGCTAGTCTGCTCACTACTTGCTTTGCTTAGGTCCCTATGCTTTAGGTACAGTTGACACAGTTGATTCTAGTATTGTAATCTTTCCCTCACTGCCCCTTTGTCACCTACATCTACCCCATCCTGGCTTATTCCAGACCATATCCTTGGATTAAGCCAGGTTACCCACAGAGATAGACTTTGTGCAAACATCTGACAATGGGATAGAAAATTCCATCATAGCACTCCCAGCCAGCAAATAAAAGATTCTGGAGTGCTGACAAGGTCAAAACTTAGTCTTATACTATGAAAATTTGTCCCAGCTGAGAGTTTAGGACCTGGTGATGAGTCGTTTCTACTCATATGTGGTTGATGCTACTGGTTCCCCACAGAGTTCCTCACATAGTGTACCCTTCCCCCCGCTGTTGAAAGTAGAGAAGCTAAAGCTTAGAACTACAACTTTTTCCAGAGAATTGCCCTGGGGAGCCGCCTCGCCCAGAGATGCTTGGGAATTTACACCACCCTCTGTCTATCAGTCTATCTGGATTAGACTTCAAATCTCACTTTTTGTGTAGGTGGAGTTGAGGGGAAGCATCATCCCCCACATAATCAGCATACACGGTTCTCTGAGAAAGGTTATGCGGCTGACTTTATACTGAATGAGCGGTGCCAATTAAAATGATCCTTCTTTCCACCTTTAAATGAAATCTACCTTGTTATTTGGATTTTTTAGTCAATTCAAGCATTAAAACCTTTCTCCAACTCTGATTAGGCATTATTTCCAGATGAGAGCTCTGATATATCTTCTTGGACAAGCTGTCAAACCCATACTTCATCAAGTATGCCTTTCCCCAGTATTGAATATCATCTTTTTGAGGTAATAGATCCTCAGACTTATAAAATAGAGGTAGGAGGTAGTATGTTAGTCCCTCTCATCAAATTGCATTGATGTGAGGCTCTAGAGAGAGGTATTGGATTCTGTTTCCATGGCAACTGCTTCACTGCTCAAGGGGAAAACAGGACAGCAATTGAAGTCTGTGTTAATAGCAGCTCTAAAAATAATCCGTAATGTGTTGAAATCAAGTGAACAACCCAGGAAGAAATCGGTAAAAATTATAACCATGCAGGGTGGGATTGAACAATAAGGTATTGTGTAAATATTATTACACTTACAAGATGCTTTAAGAATTATAGGAGTGGTTGGTGACAAATATATTTCTGAGGAGAATCAATTATTATTTTATTTGTTCATTCATTCATGTGACTCTCGAATACTGATTATATGCCAGCCATGAGGTAAGACCTGAAGATACAGAGATAGGTCAGTACTGTCTCTCTCTTCCAGGCTGTCATGGTTTTATGGGAGCAATAGAAAAAAATCTACCATGCTTATAATGGATGTTTTGTTTGTCTACCCAACACCATCCTAACTGTTTCCACTGTGTAAAAGCCAGGAAATTAAGGATTTTTGTGGGGTTGATATCACATCCAGCTAAGGGACAATTCAAAATCATTTACTACATTTATTGGTCCAGCAACGAGCATGCAACCAAGGTGTAAACCTATATGACATTCTTTTAGCTATAGTGATTGTCTTCTGCACAAAGCTCAGAAATCTTGTTTGGTGATTGCAAAATGCTTATAATCTTTTTTACCTAGACATGAAAGAGTGATCATGTAGGGTCCATTGCTTTAGGAAGACACGTTGAGGTCAGGAGGAAAGTCAGCCATTGGACAGGGTACCGCTAAGAGAATCACAAAGAAACATAGCTGGACGTGACTGAAGCTCACTGAGGTCTACTCTCCCTCTGGATGTTTGAGTGACCCTAGCCAATAAAATGGCTTTTTGTGGAAGCTTGAGTTGGGTTTTCAGGTTTTCTGTTGCCTAAAACAAAAAAAAGCATCCAACTAATTACAAATGACAACACCATGGAATAAGTGAAATAATGGAAATAAGCAGAGGGAATTATTAGATGTACAGAGGAAGACTAAATCAGAGGGAGAAAGAAGAGGTTACAACTAACTTAGTCTTGGAGAATAGAGTGCAGGAAAGATTAAAAAGCTTCCATATTGTGAGGCAGAGAATTCAGCTTTTCTGTTAGCACAGCTCCTGGTGGTCCAACTCTCTAGGATTGCTGGCTACTGCCAAATGTGCCTCTCTTCACCCAGGCTCTGTGCAGAGGTGGATGTATCATGAACCTAAAGAAACTTAAGCTCCAGTGCCCTTCACTTACACTGGCCCTTTGGGCTGGGGGTGAAAGCAGCAGCCCCAGTTGCACGGTAGTAACCGGGTTGGCCCAGCTGAAGATCATGCTTTAAAGTCCGGTGGTGTTTCTGGGCTGTGGGTGGGGTGGAAGAGGCCTAACAGCACCTTTTCTACATTTTGCTGACCTCAACTTAACAACTCCTGGAGGACCCCACCGACTATGGGACATTATCTTGGACACCCATGACTGATGCTCTTCACTGCATTTCTTCAGGCTTGCCTTGCATGTTCACAGCTCAAAAGCTGACCAGCAATTTGAGGGAAAGTTGAATGCATATTTTTGGGCACTTTCTCTGAAGTTCCCTTCTCTCCAATATTTCACTCCTCAGGTCCCAGCTCCTTTGGCATTCCTGAACTCAGTATCTGTCTCAGACCTGTGAGACGGCTGCTCTCTTCTTGGGCTCTTTTCACCCTTGCCACAGTTTGAAAAATGCCCACAGGAGAATTCTGAGGTGAATGTGCAGTGTACCTTGTGTGCTTCCCTTTTCTAAGAATTCTAACTGCTCAGTATTGCTGGTGTTGGCTCTCCAACGCCTTCAAAGGATTGCTTATGTTTTCCCAACTTTTAAAGTTATTTTTGGTAGAAGATTTAGTTCCATATCAGCTAGCCTGTTTGTCCAGGGCCAAAAATTTATCCAATGAATTTTAATTTCAACAATTTCTTTGATCATTTCTAAATGTTATTTTAAAATTACTTTCAAATATGTACTCAATCATTTTGAATCCTTTCTTGTTGCATGCTTGCTTCATCTTCCTTTAAACATTATTTATATCTACCAAGTTTATATTTGGATTCTGATCATTCTAAAATTTCTCTGTCTCCCATTTTTTTTTCTTTGTATGCTTGGTGATTTCTCATATTCACCTCATATAAACTGATATCCATTTGTGGAAAATTTAAATTTGGGAATCTTTCCTTTTTAGAGAGCTTATAAGCAGTGGATCTATGTTTTTCCTTCTTTATCTCGGTCTAAAGTTAAGAAGGCCGTGGAGAGGATCTAGCCTGACATAGCCTCAAGTAGAAATTATATGTTTTAATCTCGAATTGTGCTCTCTGTGGAAAACTTAAAAAGTAATAAAAATGTTAGTGATGAACTTAGATTAGCTAAGCTTCTCAGACATATAAAGATTTAGCAGCAGAAATTACATTCCCATCTTTTAAACTTTTTTTCATTTGTTTAAAAAATTTATGTATTTTAGAGGGAGAGTTATTCACCTGTTAGCTGAAATTCAACTAACTTTAAGGATTTTTTTTTCTTAAGGAAAATTAAAGTGTCTTTTTTTTCCCCAGGATCCAATAAATGAGTAAGTGAAAATAAGCTTTCGTTTGGTTTGAGATTTATGACACATTGGCAGTTGAATTATTTATCAAACTGAAATGAATAATCTATAAAACTAATCAAACCAGTCTAGGACTGTCACTTGGCAGATGATAAATTTGGCCTGATTAGAATTTTCCTATTTGAGACCAGATAGAATGGGAAGAACTGAGATCTGAAAGTAGACATGTCTGTGAGGTTTGGGCAGGTTCTAAGTTGTGGTAGATGGGAAAGAATGTGGAGAACTGATAGAGAAAGTTTTAGAAGGGGTCCAATCTAGAAGGTAGGCTCATATATGCTCCTTCACTGCTAGACCATTGTATATCCTTTTCACTGCTATACCCAAAGTGACTTGACAGTGCCTGTCACGTAGTCATTGCTCCAAAGATATTTTAAATGAAAAAATAAGAAGACTAATACAAGAGTCTAAAGATACGGAACAGATACCTCAGTCTCTGAGAAATTATTACAAATTTCTCCATATTAGGGAGATACCTGCCAGGAGAATTGGCTATCTAAAATGATCCAATAATTAGGTGACCTCACTCCTGAACAATATGTAAACAGGCATGATTAACTCTGAATCTCTTTTTGGCCATAATCAGTGAATATTTCTAAGGTCTATTTTTCCCCACCACAGTGTCCTGGTAACAACAAAGTTAATTTTTCTTTATATGGTAAAGGCCTTTATTTATTAATTCATCTAATCCTCACACCAACCCTATGAGGTGCTATTAATAAGAATAGTAAAACTAATATTAAACTAATATCATACTATTATCGTCAGTCATTGTTGTTCTGGTAATATCGCCAAAGGCATACGCGAAATGTGTCTAATCAGCTGGAAAGTGTCAAATCACCAGAGGGGAAATTCTTCCATGTGTGATCTATACTTAATATCTTGGATGACAAGCCCCCTGATTTCAATTACATTGCTAAGGCCCCACCTTACTAGAGCCTCACAGTGGTTAGCATAGACTAGTTCTAAATATCAAAGGCAAAACTGACCAAAGATTTGAATCCAAAGTAGCATGTAGAATATATTCCTGATTGTCCAAGTCCTTTGTCAAGCATAGAAGGAGATAGTGAAGCAAATTCTGGATAATTGGCTGCATTAGTAATTTAGTAAGACTGATGACTATTTCTTGAACCTGAAACTATGTATTGATCAATGCTTTATCCATGAGTGTTTTCTTATGGTCTCTTTAGAGGATGCTTAGTCATTCGCATCACCTTTGCAAGAAAAAGAGAGCAACTGAATGAGCCATTACCTCTTACTGTGTGTCAAGCACTGTGCTAAATGTTTTATGTAACACATAATTTAATTCTTAGAACAATCCTGTAAACTGGATATAATAATCCCAGTTTTTCAGATGAGGAAATTGAGCAAAATTAAACACGTATCTTAGTTTGGGTTGCTATAACAAACTACCATAGACTGAGTGGCTTAAACAACAAAGATTTATTTCTCACAGTTCTGGAGCTGAGAAGTCTGAAATCAGAGTGCCAGCATGGTTGGGTTCTGGTGAGAGCCCTCTCCCTGATTTGTAGATGGCTGTCTTCTTGCTGTGTCCTCGCATAGCAGAGGGAAAGAGAGAGAGAGAGAGGGGAAACAAGCTCTCTTTTGTCTCTTCTTACAAGGGCACTAATTCCATCAGGAGTGCTCCACCTTTGTGATCTAATTACTGCCCAAAGGCCCCATCTCCGAATACCATCACAGTGGTGATAAGTTTCAACAGATGAATTTTGTGAGGACACAAACATTCAGTCCATAGCAATGCTAAAAGCACCCAGCTGAGATGAGAATATTTTGTTTACAAATTCCTCAACTCAACTGAATTAAATGGAGATTTATTGTCATAAACTATATCGTCTGGCTATTTTTCTACCATAACTAATTAGTGCAACTATAAAACAAGGAGTGTTGTGAGCCAGCCTGATGGTCTAGTGGTTAAAGTTTGACCCTTACTGCTTTGGCAGCCTGGGTTGGCTTCCCAGTTGCAGAACCAACAGTCTATCAGTTGCCATGCTGTGGTGGCAGCTCACATAGAAGAATCAGAAGGACTTACAACTAGAATATATACAACCATGCACTGGGGCTTTGGAGAAGGAAAAAAAAACCCAAAGAGCATTGCCTTTGAGCTGGTGATTACCTCAGTCAAGGTTGTCTTCGCTCCCCAAAGAACTGCAAAATAATGTGCATTCTTAACCAAAGCGTTGGTGATTTCCTGTGGGAAAGTAATTGGGTGTGTTATATTTAGAGAAACAACATGTTCATTCTTACAAAATATTTAATTTTCTTCTGTGTGTTATATGGCTTTGTATCTGTTCATCCTTTTAATTTCAGAACCCCTTCCAGGCTTCTCACCAAAGCCTTTTGGCTTATAATTTTGGGCTATGCTACACATATGTGCTCATGGGAACCTGATGACAGCCTTTTGGAAAACTGTGATTTTACTATACAGGGCATCTTCATGGCTGCAGAACGGGTGGTGGCCTGTAGGGGATTTGATTTCTTTCTGCAATTTTCTTTAGTCCCGCCACGCTCAGCCCCCAGTGCTCCTGGTTTTCATTCTATGGGCTGTGAATTGTAGTCTCTCCAATTTCTCCTTTGTCCACTGTCTACATGCTATGATCTTGCAGTGAGAAAGGGATTAGAATCTGAGTAGGTGAGGGCGGCTGGCTGGGCACAGTATGTGACATTAACATAGTTTGTCTTTCCCAATCCAATGGATGAAATGTACAGGAAGAAATGGAACTCTCATAAAGAAGGAAAAGGTCCAAAACAACTTTATGTAAATTGCAAATTTTGTTTTGAATCTTCTTACAGCTTTTTACTTTATTCTATCTTTCCTCTTTTGGCACTTTTCTATCTTCTTCCTGGCCTGCCCCATTCTTTTTTGGGTTTCTCAACTAGGACCATGGTTCTCAAATGTTAGCATCAGATTACCTGGAGGGACTGTTACAACATAGATTACAAAGCCTCTCCTCCAGAGTTTCTGATTCACTAGGTCTGGGATGGGATTCAAAGATCTGCATTTGTCACAAATTCCCAGGTCAAAGTGATGCTGCTGGGCCAGGGCCACACTTTGAGAACCACTGGTCTAGTGGTCGTGCTTTATCATCTTAATACTTTCACTCATTCCTTCATTCATTCACGGAATATTTATTGAGACATTCCTGAGCCAGGCAGTGCCTTAGACACTACATACAACCCACAGAACCCAGCTTTAATGAATGGCATTTAGTGGGTCATCCATATATGAAGTGACCGTACAACCTCCATTTCCCCAAGTCTCACCAGCCTATGGGTACCAAGCATTCTCTAGTGGGAGTGACTCAGATTGCTCTGACTCTTACCCTTTCCTGCATAAAAGAAGACCTCTGGCACCTCTCAGAAAAGCATTCACTTTTGTCACAGTGATGCCAGGGCTTGTCACTCATGTGTTTGTAACCCCGTCAGTTCTGGTTACCACATACCAGCCTCTCATGAATATTTTCTGTTTGTGCAGCTACTTAAGGGTGGCTCACTGCCAAGCCCATTGCTGCTCTGTTGCTGCTGCTGCCTTCCATGGGAACCAGGAGGTCCACCCCAGGGTGCTACCTACCAGTGCTCCCCAAATTGCCATCACCTGGAAGTGGTGGACAGAATGGGATGCCCCCTGACCCTGTGTCACATTGCCTTGCCTGGAAATCAGAGTAAGCTGCCGGGGCCTCAATATCTCACAGAATAACTCATGAAAATATCTCCATCCGTGTTCGCCTGTAGTTCTTTCCTGGGGCTTGAATCTATAGCGCTGGGGAGAAGGGAATAGGTGGATGGGCAGGGTCTATGATATTAACACATCCTGTCTTTTCTAATCGGGTTCTCTGTCAACTCAGAAAACATGCACGTGTAGCTTCCACACCCCGACAATCTACCAGATATGCTGCACATGTCTGAATCACAGTGGGGAACACAACCGGGTCTCAAAACTGCTAGATATAAATAAAAAAAGGACCCCACATTTCTATCTTCTTCCCCTGCACTTTTATGGTATTTATTTATAACCTCAATGTATTTCTAATGTGCCAAATTTAATCTAGTGTAGCCAGGGGGCCTTCTTTCCTTTAAATGTACTCTGCAGCTCATTTCTTTTACACAAACTATGCCTTAGGTGAGGAGAGAAGAGATAATTTGTAGCTCTGCTCTAGTTTCCTGCAAGGAGCCGAAGAATCAGGACAGCTTTATCCGATCTTGACTCATCTACACAGGCCAAAAACCACTCGGGTTGGTCTATCCTAAGCCAAGAATGACCTCAGGCCAGCGTGTCCATCCGTGCCTCTGTGTGTGTGGCCTGGGAGGCGGAGGATTGAGGCCTTCAGCAGCCACGGCTGAAACAGAGAAGTTTAGTTGTCTAGATTATCCAAGGGCTTTTAAAAGGAACTCAAGTAGCCTCTGACTTACTAAATTCTTCTCTTGCTCCATGATGACTCCGTGCATGCTTGGGTTTTAGAACTATAAAACAATGCTGATCATTATAACATGCATAAATCATCTAATTATCCAGAAGTGAAATAACAACCATATAAATATCTGTTATTTAAAATATATGTCAAATTGGCTATCACACATTTTATCTGTTTCCTGTATTATGGTCCGTCTATGCAAACAGTGCTCAGTTTCTGGTCATGTGGCAGAACCATCATAACACAAACAAAACTTTAAATAAATGGAACAAACATTTCTGAGGAAATGAGGCTAAATGGATTCTTGTGGGAGATTTCCTTACTGGGAAAAGGCAGGGGGCTCATGCTACTCTTTGCCAGCTATCATAGTAGATAGAGGGGAGAATACCCAACGTGATGAAATGCCAGGCACTTCATCCCCTGGAAATACGCCTCCCTGGTGCTCTCTTGGTCACACGTGAGAGATTGAGCTGTGGCACTCAGTGTCACTTCATAGATTTGTGAGGCTAGCCTTGAGGAGACAGGTGGTTTTCCTTTAAAGTGCTTCTCCTCCACAAGTAGATGTGATGGTAAAGGTCAACAGGAAAGATGTCCTTAGGAGTGAGTACTCAAGTGTCAGGTAGAAGTGCACACATTTCTATAAAACATAATACAATAACTGTTAACTTGCATACAGTTTTAAAGACATACTATAGAGCACTATTTAAGGAACTACAAACTTCTTGGTATCAATTAAACACTTTTATGACAAAATCTCAAAGATTATAAGGCTAAGAGTTTTTCAGTGGCAGGACAGGCCTGTTTGAGACTGCCCAGGCCTGGTGTTAGAGTAGATAGTAAAAGTATCAGCAAACTCCGTATGACAAGCAGGACAGAGGTTGTACCCAAGACCCTAGGGTAAAGCCAGGATTATAGTTCCAGAAAGGCTATGGGTCCTAGAGGGAAGGAGGGTGGTGAGCAAGGGTTAGGGACCCAGGGGAGGGTATGGTCAGCACAGAGCCAGGACCAAAGTGTCCATCTGTAGGTCTGTGATCTACATAACAAGCATGGGTCAACAACAGCAAGGAAAAGCTCAGTACTTAACTTTTCAGTGACTGGAGTCCTTACATAGTCCTCTTCTCTTTCCAAATGGCTCTCAGGAGGTGGGTGAGCTGGAGCCCACAGAAGCAGCCAATGGCACTCCTGACAAGGGTAGGGAAATGAGAGCGCTGTGGGCTTGGAAATCCGGAGGCCTATTCACTGTGTAGGCCGGTCCCGGAGCTCTCCCAGGCTGATGGAGAAAGGCCTTTACCACACTTGGATCTTGCAATTGGAAGTCTCGAAGGATTTAAAGATTATGTCACTGCTAATGAAACCTAAGACTTACTGCTTCACTGTAAAAATGTGTTAATTTGCTTCCAAAGCCAGCCGTTTAACTTTTAGAAGAGCGAATTATAACCCTGTACATTAGAAGTTTTTCAGACTACAGATTGCTGGGCTCCACCTCAGACCAATTAAATCAGAATCCCTAGGGAGGTGGATGAGGCCTAGGCATCTAGGTATTTTTAAAAAATTTTCAGTGATTCCATTGTTCTTTAACTTTTTAATTTTCAAGTGATGGAATTATTGTGAACTCTTCACTGTAAATAAAAAAAGATGTAAAATATGTTTACTCTGCTACTCTCTTTCTATATAGAGGTACGGCCGATGCAATATATAAAGTAAATATTTGTTTACCTATCACCACTTTCAATTTTGTTAAAGCATAAATTACATATATGGAAAAATGCACAAATCATAAACGTATAAACAAATTATCCCAAATAAACTTACTTTTGTAAATACCATCTAGGTCAAGAAATAGAACATTACCAGTTCCTGCTCATGTTGCTTTTCTGTGTCCATCCTGCATAAACGTATAAAAAGATTCCTAGGTAATTTTTATCAGCCATACCATTGTCTTATCATCTACTTTTTCACTGTTATCCTCATAGACTTTTTTTTATTGGAGAGAAAATACTTTACATATGAGGATGATTATATCAGTCCCTCTGATCTAATAATATTAATAACAATAACAAATGTTTTGAGTGTTCTATGTGCCCTCACATGTTATACGTCAATGGTATATTGTGGCAACACACTTTCAAACCATTGCTCAATCAAGAAATTTACCTTTATTTTTCTAAAGCTAAATTAAACTTCTCTCTTGAGCCCCAAGATACCTCACGGTAGAAAACACTTTTCTGTTCAGTTTCAATAATGACCATGAGCAGCAGATGGCAACCGCTTCCCTGTTCTAAAAATGAGGGTCCCCCATGCCAAGAGAAGTAGGTTGCTGCACTGGGAAGCCTGAGGTTGCCGGGGCAAAGGAGGGTGACTGTCTATGGGACCCCTTGTGGCGATGCATACAGGCCCAAGCGAGAAAGGCAGCCTGCTGGTCATCTTAAATGCTGCCCAAGAGAACAGCCTGAAGAAGCAAATGACCTCAACAGAACAGCGGGCGGCCAGATTCCCAGGGGCTGAGGAGACATCAACAATCAGCCAGAGAGTGATAATAGTGGTGTCTTTGAAGCAATTGCAAAATGCCCACCAGAGCATCAGCTTTATATACCTGCTAAGCCCAGAGAGTTTGTAAGTCAACTGACGAAAAGATCAATGGAGTAGCAAGAACATATCTATTGTTACTACTTAGCCCTCCCCATGACCCTTCAACTCTGGAACAGCCAGAGCCAGACTCAAAGAGGGGCGAGTGGGTGGATGAATGAGGAAAAGAAGGTCTAGACAGGAAAAAACAATCCCACATAGGTCTCCCCTCCCCCTTTTCGGTAGGTTTGGCTATGATTTTTGAGGGACAGTTAACTTCTAGAGAAAGGAAATGCTTTATATTTAAAAGAAATGTGAAAATTCGGACTATTATACAGAATCAAACACTTTGATTAGTTTATGTATGCGTGTATGTTTGATTAAAATGACTGGAGACATTTTAAAAAGCCTAAGTGTAACTAGCAAATGTCATGTCTGAGTTTTTTTTTTTTTTTAAGATTTTATTTTTTTCCTTTTTCTCCCCAAAGGCCCCCAGTACATAGTTGTATATTCTTTGTTGTGGGTCCTTCTAGTTGTGGCATGTGGGACACTGCCTCAGCGTGGCTTGATGAGCAGTGCCATGTCTGCGCTCAGGATTCGAACCAACAAAACGCTGGGCCATCTGCAGCGGAGCACACGAACTTAACCACTCGGCCACGGGGCCAGCCCCTCATGTCTGAGTTTTTATCCAAAGGAGTTGATAAGAACGACTAGGTTCCAGGGCAGGTTTGAAAAGGCAATGGAGAGAATGATTAAAATTGTGTTCTGATTACATCTGATGAGTGTTGTTTGTCCACTCTATTGGTTATGTCAATATATTGGCTACACCAATAATTCAATGAGCTTGTTTCTAATCGACCATGACAGCACCCCCTTGGTGCAATGGTGACTCCCTGTCAAACTGCCTGGGCCGGGAGAAGGGCCACTGAGGAGTTCAATAAGATGTTGGGAGGATAAAAACCCATTGCCTAGTGTTTCAAAGTATCATTCTGTCACCACTATCTCATTTAATCATCACAAGAAACCGGGGAAGTAAGAGCTATTGTTGTTCTCCTCTAAGATATGGAAGCTGAGGCTCGAGAGGTAAGGTTACCTGCCACGAGGGACCACAGTTAAGAAGTGAAGGAGGACAACTCAAAGCTAGGCTTTCTCCCTCTGGAACCCATTTCTAAATATCACACTCTTTAGCTTCCACTAATCCTTCTGGTGGCTATAAGAAGAGGCAATGTGGGGCCAGCCCTGTGGACGAGTGGTTAAGTTCGCCCACTCCGCTTAGGCAGCCCAGGGGTTCGCCGGTTTGAATCCTGGGCACGGCCATGGTACTGCTCATCAAGCCATGCTGAGGCGGCATCCCACATTCTCCAACTAGAAGGACTCATCACTAAAAATACACAACTATGTCCTGGGGGGTTTTGGGGAGAAAAAGGAAAAATAAAATCTTTAAAAAAAAAAAAAAAGAAGAAGAAGAGGCAATGTGTTGGTCTTTTCCTAAAGAGACATTTTTTGCTGGGGGAAAAGAGGCAGTCAACCAAATTTACTAACTCACCCAACTCTTATCTCCTCCCTAAGCACGTCTCCACTACAAAGTTCCTTTAGAAACAGCCAGCAGAGCCTTCTGCTTATTATAACTGGACCTCTGCCAAAGATTTACTTTCAATTTTTAAAGAGTCAGGTCAGTTATTCTTCTCAATATGTAAAAATAATATGATAGTTGTAATAAAACGGCTCTGTCATGGTTCCCTTTCAAGAAGTTAACATTTCCTATCTAGAAAATAATTCTGTGCTTCTGGCAGTGTGCTTTCAGAGTTTGGGAGCACAAAGAAAGTTGCTTTGATGCGTGAATTCTCACGAAGTTTAGCTAAAACCTGCAGGTACTTGTAGGCCACTGTCAATATTAGAATTGTTCCTTCCCCTTCCCGCATGTAGCAGAATTGTAAAGAGGAAGAGAGGTCTGAGTTTAAGAGGCTAAAGTAGCAGTGCTATTATAATTTTCGGCATTTATCACCTGGAAGTTCATTCTTTCCTTCTATATATATTCCCATACTTTGACCTTTTCTGCATTGTAAAATGTAATATTACTAGGATTAGACATCATACTGTAATCTCTGACCGCAGAATCATAAACTTCTTTTCCAGTGGGGAAGACAGCCCCTGTCCCCTTCCTGCCTTCTGATCCTATTTGCCGTAGAAGCAGAAAGAATTAGCCTAAGCGAGATGGGGAGGTCATCAACCCCTGCCTCTGTGCCAGGACATGCAAACTACCTAAACCAATTACTAACCTGTTTTTAAAAAAACCTCCAATCAGAGAGAGTCCACGACTTCTTTTTGTGAACTGTTGCACCGGGCGACGGCATACTATAAATGTCTTTCTCTATGGATGTGTGCTCTTATCTCCCTGTTCTATTTTTTTCCTCATTTGCATTAACCCTTTCTTACCTTTTTATGAACTTCTAGGCCTTTTCTTCTTAGAAGTGGCGGGAGACAAATGCCACTTTGTGAACGGTCCAGAAGGTAAGGTGAGTCGTAGTCCCTGGAAAGCCTAGGGCTCTAAGCCCCAGGTCCGTGGGATGGCCCGCGGGGGGATCGGTTTCCTCATTTTATTAGGTATTTATTTGGCGGCTGCTAAGCAAACGCTCTCAGTCCTTTTTAACTTCATGAGACTGAGATTTCTGAGTCTATTTCCAAACAGGACACTAGAGGGCTCCCAGGGGTTAAAAATCAGTAGGAAATTATTTGAATGAAAACTGCTTCTGTACGGCATTTGTTTTTTCAGAATTTCAAGTTAAAGTTTATTTTTTAAACTATTTAAAAAACCCTTACCATCTTAAAAGTGGGTTATCCGCAGCCAGCTTCCAAGTAAGCATTTTGCTTTGCAATCAGTAGTTTTCAAGGGAGCTTTTAAAGCTGAGCTGAAATATTTGAAATGTGGAACCCTCTTGACCATGAAATATGTCCTACTTACATGCCTCAGACTTTAAAAGTTCTTTGCATTGGAATCAGGGATTACATTCTTCCCGGAGCCAAGCACGGGGCCAGCTGTGTAAGTAAGGTTGCTGTGAGTTCTTCCTCTCTTCTCTTAAATAATGTGAAAATAGAGCTACAGAGCCTTTTATTTTCTTTCAGCTGACTTTGGAGGAAAGAAAAGGAATAAAAAGCAGTCGGATCTGTGTTTTGTGTTTGTGCGTGTATGTGTGTGCATGTGTCACTGAATAAATGTAACTGCTTCCAAATAGATACGGGCGTTTATGGCTTTATATTATAATAACCCAGTGTAAGATAATGGAATGGATTATGCAGAAAAAGTTGTACCGTTGGATTGAACGAATATGTTTCTGAATTTGAAAGTTAAAACTTGGTGCTTCTGCCCAATTGCTTTATGCAAGACTTTTAAAAATAAATATGAGATAGCTATAGATTTTTAAACACATCTATTACTCGTCTTATTTCTGAATTTCAAAAAGGAAAAGCCTGGGTTTGTCAAATTTTAATGTTTTTCCTTCAGAATCAAATTAAATGACTCTAGCTACAAGTTATAAAATATTCTTGGGCTTTTTGTGTCTTGTTTTCATTACTCTGCACTGAATATCAAATCTATACATTTATCTTGTTTCTGTGTTTTAAGCTTCACTTAGTGGTGGTGTTTATGAAAGGAAAGAGTTACTTCTTTTCTTTCCTCTTGCAGAGGAACTGAATTCGTCTTAGATTGTGACTCAGTTAACTGTGTTTCCATTCATTTCCAGAAACAAGCCCCATTTCTCCTCGGGGAGGCTGATAGGAGTTTAAAAGGTTTGTTGCGGTGCGTCAGAAACTTTCCCAGCTCCACCACCGGCCCTTTACTTCCACCTCTACCCACTGGAGACCACTTAGACACTTAAGTGGAGGTGACAGCTGAATTCGGGAAATCATGCATCATGTCAGCAGGAGCCCACTGCAGACTTTAAACTCTGTTCAACATGTGGATGCGGCAGAGAAATGACCTGTCCAGACAAGCCAGGGCAACTCATAAACTGGTTCATTTGCTCCCTGTGCGTCCCACGGGTGTGTAAACTCTGGAGCAGCCGGCGCCCAAGGACCCGGAGGAACCTGTTGCTGGGCACTGCCTGTGCCATCTACCTGGGCTTCCTGGTAAGCCAGGTGGGGCGCGCCTCTCTCCAGCACAGACGGGCAGCAGAAAAGGGGCCGCGCCAGAGCCGCGACACCGCCGAGGCATCCTTTCCCGAGATACCCTTGGATGGTACTCTGGCCCCTCCTGAGTCCCAGGGCAACGGAACCACTCTGCAGCCCAATGTGGTGTACATTACCCTACGTTCCAAGCGCAGCAAGCCCGCCAATATCCGTGGCACAGTGAAACCCAAGCGCAGGAAGAAGTATGCAGTGGCATCTCTGGCCCCTGGACAGGAGGCTTTGGTTGGACCATCCATCCAGCAGCAGGAAGCTGCAAGGGCTGCTGATGCTGAAGTGCCTGGGTATGTCCAGGGAGGAAACTTGGCCAAGGTTGGGGAACGACCCTGGAGGTTGATACGAGGTCCTGGAGTACGAGGTGGGCGCTCAGATTTCCAGCTGCCCAAGACCAGGGAGAGCAACATCAGAATCTACAGCGAGAGCGCCCCCTCGTGGCTGAGCAAAGAAGACATCCGCAGAATGCGTTTGTTGGCCGATGGTGCAGTGGCAAGCGTCCAGCCAGTGTTCTCTAAGAGCCGAGCGCGCTTGCTGGTGCTGGAGGGGACCGCTGCTGGCGCCGAGCCCGGCTGCGGCCCTCTCCCCTGTGGGCTGCTCAAGCAGCCTTTGGACATGAGTGAGGTGTTTGCCTTCCACCTGGACAGGATCCTGGGACTCAACAGGACCCTGCCTTCTGTGAGCAGGAAATCAGAGTTCATCCAAGGTAACAGCTTCACATGCTTCGTTATTTGCAGCTGTTGGGGATTCGGGTTGATTTTCCCTTTTCCCTCACTCTCTTTTTCTGAGTGATTTTCTCCACCCACGTTTCCCATTTGGACAGCAGCAGCAGCGTGTCTTTCCATACGCTTGGCATTCTTTATTTTCTCAGTTTGGGAGGATAGCAGAGTTCCAGGGAAAAGCTGTTCTCGACATGCAAGAGTAAGCCCACACTGTGTAATCTTTGCTCTCCATTTCCCTCACTGCACTTCCCAGTGGCTTATTAAATCTAATTAAAGCCAATGGCAATTTGCATGATGAGGAGGGTAAGCCAGGGTGGAGGCAGTGCTGACAGTCAGGCGTATTAGTAGACAGGTTACTACGGAAGTAAGTAGAATTTCATTCCTTAGAAGTTTTTAAAGGAAAGGGGGACTTGGGTTATCTTTCCTCAGCAGACGGAATGTTTTTAAGATGCCCAGAGCCAGACCATGTTAGATTCAACCCCTTAATTTTTTACAATGGATTTAATCCCTTTATTTTACAAAGGAAATGAGGCAAAAATAGGTGATTTCTTCAGTATATAAACTAACTAGCTGTACGGTTTCTTTAAGCCCATGACTATAGTTTATTGAGCCTAATTTCCAAGATTCTCTCAGGTGACAAACATTTTGCAGGTTCTAGGGTATGTAGCCAGTCACTTCCATTGCAGGCAAAGGGGCTGGTCTGTGGCAAACTCATGCCATATAAAGGATATTCTCTGAATCTTGAGGCTATTCCAAGGTTTGAGTACAAACTGGGTGGGTTGGTAGCTTGTATTTGAAAGCAGAATGATCCCAGAAGTTGCCACTATGAATTTAGGCTGGCCCAACAGGCTAAAAAGAGCTCCAGAGAGATTATAAACTCAAGGGATATTCCTGTATTTCCTGTCACCATAAAACTTAGCATTTTAGTGAGAGTCTCACGGAGTCTGGACTGGAATAAATCAAAAGTCCTGGGAGTGTCTGAGAACTAAAGGGCATTTCCAATGGCTTTAGGATTGCAATTTAGTCTTAGAATGGGTTCTTCTTGCAGTACCTGTGATTTGCTTAGAAGATTTGGTGTTCCTTACTTATCCTGGTTCATGTCTAAGTGCTTCAGATTCACAGGTGTGTTTTGATGTCTCAAGGTCACAAAATAGTGCACTGTGATTATGCTGATGTGAGAGAGCCTCTCCAATATTTAATCGAATGTTGGTGAAAGCTAATTTTTATTGGGTGCTCACTGTTTGCTAAGCACTGTATTAATTGATCCATATAGTTCAAACATGCATTGACTCCTATGGTTCTCGAAACAATGCTATGAGGGAGGTACTGTTATTATTTCCATTCAGTAGATGAGAAAATTGAGGCTGAGTTAGGCAAAGTAGTTGGCCTCTACTCCCACAGCGACCATTAATGGCTCAACTGGGTTTCGAACCTAGGCCCAGCAAACTTTAGAACATAATCTCTTAACCACTGGGCTTCGGTGACTGTATTACTTATTATCCAAACTGGAACACCTGGAATGAAAGAAGATATTGTTGGGCATTGAGACAACAGGCATACACTGAGGCTGTCCTGGGCACAGCAGGGCATAGGGTCATCCTTGTCATGCTGTATTGCCCTTCATTTTCATCTCATAAAGGCCCCTGAGAAGAGAAGGTGAACTTTTGAATCTATCCTGAGGCATGGTACTATGATAGACCTCTGAGCTTCCCTGGGATGCTCCTGGATGGAAGTTGGGAGAATAAAGTAGTGGGTAGCCTGGGCTCTGGAGCTAGACTGCCTAGGTTTGAATTTATCAGCTACGTGAACTGGAAATGGTACAATCTCAGTACCAAGTTCACTGAGTCACTCACATAGCCTCCGAGCCTCACATATCGTTTCTTTATGTGATAGGAGTAGAACTAAAATCCAGGTGTCCTGACTGTTAAGCTTTTTGATACCACGATTCCTCTTAGATATTTAATTCTGTGCTGTTTATATCCTGCATCTTTGGGAATAAAGAGGGCAGTTGCATTAAATTTGAAGGAGGGTCTATTATCCCAGTATAGCCTGGTGTTCCTCAATCCTTTCAGAAGTAAGTGGTGATGGAAAGAAACCATTAAGACTGTATTAGTATGTCTCTTAATGTGATGAATTAAATACCTAAGATTATATCTCAAGCAATACCGGATCATTCTTTGATCCTTCTCTGATTTAGTTATTGAGAGTCATAAAATCAGGCCAATTTCCTCAGGAGGCTATAAAGAGATTTAAATATAGTTATGAGCACTCTACACAATATAATTCTACTCACGTACACTATTATATTGATGTAAAGTACATAAACAGATCAGTTCTGGTCATGGTAGGAAATATATAGACAGTCTTATGTTCTCAGTATCTCTCTCCATCCACCTATTTCTAGTCTTTTCCTGACCTGTGTCTTTCTTCCCCCGACTCCCACAGAAGTGTGTATTTTCTTTCTAGGGACCTCTATTCTTCTCTTGGCCCAAGCTTACCTTTATTTGAGCCTCCTTGTCCACTTAAGGAGGTGATAGATCTTATCTAGTTACCCAGCACATATTTCTGGCTCATTCTATATCATTGCTCACTGAGTGATGTCAGCATCATGGCAGAGTGAACTTGCCTGGGACTCTCTCCCCTCCAACATACAACCAAAAGGGGCATCCGTACTCCAACAGAGGACAGTCTAACACAACACAAAGGTGTTGGAGACACGCAGCCATATGATGGAGGGTGGAGAGGCTGGAGCCCCCATCGGAGGAGCTAGAACAGGGTAACAGAGAACTTTGCTCCCTCCCCTAAAGACTGCAATCCGTGACCGTGGGAGGCTCCATGAGGGAAGGAATGGGGCAGGGGATGTTCATTCGTGGGAACATCAAGGACCCCAGAGGGCCATGCAGCCTAGAGGAAAGACCTCTACAGGGAGGAGAGCTTTTGCAGGGAGTGACCTCATCAAGCCAACACCCCAGGAGACCAGATATTGAGAGCAGAGTGAGAAAGCCTGGAGAGCACACAGGAGAAAGTACCCCTCCCCCACCCTCCTCGTGCCTACTTCACTGCTGGGAATCTCGGGTGAAGGCAGAGGGCTCAGAATACGTGGCTCTTGACTCCCACCCAGTGGTGATAGGTGGTAACTGCAACCAAATAATATCAGGATGCATAAGATCTGACCCACCTCCTCTAGCCATATCAAACACTATATCAAATCTCCAGACCAGAGAGAAAATGACAAGTACCCAGAATTAAGTCCTGAGGACACAGAAATATGTAATCTAAATGACAATGAATTCAAAATAGCTATCATCAAAAAACTCAACGAGGTAAAAGAGAATGTAGAGAAACAATTCAATGAGTTCAGGAGCTGCTTCACAAAAGAGATTGAAACTATAAAGAAGAATCAGTCAGAAATATTAGAGATGAAAGACACAATGGAAGAGATAAAACATGGATTCTCTGAACATTCAAGTGGACATCATAGAGGAACATATTAGCATAATGAAAGATAGACATGTTGAAATGCTCCAGACAGAGGAGGAGAGAGAACTAAGACTAAAAAGAAAAGAAGAAAGTCTCCAAGAAATATCCAACTCAATTAGGAAATGCAAAATAAGAATTATAGGTATTCAAGAAGGAGAAGAGAAGGAGAATGGAGCAGAAAGCATGTTCAAAGAAATAATAGCAGAGAACTTTCCCAAACCTAGGGAAAGAGAGGGAAATCTGTGTGGAAGAAGCTTCCAGATATCCTAGATATGTCAGTGTAAAAAGACCTCCTGCAAGGCATATAGTAGTAAAACTGGCAAAAATGAATGACAAAGAAAGAATACTAAGGGCAGCAAGGCAAAAGAAAATAACTTACAAAGGAACGCCTATCCGGCTTTCAGGGGATTTCTCTGTGGAAACCTTACAAGCTAGGAGAGAATGGAATGACATATTCAAATCTTTAAAAAACAAAAATTTTTAGCCAAGAATACTCTAACCAGCAAGAATATCCTTCAGATATGAGGGAGAAATAAAAACTTTCCCAGGCAAACAAAAGCTAAGGGAGTTTGTAGCCACAAGACCACCACCCCCCTAAAAGAAATCCTCAAGAAGGCCCTCATACCTGAAAAAAAAAAGGGGGAGAAAGGAGAATCAGAATAGGATAGCAAATACTCAAGTATAGCGTTAAGCTAAAGGGAAAGAAAACACCAAAAACAAAGATAATCCTGTCATTTTAACCACAAACTCACAACACAAGTTGGAATAAGATGTGAGAAATACAATTTAGGAGGGGAGGAGGAAAGGGACTGAATCGGTTTAGACTAAGGAAATAAGAGGCCATCAGAAAATGGACTATCTTATACACGAGATTCTGAATACAAACCTCAGGGTAACCACTAAACAAAAAAGCAGAACAGAGACACAAATAATAAATAAGGAGAAAACAAAGAAACACATCATAAAAAAACTATATCATTGCTTTGTATTATAATTGCTTGTGTAATCACCTATGCCTTCCCACTAATCTCTAGGTCTGTGAAGGTAGAGATATTTCTTGTCTTGTTTGTCATTGCAATTCTAGATCCTAATGGAGAGTCTGGCACATAGTAGGTACTCAATAAATATTTTTGAATGAATGCAGGAATGCATTCTTGGCCTGTTCCATTGACTCTAAGCAGTAAATCTATATTTGCCTCCAGCTTCTAATACTCATGACAAGTACTACCATTTTTAGTCCTAAATCCTGGCTGGGATTTCTCCTGGAGGATCTTATAAAGAGCTCATTGTAGAGGTAATGAAAAAATGTCCTTGGCAGCCTCTGTATAATGCAAATAATAAGATTTATAAAGCTTGTTTCTGTGAGGCCCATCAATATGGTTTGCTGGTCTCACACTATAATGTAATTTGATAATGAGTCTTCTGTAGGAGGAACAATAGGATTTAGCTTAGGCATGTATTTCTCTGATGATCTGGCTTGGTCTTAGACCAAGACCAATATCTGGGAGAGTGGCTAGCCAGCAAATCTTGTAAGTTATCTTCTCTAAATGTTGTTTCTGTTCTCTGACTTTTGATTAATGTTTGTGAAAATAAATTCATGCCTAGTACCAAGAACACAGCTAGTCTGTATTGTGAGTTGAATACAGGTGTTTGGCTTTTCTCAGTTAATCTTTCCAAGAAACCTATGCAGTATACATTTTATTTTTACCTCAATTTTGAGATGAAAGAAAGGTAATAAGAAGACAGCTCAAGATTGTACAATGAGTTTGTTGTCTGGAAAGAATTCAAACCCTTGTCTTCTATCTTCCAAGTCTTTCCTTTTTTTAATCAATCTGTTCCCCTCAACAAATCCTTTAAGGGGCCTTAAGGTATGCCTTTTTTCTTCACCACCACAATCTATTAGTATATCTAGTTATTTAATATAACTAGAAACAGACAACTTACACACTGATGCACAGATACAGGCTATGGGAACCTCTTTTTTTCTCAAGGAGACAACAACCTTAACCATAGCAAGAGTAATGCTGGTGTTACCATATAGCAGGCACTGTTTTAAGTACTGTGCATGCATTGTCTCGCTAAATCCTCATACTACTTTTACAAGGTGGGTACTCTGTAAGAGACATTTTGTGGATGTGAAAATAGAGGCTCAGAATAATGAAGTACCTTGCTCAAAGTCATGTAAATTGCCTGGATGTAAAAAAGATATATGAGATGCAAAGGGAGACGTAAAAGAGAATCCAGTGCTATGATTTGAATGATCTGCCTGCCCCCAGCCTCTCAGGTGAAGCTTTCTGTTGACTCAGTCCAAAGACAAAAGGTATCAATTATAAGGCTCATATTCAGGGTCTTTTTTTTTGAGGAAGATTAGCCCAGAGCTAACATCTGCCGCCAATCCTCCTCTTTTTGCTGAGGAAGACTGGCCCTGAGCTAACATCCATGCCCATCTTCCTCTGCTCTATATGTGGGACACCTACCGCAGCATGGCTTGAAAAGGGGTGCATAAGTCTGCACCCAGGAACTGAACTGGTGAACCCTGGGCCAGCGAAGTGGAACATGTGAACTTAACTGCTGCACCACTGGGCAGGCCCTTAGAGTCTTTTAAATTAGTAAAATGGATGTTTGCGATTCAATCAGCACAGAGCTGTTAGTTCAGGTTAATCTGGGACAGGTTTGTATAAATTGATGAATTCTCCTTGAATACAAAAATATATAAGTGAAATTAGTGGACTTAACTGGCCTTTTACTGAATACCAGACTATTTTCTGACAGGTGTAACTCCAAAGATAACCCAGAAAATGAGAAGAGTGTGCTTGGGGAAGAGCAAGGTTATCATTAGGTAGGGAGTGCAGCAGTGTACCATATTACAAAATCCAGCAATTATCATGAAGCAGAGCCTCATCCTACGCATGTCTGCAGGAAATGCAAAAGTGAGTTGAAATACAGCATCAAAGGGCTGTTTAAAAAAAAATCCATTTCTGCAATCATGAAATCTTGTTCAATTTGAATCTATAAAGAGTCTAGTGTTATGTATCACACGCTGCCTACACTGCATTTGGTATCTTTTGTCTACTTCATCACTTAACACGTCCACACAGCAGATAGTATTGATACTTTAAATATGGGTGATGTTATGAAATTTGCCCAAGGACACATACATAGTGAGCAGTAGAACTGTAATTTGTACCCAATTCTGTCTGACACTAAAGCCTCCTCATGTTTCTTCTCTTAACCCATACCACTACCACCTCTCAAATATAACTTGGCGTAATTAGGGTTAGTGACAAAAATGTGCAAATTTTAGTATGGTGATTTCTGATTTACCACTATGCCAACATTTTTAATTAATTTCTTCTTTCAATTCTACAATTTAACATTGAAAATATTTTTACTCAGGGGAAGAATTGACGTATCATTCTGAACACTGCTACAAGCGTTGTTTTTTTTTAAATGCAAGCCAATGTTACCAGATTTTCTTGTTTTTCCAAAAATAATCATATGGATGCAAATGTGGCTGAACATATTAGTGCGTTTTCTTCCAAACTATCCTTGCAAAAGTCATAAATCATTGCAAAGGTCACCAGATACTGGGTGGTGCTGACACATTTCGATAATTTTTTTAACAAAATATTTAAAAATATTTATCTAAGACAAGACAAAGCAGACTACGTCCATGTAAAAGTCAAGAGCACAGGAAAACCCAGCACCCCTCTGTGATCTTCAATTTAGCAACTTTGCCAAAGCTCCCCTCGCAGTCTGCACAGTAATGTGAATGAATCCCAAGGGACACCATTTTGGTAGCATTTAAGCATTGTACTATTTTTCATGCTGATGGAAGATGCATTATGTATGCTTTATTTTTAGGATGCTGTTTTATTGCCACAGAGCTGTCATACTGAATTAAGGTAGTCTAGTTCCAGGAATTCTGTGTGTCAAGGCTGCTTAGAAGACAAACTACAGGCACGCCACCAACTTCCATTTAAACTCATTGTAGATCCCACATTGCTCACGTTTTCCAACTGGTATTGCCTCGTCCATTATGAAGTAGGAGAAAGACATTGCGTATTTTCCACTCTTTCCGAGTCCACGCGAGCAGCCCTGTGAGTTGCTGGGTGATGGCGTGGTTGCCAGAGCAAGGGGCTGGCAGCTGCACATCTCGCGTGGCTTCAGGCTCTCTGGCAGGGACAGGGTCTTTTGTAGAGAGTTAGGAGAATGACCCAGATGACCCCACAACTTGGAAACACACTGACTTCAAAATCCTAGAAATCTTGGAATAGGTGCAAACTGTCTTCTAAGATATTTATTTAGGAGGGTAAGAATCTTGTTTTAGTTTTAAAAATCTAGATTGAAAGCACATTGTGTTCTTTATCAGAAAAGCCCTAAGGGTATTTCTTTAGCAATCAAATTGAGCTGGTCAGTTTAAGACTTTCACTCATCAGTGAACAAAAGTTTACTGAGCATCTGCTTCAAGCAGCACCCTGCTCTAGGGTCCTCTTGGTTGCTCTCTACATGCCTTCATAGACAAAGTGGGGGAATGGGGGAATGTTCTTTACTGTGCCTCTGAAACTTGTCCCCTGATGTCCTACATGACTGGGACAGAGGGGACACCGAATAGTTGCCGCGTTTCTCACAGCGTAAAACATGCATGTGCCTCAGTTCCATTCAGTCTATTCCCGTCTATGCTATCACACTGATCTTTTCTTCTTTTAAGAAATATTTATTGAGCACCTGCTCTGTGCTTGCCACTCTTCTAGTCATTGGGGACTACGTCAATGAACAACACGGTCAAGAATCCCTGCCCCACGGAGCTGACACTAGTGGGCTGTGTGAGAGTTAGTGGGCTGGGGGGAATCTTCTTATTGCCACTGATTTCAGGATTCGCTCAGCACCAGCCTGAGCCCAAGGTCATGACCTTTCCCTTAGAACTGAATCTGTTGCTGTGTCTGGGTTGGTCTACAGATAACACTTCTCCTGGTGCAGAAGGACTAGACGGCCCCCTCTAACCTCAGTTAATGGGCAAATATTGAAGTTTCAGTCGAATTCAGTTGTCATCGATTGCGTTCACTTTGTGTGTGCATGGCACTGCTCTAAGCATAGGGAGGAAGCCGTACGGCCTTTAAGTCAAATAGCTTTGTAGTTAAGAGTGTGGACTGGCATATTAGTTTGCTAGGGCTGCCATCACAAAATACCAGACTGGGTGGCTTAAACATCAGGAATTTATTTTCTTACAGTTCTGGAGGCTAGAAGTCCAACATCAAGGTGTCAGCAGGTTTGGTTTTTCCTGAGGCCTCTGTCCTTGACTTGCAGGTGGCTGCCTTGTTGTTGTGCCCTTACGTGGCCCTTCCTCTGGGTGTGTACATCCCTAGTGTCCCTCTGTGTCTCTAATCTCCTCTTCTTATAAGGACACCCGGTATATTGGGTTAGGGCCCACCATAATGGCCTTATTTTATCTTAATTACTTCTTTAAAGGCCCAGCTCCAAATACCATCACAATCTGAGGTACTGAGGGTTAGAGCTTTAACATATGAATTTTGAGAGAACACAATTCACTTCATACCAACTGGCAATCTAGACTCCCTGAGTTTGAATCCTGGTTCTACCACTTAATAGCTGTGTAACCTGGGATAATTAACTAAATTGCTTTGTACCTTATTTCTTCATTAGTATAATAAGGAGGATGATAAAAATAATGTGGATGATAACAGTACTTATTTCATAGAGTTATGGTGAGAATTGATATGTATAAAATATGTCTAGCAGTGCCTAACACATAGTAACACTCAGTAATTGTTACCTATTGTTGTCATTCAGTTTCTAAGCTGATTCAGCTCTTTGTGATGTGTTTCCTTAGATTTTCTTAGTTTATCTAGATTGATGTTTACTTGAACTAAGTAAACAGGCTCTGAAAATTGCTATTTAAAGAAAGTGAGTGGAGTTGATAGTGGATAATACCCATCTCTCTCATTTGTGGAGTGCTAGGCACTTTACATTCATTATCTCACTAAATTTCACAATAGCCCCATACATCAGACATTCTTGGACAGATTTTCTGTGGGAAAAATAACAATAACATATGTCAGAGAATAACATATGTCCTCCAAAGGCCCAGAGGTCGTGTGTCATGGCGTTGGGCTGTAGACATGGATCAAGAGGACTCCATAGCCTTGTTCTTCATCCCTGCGGTGAACTGTCTCCATTATCTCTTCGCAGCATGTGTTAGCTCCAATGATTGTGATCTGGGGCTTTCCCAGTTAATCACACTTTCAGATGGTAACCCACTTTCCCCACTGCCTTTCTGTCTGATTCTCAAATGTATCCACGATCCCTTAACTGTTCCCCTTCTCATCACAGTGATTTGGGGTTGGGGGAGAGAGGCAGTGGTGTTCCCACCATCCCTATTTTCATCATTGTATTCTAGTGTCTCATGGAATTATAGAGACATGGGAGTGATTACTGAGTACAAGCTGTGTAGAATGAGGGCCTGGTAACCTCTGTACATCCTCACCTCTATTTCTCAAGTTTCTCTCTAATCTGTCTTGGTTCATTTAGAGTGGGGATGGTGAAATCACAGCCTACTAGGAGGTCACACCAACCAAACTTTTAGTTAGGGCCCATTGACTGTTCCTTAGAACCTAAGGGCTATAGATGAAAACTGGGGGATTTGGAAAAACTCATTCATTCATTCATTACAATTTTGGAATGTTTGCTTTGGTCCAGAAATGATATAAGGGGCTGGAAATCCAAAGATGATTAAGAAATAGTCCCTGCTCTCACAGAGCGCTCAGCTTGTAGGGCAGGCGACAGCTGAGCAAGCCTGCCATACGAGAAGGGTATGGTAAAGACCTCAATGGGAATGGTTTTTGGAGCCCCTGCAGGCACAGAGAAGGAGACTTTAGCCCAGAATGTGTGTGTAGGGCGGTAGGCGGGGGGACTGTAAAAACTTTTAGAAGAGATAATGTCAGAACTGGTTCTTAAAAGTCACTGTGGGTGGAGTGAGAGATGGGCTGGGTGTAGAAAGGGGAGAGAGAGAGATGTGTGCAAAACTTGTGAACGCAGAGTGTGCTTAGCAAACTGCAAATAGTTCTGAAAAAAAGGAGATTAGGGTTTGCGGGGGCTGTTGTGGGGTATGGTTGAAGTGAGATAAAGCTGTGGTGAGTGGAGCTTGGTTAGTTTTATGTCATGTAAGGACATGGACTTTATCTTGCAGATAATGGGGAATCTTTGAAGGGTTTGAAGAGGAGGAGTTATGTAATGGGCTCTGCATTGCAGGAGGGTCGTTCTGGTTAGGAATTCGTGGTTCCTTTATCTACATTAATAAACACGAAATTGTCTGGGACCGGGTCATCCTGATGTGACCAAGACTTGGTTTGCAAAACGTGATTGTTTGTGGAGCCTGGCACAGTGACCACATCATCACCACCCTCTAAAGCCCGCTTTGATTCCTGTTTTTTAAACGGAATATTGGGACAGGAAGCGTCTGGGAGTTTCCATTTATGTAGCGGAAGTCCAGGGCAGACCTAGAAAGCAGAAGTTCCTGTCCATTAGTCAAAGGTTCGGAACAAAGAAGGACACTTTGTTTTTAAAATAGAACTGATGATTTCGATTGTTTAAGTGGCGTGTGATGGAGGAAGTCACAAGACATTCTCCTTTCCTGCTTCCTCAGCGTGATGCTCAGCTAACTCTTGAGGAAATATGGAAATTATTTTAACTCAGTCCAATGTAGAGAAAACAAGCTGTGAAGTAAAAAACAGATAAGTAAATACATTTATTTTTTGTTTGAAGAAATGTATTTAAATCACCCAGGAATCTATTTCTAAGACAAGTCCCTATAGCTAGGACTTTGCTGGCTGTATAGAATTGATACAGAAAAGATCTTTGAATTCTGCCTTTCTACCACCTCCCCCCTTCTTAAATCATAAAAACCAAACATAGGTTTGGTTGTTTTTCATATTTGACAGTGCTGTGTTTCCAGTATCTCGGTGCATTCTCATACATCCCTGCCAGACAGATTTGGAAGTACTCTTCTCGCACCTGGGGGAACTCAGTGCCTCAGTCAGGGCAGCTAGAGATGTGGCTCAGGTCCTCTGGAGACCAGTGATGGGATCAAGAAGAGAATCAACACCTGTGAATCCTTTTTCTACCCCACCCCATATTCTCAGCTCCTTTTCAGCAAAGGTTCTTTTTCTTAACTGTGGCCTTTCACCACATAGCTATTTTGGGGCACAGTATTTCTTCATTTCTTGGCTTCATGCTGAGAACCCAGTCTTTATTTTAGTCCTTCATTTGTCCCCTTCAAAACATTTGTTCAACTGGCAAACATTTTATTTGATCATCATTATGTGTACACACTTGTCTGTTTCTGTGAAACTCCAAGCTCTCTAAGGCCTGGGTCTTGCCTGGGACTGGGATCTTGCAAGGCCTCCTTTTTCGGTATGCCTCTTTCTCAATTCTTTCTATCCAAAACATGGGAACCAAATAGGCCCAGATGTTGAGGGACAGTTGTAAATACTTGTTTTTTGAATAAGTGAATTAACTATATTTAAAACCCTGAGCAGAAGATAGATTTTATCTCATCCTTCAAATTTCCTCCTCTTTCAAGGCTGCACAGAATCTTGCATTCCCATTCTGCCCTCTCTCACAGTTACTAACTTGCTTGCATTCACCATCTCTAAACCAAGAGCTCTTACCTGCTTTTCACTTCAGTCTAAGACTTTTAATTGCTAACACCCTACTGTGATAGACACTCTCGAAAAATAGAGCAGATAGTACTTAGGGGATCATTAACAACCAGACACCTGCTACACTATCACTGGCGTTGCATCAGCATCAACCATTGCTTTTAGTGTTAGAGATCCGCATCATTAAGGTTTTCCTTTACTGCATTGGACATTTGTGATGGAATCTGATAGAATTTCTTTCCTATAACTAAGACGAGCCTCGAGTTTTGAGTGGCCTTTGTTTTCTTTAATGGGTTTGTAGAGTTTTGTTTTTTTGTTTCTTGTTTTTTGGTGAGGCAGATTGGCCCTGAGCCAACACCTGTTGCCAATCTTCCTCTTTTTGCTTGAGGAAGAGTGGCCCTGACCTAACTAACATCTGTGCACATCTTCCTCTGTTTTGTACGTGGGTTGCTGCCACAGCTTGGCTTGATGAGTGGTGTGTAGGTCTGCACGCAGGAACCAAACCCACGAACCCTAGGCCACTGAAATGGAGCATGCCGAACTTAACCACTATGGCCACCGGGCTGGCCCTGTAGAGTTATTTTTAGTGAAGGGCTCTGAGCTGAACTGTCGCTTTCCTTTTTGTCTTTTTTTTTTTTTTTATTGAGTTAATGATAGGTTACAATCTTGTGAAATTTCAGTTGTACATTAATGTTTGTCATTCGTCTTGTAGGTGCGCCACTTCACCCTTTGTGCCCACCCCCCATCCCAGCTTTCCCCTCGTAGACACTAATCTGTTCTCTTTGTCCACATTTTTAAATTCCTCATATGAGTGGAGTCATACAGAGATTATCCTTCTCTAACTGACTTATTTCACTTAACATAATTCCCTCAAGGTCCATCCATGTTATTGCAAATGGAATGATTTTGTTCTGTTTTGCAGCTGAGTAGTATTCCATTGTATATATGTACCACATCTTCTTTATCCAATCATCTGTTGATGGGCACTTAGGTTGCTTCCATGTCTTGGCTATTGTAAATAATGCTGCAATGAACATTGGGGTGCATAGGACTTTTGGAATTGTGACTTCAAGCTCTTTGGATAGATACCCAGTAGTGGAATGGCTGGATCGTATGGTAGTTCTATTGTTAATTTTTTGAGGAATCTCCATACTGTTTTCCATAGTGGCTGCACCAGTTTGCATTCCCACCAGCAGTGTATGAGGGTTCCTTTTTCTCCACAACCTCTCCAACATTTGTTACTATTAGTTTTAGATATTTTTGTCATTCTAATGGGTGTAAGGTGATATGTTAGTGTAGTTTTGATTTGCATTTCCTTGATGATCAGCGAAGATGAGCATCTTTTCATGTGCCTATTGGCCATTTGTATATCTTCTTTGGAGAAATGTCTGTTCATGTCTCCAGCCCATTTTTTGATTGGGTTGTTTGATTTTTTGTTGTTGAGTTGTGAGAGTTCTTTATATATTATGGATATTAAGCCTTTGTCAGATATATGACTTGCAAATATTTTTTCCCAGTTAGTGGGTTGTTTTTTTGTTTCAATCCTGTTTTAATTTGCCTTGAAGAAGCTCTTTAGGCTGATGAAGTCCCATTTGTTTATTCTTTCTATTGTTTCCCTTCTCTGAGAAGACATGGTATCCGAAAAGATCCTTTTAATACTGATGTCGAAGAGTGTACTGCCTACGTTTTCTTCTAGAAGTCTTATGGTTTCAGGTCTCACCTTTAGGTCTTTGATCCATTTTGGGTTTATTTTGGTGAATGGTGAAAAAGAATGGTCAATTTTCATTCTTTTACATATGGCTTTCCAGTTTTCCCAGCACCATTTGTTGAAAAGACTTTCTTTTCTCCATTGTATGCCCTCAGCTCCTTTGTTGAAGATAAGCTGTCCATAGATGTGTGGTTTTATTTCTGGGCTTTCAATTCTGTTCCATTGATCTGTGCACCTGTTTTTGTACCAGTACCATGCTGTTTTGATTACTGTACCTTTGTAGTATGTTCTGAAGTCAGGGATTGTGATGCCTCTCATTTTGTTCTTTTTTCTCAGGATTGCTTTAGCAATTTGGGGTCTTTTGTTGCCCCATATGAATTTTAGGATTCTTTGTTCTAATTCTGTAAAGAATGTCATTGGGATTCTGATTGGGATAGCGTCGAATCTGTAGATTGCTTTAGGTAGAATGGACATCTTAACTATGTTTATTCTTCCAGTCCATGTACATGGAATGTCTTTCCATCTCCTTATGTCGTCATACAATTCTCTCAGAAAGGCCTTGTAATTTTCATTATATAAGTCCTTCACTTCCTTAGTTAAATTTACCCTGAGGTATTTTATTCTTTTTGTTGCGATTGTGAATGGTATTGTGTTCTTGATTTCTTTTTCTGTTACTTTGTTATTAGAATATAGAAATGCTACTGATTTATGCAAATTGATTTTATACCCTGAAACTTTGCTGTAGTTGTTGATTACTTCTAAGAGTTTTCCAATGGATTCTTTGGGGTTTTCTATATATAAGATCATGTCATCTGCATACAGCGAGAGTTTCACTTCTTCCCTCCCTATTTGGATTCCTTTTATTCCTTTTACTTGCCTGATTGCTCTGGTCAGGACCTCCAGTACTATGTTAAATAAGAGTGGTGATAGAGGGCATCCTTGTCTCTTTCCTGTTTTCAGGGGGATGGCACTCAGTTTTTGCCCATTGAGTATGATGTTGGCTGTGGGTTTCCTTTTTGTTTTGTTCACAAGAAATCTTGGAACTTGGCCCATGTGATAGGACTTTTGATTTCAGAGCTCAGGATGTTTTTACTTATTTTTGCTCAGTGACAAATGCAGACAGACACTCACAACTTCACCCAAAATACTTAGCATTCACCTATAGTTCAACAAAACCAGTCAGCCAGCGTTCAAAGTGAAGGGCATTTAATAAATTCAGGCAAAGGAGATTGTGCATAGCATTCATTCTTAGTGAATTTTCATGTTCATCTTCTCCAAAGAGTATCTTCTTGGTGCTTCTGAATAAAGAATGACTTGGGAGAACATCAAAATATAGGTGAAATATTCAGATTTTGGAAAAAAAAGTTTTACTGGCAAATGTCCTTTTTAAAGACAGCTGTATAACATTTAATTCACACGAACACCCACGTATCTTTTAAAACCTGCTTTCTCACTACTCTGACAGTTAGAATTTTATCTCTTCACTGTTAAGATTTCTCTCGAGAGTACAGTACTGCATCATTTTGACAACCCTGAATGCAAAGAGATGAATGCCTCTCATCTCTGAAACACTTCAGGGTAAGTTGCTTTAACCAGTTTCCTGTTTTCAGAGGCTATTTTTCTGTCATCCTTTCGGATCTATCAAAGTTCATTTAATTCTTTTAACAGCCATATTTTCTAAAAAGTGGAATTCTCCTCACAGAAGTGCTCATAACTCTGAGATCTGGAGCCATACTGACTACTATTATTATCTCAGGAGCCATATGGGCTGATACACAGCAAGAAGACCTGTGCGTCAAAAGGACCCACAGCCACTCTCGGCTCAGCCTGACAATTGCTGCTCACCCTGCTTTCTAGAAATCCCCCTCTCCTGCAGTGCACTGAGACCCAGCAGGGTAGGACAAAACGTCTTTAGGTGACAGTCAGCATTCAAAATATTTTGCTGAGGGAGCATGGATGGATGTGGAGAAAAACACAGAATATTAATTGAAAGCCAATTATTCCTATCAACTGAAAGCTTCCTTTGACAGTTTGAGAATAACTTTTTAAATAATAGTATAGAAAATGTATCCTGCAAAATGTGACGATCTAAGGTAGAGAAATGGTAAATGAAATACAGTATACTCATAGACAAGATCAGGGGTTGATAACTACAGTTTATGGGCCACAGATGGCCCACTGCCTGTTTCTGTGTGGCCTGTGAACTGCAAAAGGTTTTTCCAATTTTAAATCGTTGAGAAAAGTCAAAAGAATAATCATATTACTATGACACGTGAAAATTATATGAAGTGCAAATTTCGGCGTCCCTAATAAAGTTTTAATGAAACACAGTCATGGCCATTTGTTGACTTATTGTCTTTAACTGCTTTCATGCTACAACAGAGTTGAGCACTTGCTGGTTGAATAGTTGTGGTGGAGGCCACATGGCTCTCCAAGCCTAAAATATTTACTATCTGCCGTTCACAAAGACCACCAGGCTAAATGATTATATCACAGTTAAGGCAACGCTATTTACAAATAATAAGAGAAATGTTTATGATATAATATTTTGTGAAATAATTATGACAAACTGTACATACAAGATGATCCCAAGTAGCTTATTTATTTTTGTGTGATTTTTGCTTCTTTCCTCTGGTGGAAATGTAACTTACATGAAAGCAAAAATACCACAAAGCGTTAATTAATTAATTTAGTTTCAGGTCTAAAATAGTGCTTGGCATATGGTAGATGTTTAATAAACAAATAAAGGCCTGTTGAAGACTGATGAATTATTTGATTGTATAATGTATATATGTAATAGTAGTCAGAGCAAAGCCTTTGTGGAATGTGCATGTATGTCAGGCACCAGGTTGAGAACTCTAAGGGCATGATTCTATTTAATCCCAACAAAGTCCACTTGGAAGATGCATTATCACACCCATTTTGCAGAAGACAAAAACAAGGAGAGGTTGCATAACTTGTCTAATGTTATAAAGCTAAGAAGTAATGTGACCACAATTCAAAAGGTCTGTTGGATTCCAGAGTCTGAGCTCTAACCATAAGCTGTACTCCTTGAATTTCTTAAAAACAATTTACATTTTCAGGTGAGAAGGGAAGGGATGGGAAAATACCAGAGGTAAATATACAAAGAACAGAACCAATTACTGGGAGATGAGATTATGGGTGATTTTTGTTTTCTTAGCTCTACATCTTAATGTTTTTCCACATTTCCTAAAATGAGTAGATTTACTTTTAATTACTTTTAAAATAAGAAACAAATGTTTCTCAAGGAAAGGAATAACAGCCAGAAGGTTGTTAGCTGTTGAATTGTTTATGTAGATCATTTCCTTGTTTCTCTGAGGGCCTTTTGTGAATTGCTGAGGAAACTGCTGGCCTGTCTGTCTCCGGGATTGATTTGTGTTGTTGAAGTTCGGTGTTAGGTTTCAACTCCCTTTGAATACTTCCTAGCCCTGAGAATGCACACTGCTCTCTGTGTATAACTTTGGTCCAAATACACTGACAGACAGAGCTTGTTGGTGTTTATCTTTAGAAGTCTGAACTACATGTCTTCGAAAGCTGTGAAGCTGTGTTGTGTCTCCTACTCGCATTTGGTTACACTGGTCTATACGTGTCTCCCACTGCTTGATGGACTTTGACCTGGAATTTATTATTATTATTATTTTAATTGGCATAGTATTTGGAAGACATACATTTAAAATTATATTTATCTTATAGCTAAGAAGACAATTGGATCCAAGCAGCCTCAAGTCATTTAGTAACGTAAAAGGAAATAAAAAGGAGGGAGATAATATTAAAAATGAAGTTCTTTAGTTATAGTTCAGGTTTCTTTCTCTTTTTTCTCTCAATTGTACGTCAATGACTGTGGCATATTTTCCACAATCTAAAGGACTTTCCACATGCCCTGGCCTAAATTGCAAGGCGAAAAGTAGAAAGAGTTTTCTTTTGGACAAAACTGGAATGCAGGTGATTAGATTGATTAAGTGAATACTATTAAAATTATTGAGATCACTGTAACCAAATTCAAGAGTGGTTAGAGAAGGTGATGGTTTCCTGCACTAAGGACCAGAGATAAGACTCTGCAAGAAGGCAAACATGCAAGGTGGTAAAATAAAAGTCTTTAACAAAAAGGAATTCAGTTATAGATTGAAAACCTCTCAGGTTATTTAAAAGGGCTTTAAAAAATTCCTGTGATGTGTCTAGACATTCCAGTCATAATTTCAGAGGCTTCTATTGTCCAGGCCTGTTAAGAATGAGGTAAGTGGGCTTTTTCAGATCTTTGTGATATAGTTGTTTTTTTTTTCAAGAGCATCATTCTGGTTTTTGAGTTATAAGCAAAGCTGCTCAGCATCATCTCTCAGTGACATTGGCGGAAGTGAGAGCTTGGAAATGATATCATTGGTTTTAAGCTTAAAGTGTCATTTAATGTACCACATCATGATCTTCCCTGTTTAAGATGATTTCACTCGGGCTCATCATTTTTTATACAGTTTAGCAATGAAATTTCTAAACTATCAAGAGTGAGACGAAAGCAATTAGAGTGACAGATTTTTGAAAAATCACCTATGCACATGCAATTGAAGAAATGACATTTGCTTAAATACACTTTTTGAAGTTATATGTGAGTAAATGATCCGATGCCAAGAGCACCATTGTTTCTATCAGAAAAGAAAAAAACCTCTTGCTTCTTTTTTCTTTCTTTGGAGATTATAGTGAGTGGTGTGAACCATACAATTTCACTTTTAAATCTGCGACTTCTAAAAATTCTTTTCCTTCCTACATCATAAAGTGGCCTCAGAAAATCAGACAGTTGTTATTACAAATAGAGAGCAGCTCTACTCAGACATTGAATAGACAATTATAAATGTCTGGATTCTTTCCTTTTTTGTGGTAGCTGCTTTTAGATGTGGGATAAAACCACATTAACCAGAAGGACGTGATTATTGGCCTATTCCTGCCACATCTATAAAGTGTCTTGTTTAAAATAATTTTTCTTTCATCGTCTAACAATGACTTTCCGTTTTATGAGACTTCTATCAGGAAGCATCATTGAGGTATAAAAACATTAAAACTTCAAAAGACAAAGGGACCATAAAATATCATCTAATCAAACTCTCACATTTGACAGGTGAGAGGATGAAGCTGTGGAAGAGTAAATGACTGATCAAGGGCGCACACTCAGTCAATAGCAGGCTAAAAGCATGTTTGTTTTTCGGATTTCGTAGATGGCCGCCCATGTCCTGTCATTCTCTGGGACTCGTCTTTATCTCCAACAAGTAATGAGACCCACTCTTCTATTAAGCTCACCTGGGGAACTTATCAGCAGTTACTGAAACAGAAGTGCTGGCAGAATGGCCGAGTACCCAAACCCGAATGGGGTTGTACTGAAATACATCATCATGAGTGGTCCAAGATGGCACTCTTTGATTTTTTGTTACAGGTAAGTTTACCAAATCAAGTAAGTGATTATCTAAGACTGACAATGAATTATATAAGTCTGACCCTAAGGAATTTTCTGTACCTTGAGTTTTTGTGAAGCCAGAGTTTAAGTTCTATAATGCTGTATTTGGCAAATATGGTACCACATTACAAAATTTTATATCCTTTTGGGAAATATTCAGAAATATCCCTCAGCCTTTTTATCAATTTCAGAAGAAGCGATTCTTCAGTGCTTTAATCCCACTCATCATAGATACAATTTATTGAGATAACCCATCAACAACTCTTCAAGGTGGATAGTCTTACCCCATTTGGGAGGTGAGTAAATTGAAGTTTGGTGAGGTTAAGGATCTCACCCAAATTCTTACAACTACTAAAAGCTGGAACTAGGATTCCCTGGGATCTATTGATGGTTAGAGTTTGTCTTCCTTCTGATCATTCCACACTGTGTTTCAATGGTCACTTGGCCGTATAGCTTACAGACACCATTCCCCTTGTTTTATTTCCAGTATTTTTTTGGAAATATTTCCTTAAGATTAGATATTTGGGAATAATAAATGTAGACCATCTACATAATTGAGTGACTTGACATTTTATAGGTTTCTTGTAACTCTTAGCTCCTTTTGATAAAGATCTCATGACTCTCTTCAGCCTCTCATTCTGATTACTGCCTTCCCCTTCCTCCATTTTAGAAAAACTGGTCTTCTGTTGTTGTTGTATTGTTAATTAGTATTTTGTGGAAATTTGGGACTATCTTAGGACATTCGCAAAACATTCTCCTCTTGCTAATTCTTTTTTTGTATGTGACATTTCAAGAAGGAACTAGAGAGGAACAAAAATGTAGAAAGAAAACTAGCTTAGTCTAGAGTCACAGTCTAGGAATTAGGAACTTTTAAGAAGGACAGAATGATTTATGATGTCAGTGCTGCAGAGCCACCAGTGAGAACTGAGCTGGAGAGCAGGCCATTTGGTTTGGCAAGAAGGCAGTAAAGAGTCACCAAATACTATTGAAGAGTCCAGCTATGAGGCTCAGGCTTCTTTTAAGCGTTGCATATGTATTATCTCATTATTCCATTAATTAACATACTAACTCTGTGACGTAAGCACCTTCTCCGCATTTTACAGGTAGGGAAACTGAGGCATAAAGAGGCTATTATCAAGAACTGTGAAAGTTCTGAGATCTTACTCTTCTTTCAAGGTAGCAAGTTAGCCAGCCACATGTTCATAGATACTAGCAGAATGAAAGACTCCTGGGTCAGAGACAAGTGACTTCATTACTCACGGTACAGCAGGTAGCATGAGCTTCATATTCCTTAGCTTTTCAAGTTCCATTTCAATTCATTTCAATTTCTATTTCAATATACAAAGTGGCCCTGGAGAATGCTACATATAGTGGGTTTGTGTCACTGCCGAGGAACTCCAAGCTTGGGAAATCCCCAATCTGATAAGAGACTGCTAGCAAACCTGCCCAACATTTGCCCCAGAAGAAGACATTATCTTTATTATCTTGGTCAGGAAACAAAGCTGCCTTCCACCCTAGAGGGAGACACTGTTTGTATCTTCCAAGGCTCTTTGTTATACTAAGGTCCTTGAAGAGATAGCACAGAACAAAACCTGATATAAGATGTGCAGAAATGCCTTGGAGAATTGTCTCTACCTAACTTGTTTGGTGTTATATAGCTAATAAGTTCCAAAATAGAGATTTCAGCATGTTTGGCTAACTCTGGATTCCATATTTTTAATCATTATTGAATAACAACTACCAAGTTATCCTTAGGTTAATGAAAGAAGTTGGTGTCATAAAATGTATTAGCAATAAAGTAGAGAATGGATAAAGATTTCTAGGGTTAAGTAGTAAAGGTACTCACTATGAGGCCAGATGTTTGGGGAGTGGTCAGCATGGATGTTGAAGTTCCTGAGGATGATGACTAGTGAGAAGATGGGGAGCAAGCATGAACCTGGTAGTGAAGTCTATGAGAAAGATATGACCTTGAGTTTTTTAGCCGATGAACATAAGAGCTAACCTATAACTGAGAGGGCAAACCCTTTCAGAAATTGTCTCTAGTGATATTTGTTTTAATTATGGAATCTTCAACTAAATCTCAACCTACCCTCTGTCTTTATCATTCCCCTTTGTATTGAGGGGAGCTACAACTATCATTCAATCAGTGAAGATGTATTTATGCAATATCTGTGCATTATACTATAGAAAAAAAACATGGGGGTAGCAAAGTAGTATAAGGTAGTTGTCTCCACTGCCCACCCCAAGTTTGTTTTTTTTAAAATTATATTTATGTATTTATTTTGAAGAAGATTAGCCCTGAACTAACATCTGTGCCCATCCTCCTCAATTTTCTATGTGGAACACCTGCCACAGAATGGCTTGGTAAGTGATGTGTAGGTCCGTGCCTGGGATCCGAACTGGTGAACCCTGGGCCACCAAAGCAGAGACCATGAACTTAACTGCTATGCCACTGGGCCAGCCCAAGTTTGGTTTTTTAAAAAATTTATTTAGTTAGGAAAATATAGCGCATGAAACAAAAAGATAGATCCATGTAAGAATGGCTGGCTGAAGTAATTTAAGTTCTTACTGTTATGAGGTCAAAAGAGGGAGAGCACTTTGCCATCAAGTAGATAGTGAAGGAGGAAGAGTTTGAGTAGGATTGTAGGCTGTAAATGATAGAGCGGATAGGGAAAAGCGTGAGGAAGAATACGGGGCTGTCAATCTTCATATGATATTTAGGGCATCCTAAATATACCATTTGTCTGAAGCACAGTTATTTAGGGGGGTAGTGATACTTCGTGCTATTGTTGAGAGGTACAATAGAACACGGAGGAAGAGAGCTGTTTTCACAAGATGTGTGTTCACTTTGTAACTTCTCTCTGTTCGTTACCCTGGCTGAGCAAGAGCAAATTCCAGCCGAGCCACCCTCTCCTTCTAAGTGCAACAGCAGCTTTTATCATCATTGCATCCATTGTCTGTGGTCTTGAGGACCAATCTGGGCACATGAAATCACTATTATAAATTTTCAACAAAGATAATATTTCAAATCGTTAAACTAAAACTGTAACAGTCATGTAACACTTGCTATCTGCCTGGCACTGTTCTAAGCACTTGATACTAAGCACTAAGATAAGTTATTTAATCCTCATGTCAACCATATGAAGGAGATATTCTTATTTCCATTTAGAGATGAGGAGATCAAGGCAACGAGAAATTAAGTAACTTGACCAGGATCACATAGCTGGAATGCAATAGAACTGGAGTCAAACTCAGGAGTTCTGGCTTAAGAGACTTCTGAGCAATGCTTCCTCCTATTCATTTTATGAGAGAATGGCACCATCATCATCCAATTTTCTAAGTCAAAAATTTGCGAATCATCTAGGTGCTTTGTGATACTTACCCTCCCATCCATACAGTGACAAAATCCTTGTTATCTCCCCGACCCATCTTCTTTAAGGTATAGCTTGTGCTCCTATCTTAGTTCAGGCTTTGTCATTTATTACCTGGATGACTCCCTCCAATCCACTCAAACTGTATGAGCCAAGATCACCTTTGGCTTGAGATATTGTGCATCAGTCTGCTGCTTACCTCTGCAGGAACTGATTCTAGGGGAGGTCGGTTCTATTTGTGGTCTACTCTCTTGTTCCTTCTGCCTGGGGAAGGGTTGAGGGGTTTCTCGTTCTTGATAATCCATGAGGGTGAGATCTCCGCAAGACTTTACTGGAACCTGTCTAAGTTATGACTCCAAGATTAGAGTTCCTCATTTTGGCTCTGGCTAAAGCACTGAATGTAAAAGTCAGAAATTAATCTGATTGTTAAGAGTCAATCTGGTTAGTATTTACCAAAGTATATCAATTGTATATACGAGGATGGTGTCTTGAGAATGGAGTACCCTTTTCAGTCATCCAACACTTATTTACCTTCCATAGTGTAGTAGACAAAAGGCTAATTTCCCGTAGATGTTGCAGCATTTTACAATTTCAAGGTATGAAAGTGCCTATTTCCCTCTCTCTTGCCAACTTTTGGAAGTGGAAAACTAATTAATGTTTTTGCTGATTTTATGGAGAGTAACGGGGTTTTGTTTATATTTCCAGTTCTTTCATTATGAGTGAGCTTAAGGATATCATATTTTCAATTATTGATTATTTGTGTTTTATTTTCGGTGAATTGCCTGTTCAAATCATTGCCCCTTTTTATTGCATTTTGTATCCTTTTCCTTATTCTTATGTCAAAAACATTTTGTATATCATGAAAATTAGCCTTTATCAATCCTATATGTCTCAAATATTTTTTCTTACTTTGTTGTTATTCTTTTGATTTTGCTCTTAGTAGATTTTACTATAGAGAAATTTTGTGGTTTTTTTATAAGATCATATCTTTTTTGTGTGTATGTGAGGAAGATTGTTGCGGAGCAAACATCTGTTGCCAATCTTCCTCTTTGTGCTTGAGGAAGATTGTAACTGAGCTAACATCTGTGCCAATCTTCCTCTATTTTGTGTGGGATGCTGCCATAGCGTGGCTTGAGGAACAGTGTTAGGTCTGTGCCCAGCACCTGAACCTGCAAACCCCGGGCCACTGAAGCAGAGCCTGCAAACTTAACCACTATGCCTCCTGGCCAGACCCCTTTTTATAAGATCATATCTTTTTTTTAAAGATTGGCACCTGAGCTAACATCTTTTACCAATCCTTTTCTTCTTCTTCTTCTCCCCAAAGTCCCCCCAGTACATAGTTGTATATTCCAGTAGTAGGTCCTTCTAGTTGTGGCATGTGGGATGCTGCCTCAGCATGGCCTGATGAGTGGTGCCATCTCCAAGCCCGGAATCCGAACCAGCGAAACCCTGGGCTGCTGAAATGGAGTGCACAAACTTAACCACTCAGCCCTGGGGCCGGCCCCTATAAGATCAGATATCAATGGATCTTTTTACTTGCTATATTTAACATCATACAATGTTTATAGAGAGATGTTTATTGAAAATGTTTATTGGACAAATAAATGAACAAACAGGCTATTTTTCATGAGTACCATATTAAATAATCTTTTATACAATAATCCTTTTCATCATTTATACTGAAATTTTTATTTTAAAGTCGAATATATGCCTTATTTGCAATGGTGTTTGGGAATGTCTTGGAATGTATTGGATGGATTTTGTGCACAATCTTAGAAAAGTTGTGCCTGAAGCGAGCTAAAATCACTTGCTCTATGATGCTACAGCAAGGGCAAGAGAATACAGAACCCAGTTGTTAATTTTCTGTACACAGCATTCTTTTTGTTCCACCCAATTAACAAATCTACATTCACAAAGACCATGCCATTTTACTGGGTCTGTAAAATGTGACAGAGGCACAAGTAACCTTTTATTCTTGAAGCGTGGGAGTATGAACTGCGTAGATAAAATTCACCTCCATTAGGATGACAAAGAGTAGTATTCTGGAGAGCATTTGAGTTTCCCAGATTTAGTCCAGTTTCTTTCAAAAGATTATATAAAATAGGAGGAGAAGATTTAGGATGTAGAAAACTTGCTTCTTGATCTCAGAGGTAGTCTGTGTGATGGTTAGGAGCTGAGATTCTGGAGCCAGCCTGCTAAATTTGAATCCCAACTGCCAATACTAATTTTTTGACATTGCAAAGTTCTTAACCTCCCTCTGCCTCAGTTTCCTCATCTGTAAAGTAGCAATAATAACATTGTTTATATAGAGGGCTCTTGAGAGGATTCAATACTTTTATACACTTAAAGGATTTAGAATAAAGCCTAGTATGTACTTAGTATTACATATTAATTAAGAAATTAATCATCCAGAAATAATAGTTGAGATAAGTATTAATATAAGAAGTAAAATATTTTATCATTTTTATTCATTAAACTGTAAGTCTTTTCCAAGTCATTTCATCTTTTCTACTCTTATGTGCTTTCATGTTTATATGATAGATCTTAGCCTATTGAGTTTTAATTGTTTTTGACTAGTCTGTCTTTTTTAATAAGCTTTGAATTTCTCAAGGGCGAGTCCCTGTCTTCTTTAACTTTGTAACCTTTCAATTAGCAGCAGAGTGTCTGAAAATGTCACAGTTACTGAGGGTATTGTTTTTTGATCAAAGAAAACTACCCAGTTATATTAAAATATGATATCCAAAGTGTCAAATTAAAAATGTTAAAAGTGAAAGAAATAAAATATGCTTGCAACAAACAAAGTTTTGTTAAAGGAAGACAATTAGAAGTTTAAAGGAAATGAAAAATCAACTGAATAGAAAATATTTAATATTTTTACTATTTAATGGAGTTTTCTCTGCACTTATATTTTCTAAGAATAACTTTTTGTTTGATGAGAAATTAAGGAGGACATGATGGAGACCAACAGAGAGATGTCTTGGGAGATATTTGCTTCCATCATGAACAAGATAAGTTACACATATTTTTTCCACTTGCATTTTATAGACTTTTTTTGAGATCTTCTCTATTCCAGACATTTAGAAGGTTTAGTGCTGGTGATAAAAAGATGGATGAGACCATCTCTCTGCCCTCAAGAGTTACACAATCTAGAGCCAGCCCTGATGGTCTGGTGGTTAGGGTTTGGCACTCTCACTGCTTCGGTGGCCTGGGTTTGTTTTCTAGTATTGGAACCATACCACTCGTTTATCAGTTGCTGTACTGTGGTGGTGGCTCACATAGAAGAACTAGAAGGACTTGCAACTAAGATATACGACTATGCACTGGGGCTTTGGGGAAAAACGAAAAAAGAAGGAAGATTGGGAACGGATGTTAGCTGAGGGAATATCTTTCCCTGCCAAAAAAACAAGAGTTACACAATCTTGTAGAAGAGACAGATAATCATATCAGAATACTTCAGGTGTCATAATTGAGTTAAGTTAAAATCCTATAGAAACAAATAAGATGCTATTAGTGCTGGTGGAATTGGAGGTAAGAATGTGGCCAGAGAATGTGACGTTTAGTCTAGAAACTGAGGAACCTGCAGAAATCAGGTGAGTACAAGAGCCAGGAAGAGAGCTTCAGAGAGAGGAATTCTATCCAAGGGCTGAAAGTGTGAAGAAGTTCAGAGTGGGAAAAATGATGCTTATGGACACTTCCTGTTCCACTGAGGTAGTTTTCTCCCAGATGGCTGTGAGTAATGAACTTAATGTTCATAAATTCAACAAGCAGCAACAATCTGAATTGGTAAGCCTTGTCTCCTGGAGTAGTCTCTCTTCAGTTAACTTTCCTAACTCTTACCTGGCTTCTAATGATCTAGTTCTTGAATATAGTGAATTTGATTAACAAATGTTAATCTTTGGCCTATTATCTCCTATTTTTCAATCTGTGCATCATTTTTTCCACTCAATGATGTGATATTAGTAAAAGTAAAAATTCCAACCAACTATCATCTAAATAAGAGGAAATACTACTTTTCACTAAAAGAATATTTGTTTCTGGAGGAATAGTCTATCTGCTAGGCAAAGAAAGATTCTAACTGTGCCTCCATGATAGATTATAGGGGCCTTCCAAGCCTCCCCTCCTTTATTCCTGCTCCTCAGTGATCAAGGGTCTCGCCTCCAACTTTTAGAGGTCACTGAGGAAAAACACAGGCAGGTGCTCTCACAGCAAGAGGCATAGCAATCCAGAGGACCGGATACTGGGATTTCAAATAGTTTGGGTCAGTTTTATTGTTTTGAAGGATTAGCATACTGCCAATCAAAATAGCCTCCAGCCATGTATTTATTGGTAAGTCCAAGAAAGCAAATGGCTTAGTTTCTTGTTCATTTGCTAGCAAACAACGAGTGATGATGTCAGATACTGTCTTGGCTTCAAGTAGCAAAGAAAGTCTAGGATTAGCTTTGAAAGTATTGGTTGGCATGCTGAATTATCTGGGATCTAGGGAGCAAAGATCGCCAAGAATCAGAGGGTTTAGAGAACAATATATTCCTACCTTTTATTGTTTGTTGAAAAATCTTCACAATTTCTTTTTATGGTGAGAATCATAGTGGTTCACTTGATTACAGAGAGTCACTTACTAAGGTAAAGGACACGGGGACTGTCATGTGACATGCTAGGCATTAAAAATAACAAACTCCTAACTTCACAGTTATGACCATACTAAGCACTGAAATGTATTGTAGTTACTACGGAATTTTAATTGTATAAAACTAAGTTTGCCCTTTGTTATAAATGAAGTTCAGAAGTCTGACTGACAGTTTCAATTCTACATATGTTCATACTTTGTCACTAGGGGAAATTATTTTCGTTATTAATGATGCCACAATATGGGGCTTACCTTAAGGCCTCAGAAGATTTTCCAAATTATCTTGTGACACTACCGTGTTCTTCTTCTGAGTACTGCTTGCAACACATGACAAACTGACCAGAAAACTGGGTATTTATTGGGCACCTACAATGTCTTTATTGCTTTGTGTGTTTAGATGTGTCTTTACACATCTAACAAAAAGACAGGGGAACTGATGTAAAAGAAACATACGGATTGACTTCTGATATGAAAGAACACAGAGATTTTTGCAGAGAAAATGATATAAATGAAATGGATAAACCATGCCATGAAAGTATTTTTATTAAAGAAGGATTTGGGCTATCTTGATATTTCCAAGAAGACTTGGCTTCTATTTTTTATTCAGTTATTTTATTATAAAACTTTAATATGGCTCTTTATTTTTGTCATCACGATTGATGAGAGAGAGCAAAGGACATCAGATTTATGCATAGGTAGCTAAATAATAATTTACTTTAAATAGCTAGCAAGTTGTCATTTCAGCCTTTCAGACTTGATGTCTAGAAGTAAATTTGTCGCATCACCCCCTGACAATTTGCCCTCTTGACTTACCTATTTCTGTTCATGACATTACTATTTTTAAAATCAGCCAGGTTTGAAATTTTCGAATCTTCCTTTGCTTAGTGCCTCATATTTGACTAGCACTAAACTCAGTAGCACTGACAATTCTCCACAATCACTCCAGGCATGTTTTCCTTTTCATTCCTATTAACGCTACACTAATCAGACTCTTATCAATATCCATCAAGATGTCATGTGACACTCCGAACTGGTTTTCTTGTCTTTAGTCTTCTCCAACTGCAGTTTATTGTGCAAATCATTGCTGAATGTATCTTTCCTGCTTCCCTTTTAATTGTGTTACTTCTTGCAGAAAAACTCTGAAGACTTCTATTTGATTGGAAAATGAATTTTAATTCCTTTTATTTTTTTTTCCTGCCGAATTGCTCTGGCCAGCACCTCCAGTACTATGTTGAATAGGAGTGGTGAAAGTGGGCACCCTTGTCTTGTTCCTGTCCTCAGAGGGATGGCTTTCAGCTTTTGTCCATTGAGTATGATGTTGGCTGTGGGTCTATCATATATGGCCTTTATTATGTTGAGGTACTTTCCTTCTATACCCATTTTACTGAGGGTTTTTATCATAAATGGGTGTTGGATCTTGTCGAATGCTTTCTCTGCGTCCATTGAGATGATCATGTGGTTTTTGTTTTTCATTTTGTTGATGTAGTGTATCACGTTGATTGACTTGCGGATGTTGAACCATCCCTGTGTCCCTGGTATAAATCCCACTTGATCATGGTGTATAATCTTTTTGATGTATTGCTGTAATCGGTTTGCCAAAATTTTGTTGAGGATTTTTGCATCTATGTTCATCAGTGATATCGGCCTGTAGTTCTCCTTCTTTGTGTTGTCCTTGTCAGGTTTGGGGATCAGAGTGATGTTGGCTTCATAGAATGTGTTAGGGAGTTCTCCATCTTTCTCAATTTTCTGGAACAGTTTGAGGAGAATAGGTATTAAGTCTTCTTTGAATGTTTGGTAGAATTCTCCAGAGAAGCCGTCTGGTCCTGGACTCTTGTTTTTGGGGAGGTTTTTGATTACCGTTTCTATTTCCTTACTTGTGATTGGTCTATTCAGATTCTCCATTTCTTCCTGATTCAGTTTGGGGAGATTGTAGGAGTCTAGGAATTTGTCCATTTCTTCCAAGTTGTTCAATTTGTTGGCATATAGTTTTTCATAGTATTCTCTTATGATCTCTTGTATTTCATTGGTATCTGTTGTGATTTCTCCTCTGTCATTCCTGATTTTATTAATTTGCGCTTTCTCTCTTCTTTTCTTGGTGAGTCTGGCTAGGGGTTTGTCAATTTTGTTAATTCTTTCGAAGAACCAACTCTTTGTTTCATTGATCCTTTCTATTGTCTTTTTTGTTTCAATATCGTTTATTTCTGCTCTTATTTTTATTATTTCCCTCCTTCTACTGACTCTGGGCTTTGTTTGTTCTTCTTTTTCTAGTTCCGTTAGGTGTCGTTTGAGGTTGCTTACGTGAGCTTTTTCTTGTTTAGTGAGGTGAGCCTGTATTGCGATGAATTTCCCTCTTAGGACTGCTTTTGCTGCATCCCAAATGATTTGGTATGTCGTGTTCTCATTTTCATTTGTCTCCAGATAATATTTGATTTCTTCTTTAATTTCTTCAATGATCCATTGTTTGTTGAGAAGCGTGTTGTTTAGTCTCCACATTTTTGCACCTTTCTCTGCTTTTTTCTTGTAGTTGATTTCTAGTTTAATAGCGTTATGATCAGAAAAGATGCTTGATATTATTTCAACTCTCTTGTATTTATTGATGTTTGCTTTGGTTCCCAAAATATGGTCAATCCTTGAGAATGTTCCATGTGCACTTGAGAAGAATGTGTAACCTGCTGTTTTTGGATGAAGTGTTCTATATATATCTATTAAGTCCATCTGGTCTAATTTTTCATTTAATTCTATTATTTCCTTGTTGATTTTCTGTCTGGATGTTCTGTCCATTGGTGTTAATGGTGTGTTGAGGTCCCCTACTATTATTGTATTGTTGTTGATGTCTTCTTTTAGTTCTATTAAGAGTTGCTTTACAAATTTTGGTGCTCCTGTGTTGGGTGCGTATATATTTATAAGTGTTATGTCTTCTTGGTGGAGAGTCCCTTTTATCATTATATACTGTCCCTCTTTATCTTTCTTTATCTGTTTTGCTTTGAAATCTACCTTGTCTGATATTAGTATAGCGACACCTGCTTTCTTTTGTTCATTATTAGCTTGGAGTATTGTTCTCCATCCCTTCACTCTGAGTCTGTGTTTGTCTTTGGGGCTGAGGTGTGTTTCCTGGAGGCAGCATATTGTTGGATCTTGTTCTTTGATCCATCCTGCCACTCTGTGTCTTTTGATTGGGGAGTTCAATCCATTTACATTTAGAGTGATTATTGAGACGTGGGGGCCTACCACTCCCATTTTGTGTCTTGTTTTCCGGTTTTCTTCAGTTTCCTTTGTTTCTCGTCCCATGGTTTAATCTGTTCTGATGTAGAGCTGCTACTCTCTGTTGTTGTCCTTCTACTTATCTCCTCTGCTCTTGGTTTTGTAGCCCCTTTCCTTTTTTGGATTTTTCAGGAATGAGGGTTTTCCTGAGGATTTCCTGAAGAGGAGGTTTTGTGGCAATGAACTCCCTTAATTTTTGTTTATCTGGGAAAGTTTTTATTTCTCCATCGTATTTGAAGGATATTTTCGCTGGGTAGAGAATTCTCGGCTGTAGATTTTTGTCCTTCAGATTTTTGAATATATCATTCCACTCTCTTCTAGCCTGTAAAGTTTCTGCTGAGAAATCTGCTGATAGCCTGATGGGGGTTCCTTTGTAGGTTAGTTTCTTTTGCCTGGCTGTCCTTAATATTTTCTCCTTGTCGTTGACTTTTGCTAGCTTCACTACTATATGCCGTGGAGTTGGTCTTCTTGCATTGATAAAGTTTGGAGATCTATTGGCTTCTGTCACCTGAAGATCCATCTCCCTCACCAGATTTGGGAAGTTCTCAGCCATTATTTCTTTGTATAGGTTTTCTGCCCCTTTCTCCTTCTCTTCTCCCTCTGGTATACCTATAATCCTTACGTTGCATCTCCTAATTGTGTCTGATAATTCTCGGAGAGTTTCTTCATTTCTTTTAAGTCTTGCTTCTCTCTCCTCCTCTGCCTGCAACAATTCTATATTGCCATCTTCCAAATTGCTAATTCTTTCCTCCATATTATCGGCCCTACTGTTCAGAGCATCTAGATTTTTCTTAATCTCCTCTATTGTGTTCTTCATTTCCAATATTTCTGTTTGGTTCTTCTTTATCGTATCAAACTCTTTTGTGACATAGCTCCTGAACTCGTTGTGTTGTCGGTCAGAATTCTCTCTTAACTCATTGAGAATCTTAATGATGGCTGTTTTGAAGTCATCGTCATTTAGGTTATATATCTCATTTTCTTTGGGATTGTTTTCTGTGTATTTGTTGCTTTCTTTCTGTTTTGGAGATTTAATGTATTTTTTCATATTGCTTGATGTTGTTGATTTGTGCCTCCGCATGGAGATAGAGTTTAGTTGCTCCTTTCACTTGTTTCAGCTGCTGCGGTGGGAGGAGCAGCTGTTTATATTTCACCAACCAGGAACCCTGTCTGTAGTTGCTAACTGGGCCTGGGCCCCTCTTCATAGCCACAGTGGCCCTTTGGATTCCCTCCTCTGCCGTGGGGGCCGTCACAGGGGGGCTTCAGGCTGCAGATGCCTACTGTTGCAGCCCACCTAAATGTGCTCTCTCCTTGGGGTCTGCAACGGTGTTATGGGCTTTTCCAACGGCCAGGGGTGGGATCACTTATATTTGTCGCTCCGTTGCTGTCGGCACCCACCAAATCTCACTTGTCCTCTATGGGTCGCAGGAGAGCTATTGGCATCTTCTACAGTCTGTGGTTAGTACACCTAGCTATGCTGCTTTTGCCCTGGGGTCTTCCAGCCTTGTGGCTGGCGGCTGGGTGCCTTCTACTGGTGCTGTGCAGAGGCTTTCCCTAAGGCTGCTGTGAGCCTGTAGGGTTTCCCCCTAGGCTACTAAGCTGGGTCTCTGGAACTCTCTCCAGCCCCAGTCCTCTCTGAGATCTCCGGCAATCCCTAGCCTCACGGGGTGGGCAACGGCAGCTGGGGGTCGCCCCTCCCTCTGGGATTCTCTCCGGGCCTCTCCCGGAGCCGTGAATGCTCAGCATGGCCCCTCTGCTAACGGCAGACAGAGAGTTTTGTCTGCTGCCCGGGCAGAGCTCCGGCGCTTCCCCTCCGGGTCGCAGAACCGGCCTTTGAAAGTTCCCCCCGCCCCGGTCCTCTCCGAGATCTCTGGCAATCCCTAGCCCCACGGGGCGGGCAATGGCAGCTGGGGGTCGCCCCGCCCTCAGGGCTTCTCTCCGGGCCTCTGCCAGAGCCGTGAATGCTGGGCATGGCCCCTCTGCTAATGGCAGACAGAGAGTTTTGTCTGCTGCCTGGCGGAGCTCCGGCGCTTCCCCTCCGGGTCGCAGAACCGGCCTTTGAAAATTCCCCCGGCCCCGGTCCTCTCCGAGATCTCCGGCAATCCCTAGTCCCACGGGGCGGGCAACGGCAGCTGGGAGATCTCTGTGCCCTCCGTGTCTCTCTCTGGGACCCTCCGGGCGCCCCGAGCACCAGGCTGGGTCTCCCCGCCAATGGCGGGGAGAGACTCTCCCCGCGGGCTCAGGTGTGCAACTCCAAAGTTTCCCTCTGCGTTTAGGAGTAATTGCAGGGGGTTTAGGTAGGGTTCTGGTCACCTGTTTCCACCGTCGCTCCTCTGTTGTGTTCTCGCTCCTGCCCTAGATGTGTGTGGATCCTCTGGGGGCGTCCGTTGGAAGAAAGCCGCTTGCGGGTACTAGGCTGCCCGTCGGGGTCGGAGAGTTTTCACCTATTTCCACATCCTCCCGGAGGAAAGTCCATCCGCCTTCCGATGTATAGTCGCGTGGGTGTCTCAGACGTCCTGAGATGCTGTCTGGATATCCTTTGTCAAGCGATAAGTGTCCAAATAATTGTAGACTCGAAGGGCGAGAGACAAAGAGGACTACTCACGGCGCCATCTTGGCTCTTCTCTCAGAAAATGAATTTTAAATGACATAGTATATTAGAAAATTTATTGTGGAAAAGTTTAAACAGAACAGAAGTAGATAAAATATTATAATGAACCCTCATCCAAATATAATAATTAATCAACTCATGACCAGTCTTGTTTCATCTCTATTCCTATTTACTTCCTATGCCCATATTAATTTGAAGCAAATCTCAGACATCATATTCTTTCATCTATAAATATTTCAGTATGTATCACTAAAAGATAGAATACACAAGCACATAATCATTATCCCACCCAAAAGAAAAATTTGTAATAATTCCAGTCAAATATCCAGTCATTGGTCAAATTTTTAATTGTCTCACAAATGTCTGCCTATTTATCATGTATCTATCTGTCTGTCTGCCTGTCATTTTTGCATAGATGGGGGAAACTGCAGGGACTACCTCCTGTTGTATTTGTTAACTACAGAGCTCTCAGTCTACAGAATTCAGGAAGCTAGTTGAGATTTTATCCTCAGATTTTTTTCCCCAAGGTCTTCATTCTTTTCATTGAGACATTAAAAAAAAATGCCGAAGAACAGAGACTAACGTAACAAATATCTTGTTGTCACCTTCTAGAATTATCCTGTCAATATGTCTTTTGCGTATTTGCTTTCAGTATTTACTTTAGAGATGTAAATACATTAAAAAGAAGTTAAAGTGGGGCCAGCCGGATGGAGCAGCGGTTAAGTTTGCACGTTCTGCTTCAGCAGCCCGGGGTCCACTGGTTCAGATCGTGGGCTTGGACCTATGCACCACTTATTAAGCCTTGCTGTGGCAGGCATCCCACATATAAAACAGAGGAAGATGGGCACGGATGTTAGCTCAGGGCCAATCTTCCTCAGCAAAAAGCGGAGGATTGGCAGCAGATGTTAGGTCAGTGCTAATCTTCCTCAAAAGAAAAAAAAAGTTAAAGTCCCTGTTGACCATCTCCTCATGTCCCTTACCTGCACTTTCTCCCAGAGGTGGTCACTCTGATGAGATTAGTATGCATCTTTTTAGCCAACTTAAAAATAATTTTACATGCACAATAAGTGAATATCTGTGTTTTTTTTTAAACTTACATACTATAAATGCAGTTGACCACATGCATTTTTCTGCAACTTGCTACTCCTGTTTTTAACAATTACTCCTACTTTTAACAATTAGAAAGAGGCAGGGTCTAACCAGGCTGTGGTTTTATGATGCCAGAAATAGGGGTGTACTGGGAGGTGGATATTAGGGCGGGTCTGTTCCTGAGAACATCGGTCTGCAAGGCAGCAGCCAAGAAATTTTCCCTAGATTGGAACCAGAGTCTTAATGTGACAAATACCACAGAACATTTATTTATTGCTTTTGGCCACTTTAACATCATATGAAAGGCTGTGCTTGGCATCGTAGGTGTTTTATTTAAATAGTTTGCTTTATAACCATTCATTCTAGTTTTCCTGTTAGCATAGCTTAGTACTTTTTATTTTACTTTATAAACAAAACCAGGAATTATGAGCATACAGGATAGTGTGGGATTTAACTAAATTCAACAAACTTGAACTGAGGAATTTCTACCTTCTGTCTAGACAATTCCTATCCAATCTGCGGGCCTCAGTCATCATTTGAGATTTTTGTCATTTGGCTCTTGAATCGGACGCAATGTCATTTCCATGCCTGGGAATTATTGTCCTCTTGTTTCTCAGTGCAGTTCTTTCCTAGCTGTCCTCTTGGTTGAGCCACACAAGGAATTCCACTTTGACTATTCATGACTAGCTCCTTTAGAATCAGCCGTTCCAAAAACAGTCTGGTCTAGGAAGTCTGTAAAATCTCTCCCTGCAGAAATTGACCTGCTGGATTGTACCTTCCCACTGAGAAGTTAAGCCTTCTCCAAAGCTCGGGGAGATTAGGACACAGACAGTAGAATTCTATTGGCCTATTCTTCAAAAGACAAATAGTTTCACTTTTTATGGCCCTGAAATGGAATGTACTTCTGCTGCTAAAGGTTCTCTACAAGAATATGACAGGATGGAGAAAGTATATACAAAAGTACTGACCTTTGAGTCTCTCTTTTGGGCTTTGACATCATTTCTCTAGTGGAGAAGTGACTTTTAGAGACCACATTCTCTCACTTCACAGAATTTAAGCTATTTGATTTTTCACAGAGGCAACTTTGAAGAGAAAGAGTTGTCTTGCTACACTGACCCTAGTTCATCACAGAGGCATGCTTTTAGCTACCTGGTCTCTACAGCAAGAACGTATTTCTCTGGATCCTGGCCTACTTCCTGTTAAGATTTCTCTGTGTCTTGAAGCATATCCCTCCTGTTAAGGAGCATACAGAGTCCTCAGATGTCTACTTCCAATTTAAAAGCCTTTTGAATTTCATATGTTCTTTCCACGTACTGTCTAGCATTTATTGTCAGAGATTTCTGACATTGATTATGCTAAAGCCCCATTTGCATAAAACATGGACTAGGAAGTTGGTTAACATGGGTCCTTAGGTCTTTGCTCTTGTTTCAGTCTAAATCAAAGGGAAAAATGTCTGATGAAATAAGTTATATTCCTAAACTTCATATTGCTAAGTGACAACCACTGAGCATTTCTGGGTCAATTCTAATTTAATTATTAATCAAAAGTGTAGTATTTAATTATACTATACATAAATAATTTATATATTATTTAATTATATATCACTTTTGCTTTTTTCAACCTTTGCTATGGAGTTTTTAGATGGTGCTGGAATGGATCAGTGCATACTTAGTATGATCCAACTCTAAATCTTGTTGTATACATAGTTGGGCCAGAGAGGTCCAGGATTCGAGGCAGCCTGTGTAATTCCATAAATAACCTTTTGATTTTCAAAGATTGTTTAGTGCATTGTTTGAGCTAGCTTTTGAGATTGGCTCCCCCACTAATCCTACGGCCCTGAAACAAAGACAGTTTGAAACTAACCTTGAATAAGGTTGACTGAGGTTCAAACAGGAGGTCTAAGCATTGGACCTCTGGGTAAATCTGCCAGAAAGCCAATAAGAAAACCATGGAAAACTTAACACAGTAGTATTCCATAGGAACACCTGAGAAGGAAGGCAGATAGTCATCTGGCTCAATCATGTTTTTGTATGTAATTATTTTTCAAAGATTTATGGTTCATTTTGCCCAGTGATGTGAACTCAGAGAGGGTTAAGTGAGAGCTGGTTCCTAAGGCCTCTTATTAGTTCCATGCTCTTCCCAACCATATTCAAGTTGCAATTTGTAGACACAAATAAATAAGAGAGATACAGAACTTCAAAAGATTATTACTATTTATGATCTAATTGAATGGAACTGTTTAGGGCAATGCCTTTTTTGTGGCCCTTTCAGGGGGTCCATGAGGTCAAAATTATTTCCTCAATAATACTGAGAGAGTTTTTGCTTTTTTCACTATGTTGCTATTTGCAATAGTGTGTGAAGCTGTTGGTGCCTCAGCATGAATCAAAGCTGGCACTAAATTGTACCAATAGTCTTGCTACTATTCATTGCCACTGTACTCACATGAAAAAAGCACATGGAAAAATGCCTGATTCACTTGAGAATGCTCTTGATAAAGCAAAAAAAATGATTAATTTTCTTAAGTGTCTACCTGTAAATATATATCTTTTTAACCTTATGTGTGACAAAATGGAAAGAATGCATAAAGAACTTCTATTGTGGGGATGGCCCAGTGGCGCAGTGGTTAAGTTTGCACGTTCCACTTCTCGGTGGCCTGGCGTTCGCCAGTTTGGATCCCGGCTGCACACATGACACCCATTGGCAAAAGCCATGCTGTGGTAGGCATCCCACGTAGGAAGTAGAGGAAGATGGGCACGGATGTTAGCTCAGGGCCAGTCTTCCTCAGCAAAAAGAGGAGGATTGGCAGTAGATGTTAGCTCACAGCTAATCTTCCTCAAAAAAAAAAAAAAAGGAAAGAATTTCGAATGCATTTCACACTTTAGTGCTTGTCTTGAGGAAAACTACTTATGCAATTGTTTGAAGTGTAAAGCAAACTAGCTGCTTTTTTTCATTAAACTATTTTAACTTGAAAGAACAATTCTATTTCTCTTATTAGTTTTTAAGAAAGTTTAGCAATTTCTTTTAAAAATATGTTAACATGTAGTGAGTGTATCAGTATTACTTTTAAATGAATTAATATATAACTATTTACATTTTTTTTCAATTTTAATTTCCACGTGGTAAAGAACTCACATAAATGAATACTTTTGGGAGGCTTCAATAATTTTAAGAGTGCCAACTGCTTCTGAAATAAGAAAGTGTGAGAACCGTGGCTCTAGGGTAATTTTTCTGAAATAAACTCCCCTTTGTATAGTACCTAGTAACTTCAAAGGTATTACATTTCTGTAATAATAAGATTCTGTGATTTGATTTTAAGATTCTGAGCTTTTCATAAGACAAAGGATAGGGGAAACCTTGGAGGTCTGGCCTATTAGAGGCCTTTTAGTAGTTAGCCCTCTGTAGTGGACAGATTTCAATTGGTGAACTGAGAGGAGTTGGCATCCATTCCTTCATTTGTTTCAACAAACATTTATTATGTTCTCTGTCAAATATGATATTGATCGATGTGGAAGATACACAGTGAATCATACTTAAAGGCGTTAGATTGTAGTCTCCGTGAAAGCAAGTATCTTATCTTTTCTATCTTAGGAGGCAGTGTGGTGAGTCGGACAGAAGTTGGTAGAAATCCACATTATTCCCTAGTTGTGCCTCCTGGGGCAGGTTATTTACCCTCTCTGAGTTTTTCCTTCATTTGCAATGTGGGAAAAACTGATTTGTATCCTTTTGGGTCGTTTTGATAATTGGAAACTTTATGATGTAAAGTGATTTAACAGTATCTTGGGATTTTGTATGCAAGCTGCATAAAGTACTTTATTCTATAGTAGTTTGCTAATCCAGGGAGCATAGAAACAAATCCATTTTCCAATAGGAAATTTTATATATACATGTAAAAATAATCTTTGAAAAAAGTTTATTTTAGTAAATTAGGATTTACGTATTTATTTTCTCTTTTTTTCCTTAGCTTTATTGAGGTATAATTGACAAAATGATTGTATATACTTAAAGTCTACAACATGATGATTTGATGTACATGTGCATCATGAAATATTTACCATAATCAAGCTAATTAACACATCCATCACCTCACATAGTTACTTGTGTGTGTGTGGTGAGAATGCTTAAGATCTACTCTGTTAGCAAATTTCAAATATATGATAAAGTATTATTAATTATAGTCTGATCCTTAGAACTTATTCATCCTGTAACTGAAAGTTCGTACCCTTGGACCAACGTCTGCCCATTTTCCCCACTCCCCAGCCCCTGACAACCACCATTCTACTCTCAAGAAGTATTTATTTTTAAATAATTACAAAATAATCAGTCTGTCAGAATTAATTAATTTTTTGTAAAGACAGCTGATTTACATTAGAAAAATGAGTTAAAATAGCTGTTAGATATGTTACATTAGTTGTGTTAATCTTTGTTAAAGAACATAATACTCTTGTTAAAGATGGGAAGCAGACTTTATTTAGGACCGTCGTGATAGGTGTAGGGACCACTGCAATGGGATTTCACAGTGAGGGAGAGAGCTTGGGTTCAGCCCCTAGTGTAGCATGTGCCAGTGGGAATTTATAGCCAAGGTGCAGCATAGAGGTTGATGGATGGAAAATTACTAAGAGGAAACATCAAGGGTAAGGAGCATTCTGGGTAAACTGGCCTAACCAGATTCTTGCTGAAGACAGGCCAGGGTGATGAGACATCTCCTGGGGGATGGTGGCAGATGAGGAGCTTGATTAGATATGGAGAGTGATTAGTTATCAAAGATGTGGGGTTCTGGTTAAACTGACTTAGCAGGGTTCTTGCTAAAACTAGATTTTATAAGGAAGTGCGCAGATAGGCCTGGGAGAAGTTTCCGGAGCCTGATCAAGCAAAGAATCTTTGTCACCATAATCAGAATTGTGTTTTAGCAGTCAATTAATTTCTCTTTACTTATTTTTGTCAATTTTCTTATAATACTACATTATAGGAGAAAATACAATTGATAGCATTTCTATAGGAACACTAAAAATTAATATACAAGTCAAGCAAAGGAAAGGTTTTCAGTGACAATATTCCCTCAGATGTAAATGTACACAATTTTAAGCTTATTTACAACCCTATTTAATGTTAAATTGTTGAAAGTGGTGTTTTATTTTATTGAAAGCAAGCATTTAAAAAAATTTTACTTATACTGGTTATTTTATTCCTGCTTTAAATTTATTTGCTTAATATACATGCATTCTATAAATCAGAATGTCATAAAATGTAAAAATTCTTGCTTTTCTTAGTCTGAGTGCTCCTATAAAATCTTTACAGGAAGGTGGGTGTGCCTTTGGCAAAGTCTATTTTCATGCAGCTCTGCTTGTGCAAATTATAGAACGTGAATTTTCTTTCTCTAAAAATAGATTGTCACTTGCTTAGTGACTCTCTCTAGAGTCTTTCTGTGGCAGAATGATGATGACTTTTGGTACTTACTCAGAGGTACGGTATCTGGATTCTAAACATTGCATCTATAGAAATAGATCCAAATATATTTTAGCATTAAAATATTTTTACTTATACGTAAAGCAATATTGTTATGTCTTTATTTATGATTCAGAATTGTGGAAGAAACTAGAGATTCTGCATTGAGTTGGTTCCACTGATAGTTATTTTTAAATGTGGAATTTTGGAGTATCGATGGTGTGGATCAATGACTGCTCTTTACAGGGGTGGAGGCACAAGGGAGTCTGTGCCCATTGTTAGATGTATATGTTGCAAACTATTTTTACTTTTCTCGTTGTTCATCAAGTGCTCGGCTAGTCACATTTGCATGCATACTAATTTAACAGGCACCTGTTGCCATGGCAGCACAGCACAAAAATGAAATCTATTGTTTTATGAGGTGAGAATTCCCGAGTGATGCAGGCGCAGGCTGGTGAGAACACTTTTGCTTTCCCTTTGTATAGTTCCCTAGGTGAGAGGCTAGGTCTGTGTTAACAAGTACCATCAGGACTGTGGGATTTGTCTAAGGCTGTTCCCTATCATCTGGTCAACCTTCACATTCATTAGACTACAGAGATCCAGTCTAGCTCTACTGATAACATGGCAACCGTACACTGCTGTGCACTGTCCAAATTCATGTAAAGGATTTTCCAGTGTGAGTTATTAGCGATAAATAAATAAGTCCAGATATTTTTGTGTTTCTCTGTACCAAGGGTGGGGCCATTAATAGTAGCAATTCTCACTGTCTTTTTGCCTTTTTGAAATAAAATAATTGCTGAAAATGGGACCTTTTTTTCCTATGCATTTTCTAAAAATGAATAAGATGTCCAATGAGATAACTGGGATTCAGAGGAATCTTCCAGAAAACTGCTAATTATAGGAAAGAATGTCCTATTGTTATTTTTGTCACATCTGTTTGTTGTGTATTTATTAAATGCCTATTACGACCAAGGTGTTATGGCAGGCTCTTTGTGAGACATAAGAGTTCATGGTCCGTGGTTAGTGAAATTAAACCCACATAAAGAAGCCAACCAACAGCAAATGAGAAGCACAGGCAAGTCCATTGTTTGTTCCCTTCCTATTTTTTTTTCCACTCCATTCACTAGGTGCTACTTTAAAAAGACTCATGTTTTGCTATACCACCATTATTTTGCTTATTTGATTCTTCGAACAGAAGACAGTGTTGTGGAGGAGCATTGTAAATAGCCTAATACGAAGTGAAAAGCAGCTTTCAGCAGAGTTCCTTCAATAATAAACATTTATCAAGTGCTTACTATGTGCCGGGCATTGGATAAGTTACTCCGATGAATTGTTCAGTTCCACTCATTACATGTTTTATTGCACAATTTAAACTTTCTCTCTAAAAATGCAATTTTCTTTGTAAAGGTGCAGTTTTTAAATGATAAAAACAAATAGCTTGAAAAAAGATGGTGAAAATCTTAAGATATTGACTTACCAAACCAGAAACATACATACACACACACGCACACTCACTCACTCAGACACTTAAAGAGGTGCAGGGAAACAGAGGTAGGAAAGTATAGAGTTATGTAATTTAACTAAAAGAAATGAGGAAATTGTTTGGATAAGGGAATTTCGAATCTATGTTAGAAAGAACACCTTCATTTGACTCTCTTCATCTTCCAAGTACATTCTGCCTTGGCTCCCTTCCGTTTTTGTTCTTTGAACATTTCACCCGATGTCCCGCTTCCTTGCCTTTTGCCATACTTTCAGCTCTACATGAGAAGATGGTAGTGAACGTTGCAGACTTTCTAGCTTTCCCTTCTAGGTATAATACTCACATTCACCCTTTGCTCTGACAACCTGCCTTCACGCTC